>NC_134531.1:210318237-210618237 GCF_050624435.1 Tenrec ecaudatus | reverse complement strand
TGAAACCCAGGGGGCGAGACTTCTGGGGTCAGAGCAACGCGCCAGCCTCTGAAGCATGGCACACTGGCAGAGGAGTGGAGGGAGAACAAAATACACTCACTCTCCTGGCATCGGCAGGCGCTTCTGTGGGGCAGGGGCACGCGTGAACTCACATCAGAGTCCTGATCACCTAGAGCTACAGTGGAGGCAAGGAAAATGGCTGCGTTCCCTGGATCGAGTGATCTCCAACTGGAAGTGGATAGACTCTCCGGGCTCTCAAGTACCACTTGCCTGGGCTGAATCAACCCGTGAGATTTTGCAAGTCTAGAAATACAAAGCAGAGAAAATTCTGTTCATAATCTAGCAAAATGGGATATAACAGGCTTTAAAAAATTATTTTTAAGAACATTGTGTGGGTCAGCTCATATGTATGGAGATTGCCATTACATTCTGGGTCTCATTCAATGTCATCTAGTCAATTTTGACTCATAAAGACCTTATAGGACAGGAAGAACTGCCCCTGGGGGGTTCTGCGACTGTCGATCTTTACAGAATTCGGAAGCTTCGGGACTGGTGGTTGGAGACTACAGACTTTCGGGTTCGCGGCCCAGTGCGTAGCCTTTTTAGCCCTTCATTTCCTGTTGTCAGGCGCTGCCGGTCCGTTCGGACACATCTCCAACCCCAAGTACAAGAGACCCAAAGGCGCCCAGTCCCGCGCCCTCCTGAGGATTGTTGCTCTGTTTGAGCTGGTCGGTGTGACTCAGTCCATCACAGTGGTGAGATACCCCCACGGCAAGCAGCTTCGAAGAATATAGATTTATTGCCTCATCATTTTGGAGACAGGGAGTCCAATTCATGATATCAGCCACAGCGATGCCTTCTGAGGATTTTGAGAGAGACTCTATTCCAGGCCCCTCTCCGACCTTCTAGCCAACTCCGACTCCCGGTGGCCCTAGTTAAAGGAGTAGAGCTACTCTTGGGCTCTGATCTTCTGGAGGCAGAGGGCGGCACCCCTCTGCTCTGGAGGAGCTGGTGGGTCCCAGTGTGAGCAGACGCCTGCTAAAGCCCTTCACCCCCAGGCTTCCTGGTGGCTGCTGCCCATGCTGACTGGCTTTTGTGCTGGTTGCCTTTGAATCCTCCGTGATTTCTGCCCCTCCCTTGGCCTTTCTCCCCTTTTATAAGAGACGGGATTGAAGACGCCTTAGTTTATTTAACTGACAACACCCAAGTCCTATTTTCCAAAAAGGTCGTGTTCATAGGCTCAGGACTTCCACATATCTAGTGTGTGTGGGGGGCGGGTGGGGTGGGGAGTACACAATTCAACCCCTGCCACAATCGATTTCACAGAGGTTCTCAGCACACGTGGGCCATCGGGGACTGGATGTTATGAACAAACACAAGCGTTGACATTTTTCAAAATTCCATTTTTTAACCATCTGCCCCCCCCCCCGTGGTGATGGGGCGTGATGTGGGCAGCGTGGTGTCTGTAAGCGTTTACAGGCTGGCTTCGAGTCAACTGCGAGCCCCCCGTGATTACTAAGACAATAGGGAGGGCATTCTTTCACAGTCCTTGCTGGCATGCGGGCTCTTTACACCTCTGCAGATTTCCACTCATCTTAAGAACACAGATACATTTTAAACAAACATTTTCCTCCTCATAATATCAACCTGAATGTACCATTAAATGTGTGAAATGGGAGGGCAAAAAAAGAAAAAGAAAGAAATCTTTGTTTCCTGTTTTGATTATCCTTATGGATTCACGGCTTTGTCGCCCGGCTAAATTGCTTTAATTAACTATAATTATTATTCTCTCCACGGCCTCACCAATGGGAGCCTCTGTTAGCAGGCCCCCCCGCGTCTTGCCAACATCAGTCTGAAGCCTGTGAAAACATCCCGGCTCCCTGGCAACAAGGATCCCAGGCGCTTCTTGATTTGTGTTACTAGAAACCTCGAAACCCGCAGTTCTCCAGACACCTAACCTGTGCAGGAGCAGTGAAGCCTGCACTGTGCTGCTGGACACAGCGACGCGCCAGGGAGCAGTGGGAGGGACGATTCGACTCCAAAGACCTGCTGGGTTGTAAACCGTCTTCACATACTCAGGATTCAAGCCTCTCATCAGATACACGATTTTAATTTTTTATTAAAAGATCATTTTATTGGGGGACTCTTCCAGTTCTTACAACAATCCATTCAACAATTGTTTCAAGCATATTTGTACATATGTTGCCATCATTATTTTCTAAACATTTACTTTCTATTTGAGCCCTCTGTATCAGCTCCTCTTTTTCCCCTCCCCCCCACCCTTGTGACCTTGATAAATTATGATTTTTTCATATCTTACACCAACTACTGGCTCCCTTCCCCCATGGTTTCTGTTGTTCATCCCCTTGGGGTGGGTGGTGTGATTTATTTTTTATAACATTTTTACAATTATACTTCTAGCAAAAAAGTCCTGACAAAGTTTTAAGATTACTTCTCTGTCAACAAAAAAAGAGTTCACAATAATGCTACTTATTACCAAGAGTATTCTTTATTAGTTGGCATTTAGTACATATATCATATCATTCCATATTTCAGTCATGTCAAGTAGAATTATACAATTGCTACCAATCAGTTTCCAAACAATCTTTTTCTACATGCACTCCTTGACATTGTCTCCCCCCTATCCTGTCCCCCACCCCCACCCCACTGCACCCACCTTCCTGAGAACCCTTTATTTTACTTGCTGTGCCTATGGGTTCATCAATCCTGGGTTTAATGAAGCTTCTGGGTAGTAGACAGAATTTAACACGCAGCTGCCCTTGTCCTTGGAATGCGTATCATGAAGGAGGAAGATAAGATGACTGTATTCTAAACTCACCTGTAATCCCCGCATTTGATGTTGTTTTGGTATGCATTTTCATCAGGAGGACGCTGATGGTAAACAGAGCCCCTGAGTGACGCAAAGGTTGTATGTGCTCATCTGCTGTGGTAGTTACATGATCTGCTGTCAACTTGGGACCATTAAGAGTGAAGGGGTGGAGTCTAGCCTGTCAATCAGGTCGCAGATTGATGACTTCATTTGGAGGTACGACGGAGATAAATAGCTCACTGGAAGCCAGATATACTCACTCCCTGTGAGCCATTCCTATTGACAAGCCACATGGAGCTACGCTGATAGAGCCAGAGCCCTGGAGCTGGAGGAGCCACATGGAGACTCACACCAGCGCTGAGATGCTTTCACTGCCACAGGTCCACAAGACTTTCCACCTATTGGCCTGTGATCTATCTTTGTGCACTTGGCATCATTGCATGTGTTGCATGAGTCTGAAGAAGAATGTATGGACTAGTATCGGACATATGAGCTAATATCGGACTTATGGACTTGATCTGGCCTGAGCTGGGATGTTTTCTTAATATACAATTACTCTTTGATATGAAGCTCTTTCTTACACACATATGTGTGTCTCTGGATTTGTTTCTAACCATACTAACACATCTGCTAAGTGAACGGTCAGGTGGCATCCGCTCAGAGCTATCTACCTCAGAAAGAGTAAGATGCTGCTACTGCACTGTGCTCCACGCAAATGGACTCAACCTTGAAAGCAGCTGTTGTGGTTTGGCTGCATCGAATGGGTTCGGCCTCACAGCGACCTGGGTACCACTGAGTGACACACAGCGCTACCCGCAGCATCCTCACAGCCGCTCTCGAGTGCCAGCCCATCACTGCACCAGGTCAAGCCGTCTGGTCAAGGGCCGTCCTCTTTTTTGTTGCCCCTCTACTTTGCTAAGCAGGATGTCCTTTTCCAGGGACTAGTCTCTCCTGATAACAAGTCCAAAGTGTGGGAGGAGGTCGAGCCATGCTTTCGCTCCTGCGGAAGCTCAAAGAAGACTCCATGCATCGGAGCTGTGGTGCCGGTGGAGAATAAGGAAAATATTGTGGAATGCCAAACGAACAAGCTAATCAGCCTTGGACAAAGCACAGCCAGAATGTCCTTTAGAAGCCATCGAATCACTTCTGACTTATATCAACCCTTCAGGACAGGGTAGAACTGCCCCTGTGGGTTTCTGAGACTGCAACTCTTTATGAGGGTAGAAAGTCTCATCTTTCTCCCATGACGGTGACTAGTAAATAGTAATCGAAGGCACATGAGTGCAGGTAATGTAACTTATATTTTGATACATCAATAATTATATTGGTGAGTTTGAAAAAAAAGCCTCAATTAAATGTCTTGTTTCATTTCTTGTCCCAACATTTTAAGAACCGTTTTAGAATATACCCTTAGAAAATTAAGTTTTTAATTTCCAATCTCTTTGGAAAGACATACATTTCCAGTATCCTTCTCCAAATGACTATCATTAACCAAGTAACTCCCCTAACAAGTCTAACATCTTCAAGTACAATACGCTTCTTTTTCCGAAGAACCCGAGACTGGCAGAAAGTTGTCACAGATGAGTGATCTGGATGTTCATTTTTTTCATGACAAGATATTGGCTCCAATAAGACTCTAGGAACTCTAGCTTCCTGTAGGTCAGAAACAGGAGCTCTGTGGGATGTGGTTATGCGTAGGGCTTCAATCTGCAAGGTCAGCAGTTCAAAACCATCAGCCACTCTGGGGGAGAAAGATGGGGCTTTCTCCCATAGAGTTACATTCTAGGAAACTCACAGGGGGCAGTTCTCCCCTGTCTTATAGGGTCCTGTGAGCTGGCATCAACTCAGTGGCAGCGGTTTGTTTTGTTTTGAGGAGGGGGTCACACCACAAGACAAAGGGTTTGTCTAGTGGGAACTTGCATATGCTTTCAGTATGTTGTGTGGGACGGACCAGTTGGTGGCAGAATAAACCTTGCATCCAGCTGCGAAGATTTACCTTCGTGCTTCCTCCATCCCTAGAAGGGAAATGTTACAGGAGACCTCCCGACCTTCTAGTGGCCCAATGTCACTACCAAGTAAGGGCTGGCAGCTGAAAGCTGCCAAAAATGAAAACAGTTCATTGCTAAAACATCCACCATGCACCACATGGTGACCCCAGGTGTGTCCAAGTAGAAATGTTCTCCACAGCGGTTTTCAGTGGCTGATTGACTGGAAGCAACATCAGCAGGCCTTTCTCCAAGAGACTCAAACCTCGAACCTTGTCGTTAGCCTTTCAGCGAGTTAACCATTTGCTCCACCTAGAGGCTCCACCGAAGGCAAGAGTGTAATCCTTTTCACAACGGATTCCCCTGGACGGGAATGCCGGAATTCTCGTATCTGGTCTCCGTTTCAGAGGCATTTAGATTGCTTCTAGTTGTGATCTGCTTTAAACAATAGATCTATACATGCTCTGCACATGACTCTTGGACATGGCTGTGAGAATGCCATATATTGGGTGACCTCTTAGTGGGATTTCTCAACATGGTGTATTTGTATTTTCAGCTTTGCTAGATGTGCACCAGTTTATTTCCAAAGCAATTTTACAACTTGACCTTCCTAGCAGCCAGACAGAGGAGAACCTGTGGCTCACGTCCTTAGTGGTGTTTCGTGGCGTCAGATACTTTCTTTTTCCACAGCTACATGCTAGGATAGGGACCCTCATTGCGACTTTAATTTGTACTTTTTGCACGTGGGGTTGAGCGGCTGCCTCATCCGGAGAGCATTGTCGATTCTTCTGACCCTATTTTCCCTGGGTACCTGCTCTTTCTAGATTATTACTAGGGCACCCTTTACATATTTTAGATACAATCATTTGTAGGTCACAGGATGTCCCAGTCTGTGTTATCTCTTTTCACTTTTTAGAGTGCCTCTGGCTAAAAGGAAACTAATTGTAATCAGTCAGCTGGATCTGTTTTTCATTACAACTGAACTTTTTGTACCTTGAGAAATGCTTCCCTGCTATATGTTCGTGCTAAATTGTGGTTCCCTTACAGGTCTTTAATTGAGCTGGAATTGATTTTCATATAGGTGTTAGGGCGGATATCTAGTTTTATTTTTCCCATATGGATAAGCGTCTGTTGTCAGCCCCATTTATGGGATGGTTCCTCTTTTTTCAAGTGATGCACAAGGAAACCTCTGTGGTGTATTACGTTTCCGTAAGTGTGCTTTCTTGTTGGATCCACTTTATTCTATTGTCAGATGGTCTGTCTTTGAATGAATATCACACTGTACTAATCACTTTGTTGTCAGTAACCACAATGGGCTGTTTCCCACTTGATGGCAGTGGGTCTCCTTCTGTTTGTTCGTAGCAGCATATTAAGTTGTAGAACTTACTAGAGCAAGTCTTTTTTTTTCATACCTTTATTGGGGGCTCTTACATCTCTTATCACAATCCAGACATTCCTCCAGTGTGGCAAGCACATTTGCACATATGCTGCCTTCATCATTTTAAAAGCATTCTCTTCCCACTTGAGCCCCTGATATCAGCTCCCATTTCTTCCCCTCCCTCATGAACTCTTGATACATTATAGATTTTTTTTTCATATTTTACATCATCCTCCATCACCCCTCACCCACTTTTCCATTGTCCGTCCCCTTGAGAGGGGGTTGGTTAAAGGTTGATCCTTGTAATTGATTCCCCTTTTCTTCCCTCACCCTCCCCTAATCCTCCTGGTATCTCTACTCTCATTGTTGGCCCGGGGGAGTGGAGTGTTGTGGGTTCTTGTCTGTAGCAGTCAGTGTGCATGTTCTGGTCTAATCCTATTTGTAAGGTAGAATTGAGGTCATGATAGTGGGGGGAAGGAAGCACCAAAGAACTAGAGGAAAGTGGTGTGTTTCATCAGTGCTATATTGTACCCCATTTAGCTCATTTCTGTGACCCCTCTGTGAGGGGAGGTTTGATTGTCTACAGATGGGCAATGGGTCTCCATTCCATGCCCCCCCACCCCCACCCCATTCACCTTGGGTATTATTTTGTTCTGGGTCTTAGACGCCTGGTACCCGATCCCATCAACAACTCCTGATCACACAGGTTGGTGTGCTTCTTCCATGTGGGCTTTGTTGCTTCCTAGCTAGATGGTCACTAGTTTATCTTCAAGCCTTTAAGACCCTAGATGCTATATCTTTTGATTGCCGGACACCATCAACTTTCTTTACCACATTTCCTTATGTACTTGCTTTTTCTTCAGAAATTGTGTCGGGAAGGTGAGCATCACAGAATGCTGGGTTGTTAGGACAAATTGTTCTGGTGTTGAGGGAGTACTTGAGTCGAGACCCAATGTCCATCTGCTACCCTAATTCTTAAGATATAGATATGAGTACATAGTTCTATATGCACATGCTTATATTTAGACCTCTATAAATGTCCTTTGCCTCCTGGTTCCTTTCTCTTATTTCCTTTTACTTTCCTCTTGTCCCACCATCATGTTCGGCCTTCATTCAGGTTTAGTAATTCCTCACTGCTACATTGCCCTTGATTAAGCCCCACTAGGCATCCTACGCCCTTCTCTCCATTGGTTTGGTTAACTTGTTGTTCCCTTGTCCCTGGGTTGGTTCCCCCACACCCCTTCCTTTCTCCCACCTTCCCTTCTCCCATATCTCCCCAGAATCATAGGTCCTGTTCTTTTGATCTCCAAATTATTTATCCCGCCTATCTTATCTAGATAAATATTCAGATACATTAATAAGCACAAAAACCCAGCAAAGCCAAATAAAACAACTAAGGAAGTCAAGACCAACAAAACAACAACAACAATAAAAAGAAAGCCACTGACAGGAGTGGAAAGGTCTATAAATAGTTCAAGGTCTGTTTGTTCGCCTTTACGATTGTTTTCTAGTCAAGCCTGATGGGGTGCCACATTCTGTCTCCAAAGTCTATATTTGGTATTCCCTGGGGATTTCATCACTTTGCTCCCTTGTTTCTCTGTTGCATGCCCTTAGTGTTTCGCTCCAGCATGATGGGGTCAGATTGTGCACACTTCCACACTGTGTCTCCAGTGCTGTCCCCGCCAATGCTATGGTTTAGTGACGGACGTTGTGTCTCCTGGTGGGGCAGGCCCTATGGTCCTCTGTGTGTGTGTTATCTGCTGTGAGCAGGAATCTTGTCCTCGGTGCGCCAGGATTCCCTCCCCTCCCTCTCCATCCCTTTTCGTTTCTCCCGTGTGCTCTAATCAGACATGCCCCTCTCCCCAAACTGTAGCCCCAGTGCTGTCCTCTGAAGTGCATTCTTCTGAGGGGAGAGGGGATATCCACATAGTCAGGATTGGGGCCGGCCCAACAGACGTCTCTATTGGTTCCCTGGTACATGCTGGTGTGCTGTATTCACGTCTTGGCACATCGGGTTGAAGCCTGGTCTCTCTCTCCCTCTCCTGTGGAGACAGAGCAAGTCTCGACACCTTCTTTCTCTCTTGACCTCTCCTCCTCCTCCTCCTCCACTACCTTAGCTATTTACAGTCTTTTATTTCTCCCATATAAATGTTATAATAAGGTTGCTAATTAAAATAAAAAACAGAAGATCCCTGCTGTGACGTGGAATAGAATTCAGTGAAATATGTTTTGAAGAAAATTAGCATTCTTACGATATTTAGGAGCACCCTGTTCTCTTCATTTATGAATGTTTTCCCTTTCAGGGCTTAATAAGAACTTATACCATTTACAGTTAACAAGATTATAGGGATTTGGACTAACTTCGATCTTTTAAAACTTGAGATACATTCAAAATCACATTGTTTCTTTTTTTATCATTTTATTGCGGGCTCATACAACTCTTAACACAATCCATACGTACATCAATTGTGTAAAGCACATTTGTACATTCATTGCCCTCATCATTCTCAAAACATTTGCTCTCCACTTAAGCCCCATTGTCTGTTTCTTGCTGAGGTAAAGAAATATGATCTTTAAAAAATGGTTGATGCATAAATTCTCTAATTTTAGCATCGTTGGCTGCTGTCCTGTCACTCCCCAGCTACATGCACAACAGGCTAAGACCACGAGAGCGCTACGGTTTTAATTGGCTGGTTTTCAGGAGTGGATCTCCTGGTCTTTCTTCCTAGTGTGTCTCAGTCTAGACACTCTGCACTTGGCCCTATCTTTTCTATTCCTTCTGACTAAATTCAGCTTAGGCCGGTACTAACCTTACCACCATAGGAGACTTGGTGGTCACTCCTTGGGCTGTGATCTGAATGGTCAGCAGTTTGAAAACACCAGCAGCTTCTGGGGCGGGGGTTGGGGGGGAGGACTGGGCTCTCTGTTCCTGTAAACAGTTACAGTCTCAGAAACCCCCAGGGGCTCACTATGAGCCAGCAATGACTCAATAGCAGTGAGTGGGAATCCTGTCACCAGACAGCTCAATAGGTCCTGCTCCCTCCTGTCTCATAACTGGGTCTTACTCGCTGTTGCCATAGTTACCTTGACACTCATCATTGTGTCCCTTCTTCAAAAGCATCCAGATGGCACACCACTGCTTATTCTGCCTCTTCCTCCTGAGGGGTCCACTTCAACCACCTGGGCTCCCTTTCGAGCCACCTTGGCCGTGACCACTGCCTTCTGCTTATTCCTGAACCCTGAAAAGGAGAGCAAGACCTTCAATTTGGGTAGAATATGGCACATTGGCTGTGGTTGGGGCAGTGGGAGGCTCCAGATCCTATGAAAGAGAGGATGTGAAACACGGAGTTCCAGACGAAACCTTGCTTGAAGACACCACATCACGGCAAGCTCGCTGCCATCGAAGTCGAAGCATCAATTCCAACTCAGGATGACCCTATAAGATAAGGTAGCATTGCCCCCATGGGTTTCTGGGACTTTACAGGAGTAGAAAGCCTTGTCGTTCTCCTTGGAGCGGCTAGTGGTTTCAAACTGCTCACCTTGTAATCAGCAGCCTAACATAAAACCACGATGCCACCTGGGCTCCTTACAAAGGCCATCTAAAGAACACGACTCACCAAGCAGACCCCTGTTTAGGGACAGAGGGGTGTTGAAGGATGAGGAAGGGTGGAAAGAAGTCAGAATTCTGGAATTCTAAGGGAATAAGAGACCTAGGTGCCCACAATTTGAGGATCCCAAGGTATTTGGGTTAGGAGGCCAAATTGTGCAGACAATGACGTTTCTTCCTGTTTCTCTTGCACACACTGTCTACTTTATTTCAATTGGCTAATAAAATAGGGAAAGGACCCATGTAGGTTGATTGATAGCAAAGATAAAGATTGGACTTAAAAAGATGCTGATAGCTGGACCAGAGGATGTACACTGGTACAGATGGGAACTGGAAACACAGGGAATACAGGACAGATGAACCCTTCAGGACCAGTGGTGAGAGGGGTGATACCAGGAGGGTGGAGGGAAGGTGGGGTAGAAGGGGGGAACTGATTACAAGGATCTACATATAACCTCCTCTCTAGAGGTCGGTCAACAGGAAAGTGGGTGAAGGGAGATGTCGGACAGTATAAGATATGACAAAATAATAATGACTTGTAAATTATCAAAGGTTTATGAGGGAGGGGGAACAGGAAGGGAGAGGAAAAACGAGGAGCTGATGCCAGGGGCTCAAGTGGAAAGCAGATGTTTTGAGAATAATGGCAACAAAAGTGCAAATGAGCTTGACGCAATGGATGTAGGTATGGATTGTGATAAGTGTTGTATGAGCCCCCAATAAACAGATTAAATAAGAAGAAAAAGATGCTAATAAAAAATATTAATAATGAAACAAAAACCACCAGGTGTTCGACAGTACTCGTAAGTTAAAGACGACCTGCATTTTCAAACAGAATCACATCCAGGGGTTCATGGAACAAGACATCAGTGTGGATTTGGACAGGACACAAGGCAATCCATTATGTCCTCCAAAGTTAAAACTCTCAGCCATCGAGTCAATGCTGACTCATAATAACTCTATAGGGCAGGGTGAAACTGCCCCTGGGGGGTCTCCTAGGCTGTAACTCTTCATGTAATAGTACAAAGCCTCTTCTTTCTGCTGAAGAGCAGTGGTTTTAAACTCCTGACCTTATGATCAGCAGCCCAACGTGTCACCACTACGCCACCAGGGTTCCTGTCCCCAAACAAGGATGGACTAATTTAGCTCCCTTTTGGACTCTTCCCATTACTACTCTGAGAAGCATGTAACAAACTGCCAGAGGTTGTTCTCTGGGCCTTTCAAGGTGGATGGTGGCAGATCCCACTGGATTCACTTGGTACAGTGAGAAATCCCTTCTCAATCCATTTAAAGTGTAGAACATCTTTCCATGGGGAGGTTGGCGCATGTTCATCTTTAACAGAACATTTGTGGGGCCCTAGCTGTTCCGTAAAGGAGGCAAAGCCAGCAACGGGAGAAGAAAACTGCTAACGACAAAGTCAGCGGTCAAACCCACCAGCTGCTCTTTGGGAGACAGACGGGCTTTCTGCTCCCATAAAGATTTACAGCCTCAGAAGCCCACAAGTGCAGTTTTACCCTTAGAAGTCAAAGTTGACTGAACGGTGTGAGTGTGTTGGTTTTGGTTTCCAGAGAAGACCCAGTCTTTGGGGGAGGAAATCTTTGGGCTGATAGCTGTAGGGATTCAAGTACCCGACTATATCAAGGAGACTATATCAAGGAGAAAGGCTGGACGTTTGGTGTGGATTCAAAGGTAATAGAGATATATACGTATATTTAAAAACCTCGCTGCTATCGAGTTGATGCTGACTCGCAGACACCCTGTACAAGAGGGTAAAACTGCCCAGTGAGTTTCCAAATGGTGAGTGTTTATGGGAGTAAAAAGTCCCAGCTTTCTCCAGAGGAGCGGCTAGTGGTTTCAAACGACTGACCTTGAGGATCGCAGTCCAATGCATAACCATAGTGCAACCAGGGCTCCTTAAAGGTAACAGAAGGAACCCCTTAAATGTCCCCAAGAATTAGAGGCCATTAGCAGAAATGCTAATACTTGGGCTACAAGGTTTTGCACAGGAGATTTCAAATTTAAGACGGAGAGGGAAAGGGCAAAGAGGTGAGAAGCAGTCGGGGTGGGTCTCATTCATGTCCGCCCTCCGCCCATAAAGAGAGAAGGGAAAGGTCCCCCCAATTAGTCTTCTCATCTCCGTGCCCCGGGCCTGAAGATGCAGAGAGGTGACCTGTCGACGGCCTCCCAAGGTCGGGACCTCCGTGGACAGGCCCGGTCCTCGCCCCGGTCCGTGATTGGGGCGCGCGGTCCAGGGGCGGGATCTCGAACCGCAGCGCCGGGAGCCGAGGACAGCTGGGGCTGCGCGCGCAGATGCTCGCTACCCAACCACTGCAGTCGTCCGCCGCGCCTCGCCGCCGTCCCTCCTTGTGATTGGCGGCCGGGGCGCGGGGGTGGGGCTTAGAGGCGGCAGTGCGCGCGCACTTCCGGTTTTGCTACTCCGGTGCGTCCTCGGCCTGGCGCGGCCCCCAGGCCCGCTCGCTCCGGTGTCACAGCCATGGCGGCCCCGCTTTTGCTGCGGCAAGGACGAGCTGGGGCGCTGAAGGTAAAGGAGGAGCCAGCCGAGTAGGGCTGGGCGGTCAGGCTCCCTCGGAGGAGTCGGGACGGGTCGCGCGGCGCCGGCTAGGCCCGAGTTCATAGCCTCCAGCCTGTCCAGACCGCTGACCCCTAGACCGAGGAGGAGATGCCCGCCTGGCGACCAGCCGCGGGTTACCTTGGGGCCTGGCCAGTGACCGTTGGGATGTGCTAGGGCCGCGGCCCCGTGCTGTCCCCTGGGACCTCCGGAGGCCCCGGTCACCTGGGGCGGCTCTACTGACGCCCGCGCGCTCCCGCAGTTACCGGGCCGGAGCCAGGCTCACCTGGGGACCCCTGCAGGGCCGACGGTTCCCCAGGTGACCCTGCTGAACTGCAGGGCGGAAGAGACTATGGCCGGCTGAGGCCCAACGGCATCCTGGAGCTTCTCCAGGGAAGCCGCCTCTTTTGGGGGGAAGGGAGGGGAGTGTCGAGGTACCTACCACCTGACCAGTAACTTAGCTGGCAGCTTTGGGAAGATGTTGACTCACAGTCTCGACAAAAGTAGGAAAGAAAAGGTCCTTTATCCATATGTAATACACTTAAGGTCAGTTCATTTTTATAAATGAAAGTGACTCGTATTAAAGAGCCCCTGTTCGTTACAGAATAAAGTAACAACAACAAACCAAACCCACTGCCATCCAGTCGGTTCTGAGCCAAAATGATCCTATATAGATTTCCGAGTCTAAATCTGTGCTGGAGAATGCAGCCTGAGCTTTACCCCAGAAGGGTCGGTGGGTTTGAATCCTTGTTAACACTCCCATGCTTAATTAACAGCGCCACTGAAGCTCCAATAAAATACCGAAAACCCAAATTCATTGCCAGCGAATTGTCTATTCTGATTCACAGCGACTCTATTGGGCAAGGCAAATGTGCCTTGTGTGTTTCTGAGACTGTAAAACTTAGAGGAGAAAACCTCATCTTTCTCAGATAGAAGGGCTGGTGGTTTCAAACTTCTGACTTTAATGTTAGCAGCCCAATGCTTAATCCACACCGCCTCCAGGGCTCCTAATTAAAGCCCCAAACTCAATTCAGTCTTTTCCATGCAGACTTACAGCGACTCACTGGACAGGATAGAATTGCCCCTGCGAGTTCTGAGAGTAACTTACAAGACCCTTGAAGACTATAACTCTGAAAAGAAAAAGCCTCACCTTTCTCCCTCAGAGCCGCTGGTGGTTTCAAACTGCTACCTTGAGGTTAGCAGTCCAGCAAGCAACCACTGTGCCACGAGGGTTCTTAAAGTATAAATGGGGGGGGGATTTTCCCCATTGTTACACACACACACACACACAGGCAGTAAGCATAAGACGATTTCATGCTTACTATTACACAATAACCTAATGGTAACCCATTACTCGACCAGGGCTCCTTTGTACATAACAGGCCTTAGCAAACAAGCCGAGTAGACGAACACACTTTATAAAACATGCTTTCACTTATGTAGTACTTTTGGACCAATTATCCAACAACATGATTTTTAATGGCTTAACACTAAGCCAGTGGTTCTCAACCTTCCTAATGCGGCAACTCTATACAGTTCATCATGTGGAAAACCCAACCATAACATTCGTTTTGTTGCTACTTCATCACTGTCATTTTGCTACTGTTATGAAATGTAATGTAAATATCTGATATGCGGGATGTATTAGGCGACCCCTGTGAAAGGTTTGTGGGACACCCTCCCCAAGGAGGTCATGACCCCCAGGTTGAGAACCCCTGTAAAATTCAACAATACCAGAATTTGTAGAATAATACATGGAGATAATTATCAAGTATTCTTAGGCAGAAGTCTGGTTGGAAAAGTATCCAACTCTTAATAGCAGTTGACATTGAAGGCAAATGGTTTGTGTTCTTTCAGCTTTTCATAATACACATTTCTTACCAAAGCTAGAGTAACCATTTAAAAAATGTCATTTACAAGGAAAGCAGTAGCGATTCCATTATCAGCAGTATTGCTCTAACATGCCTATATGTGTGTCTTTTTTTCTTCAGACTGGGCTCCAAGCAGGGGTGTTTCGAGGATTCGCTTCCACCATTTCTCTGGCCACAAAGTCAGGAAAGAGTGAAAAGGGACTGCCACCGAATCCCAAGAAACAAAATCCACCAAAAAGTAAGGATTTACTGTTACTAGTAAGAAAGAAGGCTGCAGGGGCAGTGAGTTTGCTGGCCCCCCAAGCCTAGAGGGGAGTCTGACCAGCTGCATGACTTACTCTAATTAGACATCAGATCTGTAATTGGTTTGAGGACAAGCACATCAAAAGTTAGCCAAGTTCATGACTCACGTCAACCCTGAACTGCTGCTTTCTGTATTATCTACACCTCCAGCTGTTACCTGGAGTAAGAGATGCCCAGTGCTAAGACTGGCATTTCATCAAAGCCAAACCAGTTACCACCACGGTGCCGTCCACATGTATTGGAGCTGAACCATCCCATGGGGTTTCCAGTGGCTGGCTTACCAGAACTCCAGACCTTCTTCCGAAGCACCTCCAAACAGTACAAGACCAAACTCACCCTCTTGAGTAGAACTGTTCCTTTGGGATTCAGAGATTATACATTTCCATAGGAGCAGGCAGCCTCATCTCCTTAAGACTGGTTGGTGGGTTTGAACCCACGGCCTTGATTAGCCCAGTATACTCCAACGCTCCCTGAGCCATCTGTAGGACTCAGGCTACCAACCTTTCAGTTAGCAGCCAAACATGTTAAATTGCACTACTGAGGGACTCTGGCCTAACAGATCCCATGGGAATGTGCAGTAACTGTGAGCCCCACCTACCTTCTAATCCTCTGGTTTCTCTATTTTTCCAGTGTCTCTGAGATTCCCCTGTCTGTGGCTTCCCAGCCTTTACTTGGTTACAATCCAAGTTGAGTTTTGTGGAGAGGGAGTCAGGAGCTGGACGTTTTCCATTCTGACTCACTTTGATGATTCATGATGTCTGATCTGTTTCCAGCTCTTTCCATGCTCATTTTGACTTTTATCACCGTTTCCCCCAATCCCCACCCCCATTCCAAGGTACACTATTCTCATTAAAGGGAAGTCAGGACACTGTATTTTGGATGTTATTCTTCTGGGAATTATTTTATTTTGTACTCCCTGCTGATGATTAATAATTGGCCTTGATCAGAGTTCATTACATACAATCTCTTATAAATCTTAATCTGCATATGGAGTTTCAGAATGATACTTTGTGTTTGGATTCATATGCATCAAATGTTTTTTTCCATATGAATGCTTGAAAGTGCTTCAGCTCCTTGGGTCTTGAACCTTGTTCTGTGCACAGCACATCCCTAGGTTACTTGCAGGCTGGTGGTTGGGAGACACAGTCCCTAGGCCCTTCCACAGCCTTTCAAAGGCACCAGCCAGCTTGGTGGCCCCTGCTTGTTCAGTCACCAGTCACCCAATATGACAGGAATGTTCTTTAAGTCTGGGTTATTTTAGATTGTTTTTACCTTCAGTATTCTTTATTTTTCATTAACCCATTAATGTTTGAGCATAGATCTTTAAAACACAAAAATAATTCCTTATCCTACCTTAAAGAAATGAACATTGACTTCTTAATACGAAATACTACCTGAAATGTTTTGTATTTTTATTTTTTTAATGTCTGCAGAGAAAAGGTTAAATTCTAGATTATACATAGCGCATTCTTACAACGTGCTGTAATTCTTATAATGGATGTGTTGAATTTTGTCCCCTTGGAGAATTTGAATCACATCTTCAATCCCACTTCATTGAAGATCCCTTTGGTTACTCGATTAATATTTAAGATTGTGTTTTTAAATTTGGATTAAGTGCATTTGAAAATATCAGGGCAGAGTGTTTGCTTCGGCAACACATGTACTGAAATTGGAATGATACAGAGAAGATTAACATGGCCCCTGCACAAGATGACACGCAGATTCATGAAGTATTCCGTATTAAAAAAAGAAAAAATATCATGACAGAGCCAAAGATTTTTCACCACCACCACCACCACCCCCCCACACGCACGCACTCACGTACCACCCCTAGCCTTTGGAAATGTATTTGAGTTGGCAGTGGGGGGCTTTATCCTCGGCAGTTTGTGGGGAGAACCCTGAGCTTGAAGGTGGCTGTTGTGCTGCTGGACGTGGTTGGGCCTCAGAGGTGGGGTCGTGTGCCCGAGTAAGGATGGCATGCAACTAGGCCGGATGCTTTCGACATGGGAAAAGCCCTGTGTATGTGCTGTGTGAATTGTCACTACTGAACCTCTGTGTGTCTGTGTAAAGAAACAGGCATTGCTGCTCCCGTGGATACGGACTGTCACTCATGACTCCCTAGCAAGGGTTTCTGCTTCTGGTGGCAGACTGCCAGGTGCATGCCCCTCACCTGTGTGTGTCTCAGGGTGTCCGAGATTGGAAAGCGTGGCTTCCTAAGCGCTGGTCAAAGGGCCTGTCCCTCGGGCAGGGGCCACGGTTCTCGAAGGCCTCTCTGGGTCTGGGACGCCAGCTTGTGCGGGCACGTGCCCCTGGGGAAAGGAGGCCAAATCAGAAGTGGGGACTGTGACAGGGCATTTGTTGCTTTGCTGGGTCCAGTCTCCAGGCACAGCTCTGCAGCCATCAGCAATACTTCGTTGACTAAATAATTCCTGTGTAGCTATTTAAAGACTTCATCAAGAAGCCAGCTAATTGTCTACTCAAGTCTTTATTTCCGTTTTAAAAGTGAGGAGTCGCTGCAAACAGGGATCTGAGGTACTTAATTATAGGAAAGAGTGCCAGGCACTGTTCTAAGCACTTCTGGGTATTAACTTGGCCACCCTCAAACTACCCTGTGTGCGAGTAGACTGCTGTCCCTGTTTCATAGCAGAGGCCAGGGTGCTACCCACGGCCACACAGTGGCGGTGCTGGCGCCTGGGGTTTTATCCAGAGACCACGTGTTTTTCATCCCGATGTTGTCTGGACTCTGAAAAAGAATGATTCTTACCACGTCATTTAAGAAGTAAAGACACAAACGTACTGTTATATACTTGTAAGAGAAGTGTTGAATTAACACTGTTAAATAGCTACATTTTTCGTGTTATATTTAATAATCCTTGTTTCTGACATATAGTTTTATGGCCTATTAAACTATATATAAGGTTGATCCACTTCAAATCAGCTGAGCAGAAAAGGGTATTTAGGAAATGCCAGTCGCTTTGAAGAGATGAAGCAGCACTGGGAAGCTTCTCTCTGTGTGCTGTTGACTATGTGGAGTGCCCTGGTGGCACCGTGGTTGCCTGCCATTCAGAAGGTTGGCATTCCAAACCCAGTAGCTGCTCTGTGGGAGAAGGATGTGGCGAACCGTAAACGTGATAGCCGCGGGGGCCGCTGGGCAGTTCCACCCTGTCCAGGAGGGTTGCACGAGTTGGGAATCAAGCCCATGGGCGTGGGCTATTATGTTCTCAGAGAGAATAGCAGGGCCCATCTGACCCTGTGAGCGATGCTGCTCCGGCTAGTCTTTAAGTAGTGCTGTGTTTCACCACAGCTGTCATTCAGGGAAATTCACCACGAACTGAGGCACCATGAGTGTGCACCGACTCCTTACCTATTACCTTGTTACCCTACGTCTCACGTGTGGGATGATAGTTAAAAATCTGCTAGATGGTTGCCCGCAGGAATGACGGATGTCTGGCTGTGAAGAACGCTGAGAGGCCGGGTGAGAGTGACAGTTGGCCTTCATGGCGAAGGCTGTGCACCAGTGTGGCTGGGCAGTTGTGTCGTGATGAGATTTGGCAGTCAGGTAACCATGTAGCCATCCTGCTTTTGTATCTGATGTCGTTGCCCTCTATTGCTACTGAAAGCTGATTTTCATGTGCAGTCTGCGCTTAGAACCTAACTAACCCTGTAAGTGAGGAGTTAGAATATTTTGGCGTCCTTCAGATAAAGGCCTAGGCAGATAGATACCTTAGCGAAAATGTACACACGGTGTTGTGAGTCATTTTCTTTATAGGAAAACATTCCTGTCCAGTACTGTCCAGCGCACACTTGGTGTGGATGCCGTCACGCTGGTACAGCGGCTACTTGTGGCTGTGACTGATCGCCGTGGGTGGCTTCTGTCCTGAGTCAGAAAATGGAGGCTGGGCCTGTGCTGCCCAAACCAAACCTGGTGCCCTCAGCCGATTCCAGCTCAGCAACTCAGGTCAGAGTAGGGTTTCCCATCGTTAATCAGCCCGTAGACTTCCCAGGTCTGTACACCTTTATGGACCCACACTGCCACATCTCTCACGCGTGGGGTGGTGTGGCTGGTAGGTTCAAATCACTGGCTTCTCTGTTAGTGGCAGGGTGCTTAAGCCATAGCACCACCAGGACTCCTTTGCCTGTGCAGGGGTCAAAAGCTGGAAAACCATAAACAGCAAAACACATTACTACAGTTTAGTCTCAGCCTTTCCAGTGACTTCTTCTAATAATGTAACATGACTAAAAGAAACAGTGCATTCTTATTTTTTAAATCTTTTTTCTTATTTTGTTTTCTTTTCAAACTAAACGTCTAAATTATATACTTTTTAATCCCCTTAGAAATTTTCTGTTCAGTAGGTGCTATAAGTAGTCAATCTATAATACTGTCCTAATAGTGCCTTTAAAACTTGTAACTCACAACCGATTCTAGAGGAATTTCTCCTGCTATGGCACCGCGATGCTGCAGCTCCGCTGGCTCTCTGAGTGTGAGTCCTGAGCTCCACCTGCAGCAGCACCTGCTGGGAGAAGTTGCAATGCAGATTCCAAGGCAGCTCTGTAATGTTGTAATATTGTTGTTTTTCCTGACTAACGAGCCCTCGGATGATAAATGTGGCTTTGAAGGACTTTCCTTCCTTTCTAGGGCCCCTCACCTTAACGACTTTATGCCCCTCCCCACCAACCTGACCCTAGCCCACCCATAGGGACCCACCCAGAGATGGCTCAGCATGTTGTCTTGCTGTATGGTTCATGTGAGTAACTTTCTTAGTATTTAAAGTGCACCAGGATTGTGTGTGTGTGTTAAGGATTAATGTAATAGTAAAACTACATGCTCATCTGAAAATAAAGTTATGTCGTTTGTCTTACCTTTTAGTGAAATAGTAGTTTAAAAATAATCATCAGAGTTCCTCTTGGTAAAACCCCATTGTCTGATGTTCAGCTCCAAAGAGAAGTGCCTCCGTTCCTCACTGTTCTCTCTCAGGTGGGTTGCCTTTCATGTAGGAGTGCGTTTCTGAGGCATTTGCAGAGCAAGGTGATGCACAGACATGTGATTGTGACCAATGATGCATTGAGTTTGTTTTATCGAATATGAACAATAACATTCCTCTTTGTGCCATTTCCTAGATGTAGTGGAACCCAAAGCGAGGGACAAGCTGCTAACCTCCCACCCAGCAGCTGGACGGTCTAAGTTCGCTCCACCCAGGTCTCACCCGGCAGTTGCGAATAAAGGCGGGATGGTAGCTGATCCTGACCCTGATGACCTCGTGCTGGCCACACATGAAGGGGCCCCGAGGGCTCTGGCGAGAAAGACCTTGGTGGACTTTCCTCAGCAAGCGTCGTCTTCTTTCCGAAAGCAGGGCTCTGACTTAGACAGGCACTGGGGAAGCACGGAAGTGGGACAGGATTCATCCTCATCTTCGTCCAGTCCTTCTGATTCGGATTCCGAGGAAGAAGAACGTGTCTCGGAAGTTGGCCCTCGGGCTGGGAGCAAAGGTCGTGGGAGCTTTTCAGCATCAGAGGCTTCCTTTAATGGCAGAACCCCCAGGGTTATGACAGCAGCCAAAGAGAAGTCTTGGTCCCCTACACCAACAGACTCAAAGACACCCTACCAGGCAACGATGAAAACACGTCCCCAAGCAGAAATGAACGAAGGTGTTCAGAAGCAACGTGTCAAAGAAGAGCAACCGCAGAGCGTATTCGGAGCAAATGACATCGATCGAGAAAGCCAAGCAGCAGCTGAGTTGAAGCAAGACTTACCTGACCGCACAGGTTCCAGAGTGGCTACACAGCTGAGCCCAGGGCCACCTCGAATGGCTGAAGACACGGGGGCAGAAAAACAGCCGCAGGCAGCACTTTCTGAGGCCAGAGGGAAGAGTGTGGAAAAACAAGTGCCAGGACCAAAATGGAAGGTGGCTTTTCCCCAGTTGGAAAAAGAAAATGTGGAGAAGCCGGTAGGAGACCTGCAGGCAGCTGCTCAGACTAACGAAGGCGATTTGGAACATCGGGGAGCAATAGGAAGTCTGAAGACCGTTCCTGCTCCGGACGAAGATGCTTTCGATGATAAGATAGCTGTACTAAACTCTGAGGCTCCGAGTGAGAGGCTTCAAGACTCGACAACTCAGTCGGCAGACCCCGACCGCATACAGGGTATACCTCAATTTATGGAGCTCTTGGTTCTTCGGGGGTGGTTCGACTCCAAAGGTTTTATTTTTAACATCTATCTGGCAATAGCAAAAAGTTACAATCAGACCTGTAATAGAAATGTGACTTATCCCTCCATCTCAGGTGAGCAGACACACATGCCTTCATTTTGAACAAGGCACCACTTTCTATCCCAAACCCCTAAACAGCTTTAGAGTTGTTTCGAAATGAAGGCTCTCTTCGTCTCTGAGTCTGGGTCGCTTTTCTTAAAGAAGCGGATGCTCTAGCACCACCACCCTTTCTAGCTTGTGAGGGTGTCCTGGTGTTCATTTCATGAAGTTGGTCATCTTTTCAAATGTGGAAGAGAGAGCCTCCTGGTTGTCACTTAACTGAAGAGCATTCGGTGCCCTTGACATTAGCCTTCAGCCGAGCGAAAGTCAGTGGTGCTTTTAACCTAGCATCCTGATGCCGGAGGGGAAATGGGCATTTTAGGATTCAAAATAGTGTCCAAAGGCAGCCATGGGTGACATAAGTGTCCCTTATGGCTGTTAGGTTTTCTATGAAGAATTCCAACAAAGGGCTTTTTTTAATTCCTCTAAATTTTTAGAGGGGAGCCGTGCCAATTCCTCTTGCCAGTCGTGTTCGTGAGCACAGGACTTGCTAAAACAGTGTACTTGAGGTGGGACCTGGCACTCTTCCATCTCAGACACGCTGCCTCTTCAAGATTTCCTTAATCTGAGTCGTGACTAACAAGGCCAGCTCCTCCTCCTCTGTCCGCTCTGTCTGCTGTGGGAAGCCTCTCCAGCCTCTCAGGCATAACTTGGTACCTCCCTGTTACTGGTCGCCGTGTGCCTTACAGGACGTATGTGTTTTCTCCTTCGTTAACAAGCACAGTGCCTGCCAGCGCTTGCCCGACCTCTCAAGCTCCAAGAACTCTTTGCTGCTGCTGCTGCTGCTCTGGCCAGGCCTTGCATTCTCAATGAGACAGAGCGGCATGACCTCCGGGAAGAAAACACAGGGAGCGTGGGGGTTTCTGATGGCAAAACTCAGAGGGGGTGGGGAGGGAAACTGTGCCCCATTTTTCAGGAGTGTGTTCTTACGTGTTAAAGGGTGCGCTATTTCAAATTCCCTTTCTTTCACAAGCTAAAGAAGACAGCTCAGTGCAGCCCACCTTGCACAGCTCCGTCCATACAGTAGAGACCAAGGCCCATTACATGGCCTGCCTGCACCCAGTGTCCTGAGGTGTATGGGGTTTGTTTCATCATTTTATTTTGTTGTTGTTGTTGAGAATACACATAGCAAGGTTTTGCATGTCAGCAGCTTTTTTGCCCTCCAGGTAGATGGGTTTGGGGTGAAATCCACAGTTTCCTTCCACTGCTGCCTCCTTTCGCTGTAAGCAGTAGTTGTGTCTGTCTGAAGCAGCACCCCACCAGCTTATCTGCCACAACGGAAAACAAATGAGAAAGAAATGCTTTGGGGGTTTGGTGTGTGTGTGTCACAAGGAGAAGCTGAGACCGCCCTCCTGACGTGGTTTCCAGAGGTGGCAAGTCAGAAGCTTGGGTACAAGCTCAGTCTGCCATCTGTGAAGGCTCCCTTCTGCGGTCATTGTATGTGGCATGTTAGACTGTAGGAGACTAGTGTTTCTTTTCCTTTGCCACACACTTTGACTTGTCAGATATCTAAGCACCTCCCCCCAAAAGAACAAAGCCAGTTGCCACAAAATCAGTTCTGCCTTATGCCATCTCCTGTGTATTGGAGTAACCCTGTGCACCAACAGGTTTGCGGGCGGCTTAGTGCATTGCCAGGCAGACTTGCCTCTGGGCGCCCTTGGACTTTTTGGTTAGTAGCCAAGCACTTAATCATCGAGCCACATAATCAACAAACTCAAACTTCCGGCAACCCTGTAGGACTGGGTACAACTCCTGTGGGTTTCCAAAAATGTAACTCTTTTCATTTGTTTATTTTTTTAATGATTTTATTGGGGGCACGTGCAGCTCTTACCACAATCAATACATACATCCATTGTGTCAAGCACATTTGTACATTTGTTGCCATCATCATTCTCAAAACATTTTCTTTCTGCTTGAGCCCTTGGTATCAGCTTCTCATTTTCCCACCACTCCCTCCCTCACAAACCCTTGATAATTTATAAATTATTATTTTTCATGTCTTGCACTGACTGATGTCTCCCTTTACCCACTTTTCAGTTGTCCATCCCCTTAGGAGGGGGTTATATGTAGATCCTTGTGATCGGTTCCTTCTTTTCCCCCCACCTTCTCCTTACCCTCCTGGTATTGCTACTCTCAATATTGGTCCTGAGGGGTTTATCTGTCCTGGATTCCCTGTGTTTCCAGTGCTTATCTGTACCAGTGTACATGCTCTGGTCTAGCCAGATTTGTAAGGTAGAATTGGGGTCCTGATAGTGGGGGGCAGGGGGAAGTATTAAAGAACTAGGGAAAAGTTGTATATTTCAACAGTGCTATAATGCATCCTGACTGGCTCACCTCCCCATGACCCTTCTGTAAGGAGGTGTCCAATTGCTATAGATGGGTTTTGGATCTCCACTCTGCACTCCCCCATTATTCACAATGATATGATTTTTTTTGTTCTGGGTCTTTGATACCTGATCCCATGGATATCTCATGATCACACTGTGTTCTTCTATGTGGGCTTTGTTGCTTCTCAGCTAGATGGCCGCTTGTTTATCTTCAAGCCTTTAAGGCTCCAGACACTATCTTTTGATAGCTGGCACCATCAGCTTTCTTCACCACATTTGCTTATGCACCCGTTTTGTCTTCAGCAATAGTGTTGGGAAGGTGAGCATCATGGAATGCCAGGTTATTAGAACAAAGTGTTCTTAATGTTGAGGGAGTACTTGAGTAGAGGCCCAATGTCCACCTGCTACCTTAATACTAAACCTATCAATATATGTACATAGATCTGTTTCCCTATCAAAAAGAGTAACTATATACAGGACTGGAAAGCTTTGTCTTTTTCCCCATACTGACTGTAGGTGTCTACAATTTGGATTTTTTTTTTCCCACTTAAAACCAAGTACTTTTTTTACTCTGTGCCTTTGAAAAATGCCACCATAAAATAAGTCAACAAAAACTACACATTGTTTTTCCAGTGCCTTGATCTTTGTTTTGGTAAGCCCTGGTGGCACAGTGGTCAAGCACTTGGCTGACAACTGAATGAAAGGCCCGTGGTTCTGCGTTAGAGGCTTGGAGCGCACTGGGCCAGTTCCACTTTGTCCTGTGGCCGGGCTGTGGATCAAAACTAGACTTGACAGCATTGGGTTTGGTTGGGTGTGATTTTTAATTTTGCCTGAGTTACTTAAAACCTGCAGCACATTTTGAATGAGCCAGAATTTATCGAATTTTCTATTTTTAAATTTGAAGCCTCACTTGGCTTTTGCTCATAAGAACGCTCTTCAAGAAACGGCTTATTTCTGTTGTAGGTGAGTTTCTCATCTCATCCTGTGCCCCCGCTGCCCACATTTTACGTGACCTAACGGTAGCTCCATGATTGTTCTAGAGAAGTTCAGAATTCTGACAAGCCCTGGGCCTGGTAGCATCACTCCGTAATAACTCTTTCGCTTCTTCCACTAGGTACATGTTTTAAAGCACATGTTAAACTAATAACCTTCCTTCTTGCTTGTGATGAGCCTGTTGCTTTCCTAGCCGTTGCTGTCAGGCAGCGCCTGCCCTCCAGGTAGGCTGCGAGGATCGCGCAGGGTGTCAGTGTGGCCTGTGCCGCGCTGACTCACTTCAGAGGACGGTTCCCTCAGTGCTCGGTGCGCTCACGGGCTGTGTATGTCTTCCACAGAGGCCGAGCCCGCTGCTGCCCCCGCCAAGCCCTTTGATAACACCACCTACAAGAACCTCCAGCACCATGACTACAACGAGTACACCTTCTTGGACTTGAACCTGGACCTTTCCAAGTTCAGAATGCCTCAGCCTTCTTCAGGACGCGAGTCGCCACGGCACTGAGAGCTCCCAGCTTGCACCTGCCCGTCTTTGCTGCTTTGGGCCTGCAGAAATAAAATCCGCTCCACAGTCTGGAGGCCTGTGTGTGTCCTTAGCTTCCATGTGGCCCCTCTGACAGCACGGTCAGTTAGCTGCTGACCTTCTCAACACAGGTTTAAGGTCGTCTGCCATGCACACGCTCTTAACTCCTGAATGGTCATCCAGCTGTGGCTGACCAGACACATTGGCGAAACGAGGGAGTCCCATGTGCTCTGCACACAGTGACACTGCTATGTTGAGCTCGGGCCATTGTTCTGTTGATCTGATTTGCTACTTAGGTGTCCCTAGCTAAAACATGCAAAAGAAGCCCCCATGACATTGGGGGTGAGCCACCGGGTTGCTCATCGCAAGGTCGGCAGTTCAGACTTGCTGGCCACTCCCTGCATGAAAGATGGACCTGTGCTCCCCTGGGGATGTGCCATCTCAGAAGGCAGCTCAGTGGCAGTGGGCAGGTCTCCGTATCGTCAGAGACGTGTTAGAAAGTTTAGCCACTATGTGGCAAAGAAGTACTATACATCCCCTTCCCGTTTTTATGGTAAAACACAATCACACTATTCACCAGTACCAGGTATTTGATAGAAAACTCGGGCAGTTTCTAGTGGCTGCGCCAATTTGACATTGTAGAGCGGGGTCGAACTGCCCCTGGGATCTTCTGAGACCATATCTCTTGGCAGTTTACGGAGGGGTGGAACCCTGCTCTCACAGTTGGCTGCAGACTGAGCTAACTTCCCAGTGAAGGATTTCTGAAATGCCATCACTCTTGATCATTCCGCCACCTCAGAGACAGACTCTGCTTGACCGCAGAGGAAGTTGGCTTGGGTACTTCACGAGGTGTCTGTGCCCCCAGGCCTGGTGGGGCAAGTGTGTCCCATGACGTGGAGAGACTGCTAGAAAACACGGGTTTCTTTGTGCTCACAGGAGCCTTGGTGTCGTGGTTCTGAGTTGAGCTGCTGACTACAGATCAGCAGTTGGAAGCCACCAGTAGCTCCTCGGAAAGAAAGACGAGGCTGTTCTATCCTGTACAGAGTCACAGTCTCACACCCACGGGCTGTTCTATCCTGTACAGAGTCACAGTCTCAGACACACGGGCTGTTCTATCCTGTACAGAGTCACAGTCTCAGGCCCACGGGCTGTTCTATCCTGTACAGTCACAGTCTCAGGCCCACGGGCCATTCTATCTTGTACAGAGTCACAGTCTCACACCCACGGGCTGTTCTATCCTGTACAGAGTCACAGTCTCAGACCCACGGGCTGTTCTATCCTGTACAGAGTCACAGTCTCAGACCCACGGGCTGTTCTATCCTGTACAGTCACAGTCTCAGGCCCACGGGCCATTCTATCCTGTACAGTCACAGTCTGAGACTCACGGGCTGTTCTATCCTGTACAGTCACAGTCTGAGACTCACGGGCTGTTCTATCATGTACAGAGTCACAGTCTCAGACCCACGGGCTAGAGGACCTCCAAGAGTCAGAATTGATCCATGAGTTTGGGTTTGGTTTCTTATGCTAATGAGTTAGGCAGAATTATTACTGACTGTGCGAGTTAATATCAACACTTGCATCTGCTCAGCAGAGGAGACATGTTAAGAGGCCAAATAGGAGAATGTTTAGTCTACAAAGGCATGTTTTTATTTTCCCTGTACTGTATTTTGTTGTCTCATTTGTGCCCTAAGTTGTGGATATTATTTCATTTAAACTTTGGTCTTTGGCCTTGAGTCAACTTACAGCAAATCCAACACTGTTCATGGATCTAGTCCTCTGTTCTTAAAACCCCTCCAAAGAGTACCAAAGAGACAGGACCGAAAACTAGGTTTGTGAGCATCTGCCTTTGATTGGGTGACCACCCAAGAGGCTTAGTGACTTTGCAGAATTTTTTCCATCGCGTTTTCCATTATGAAAGTCACAAGGCTACATTACCAGAAAGCAAGAAGTTGGAAAATAATTGGAACTGTCTAAAGGCCCAAGTACTCCAACTCACCCACCGCCAACATCCATAGTGTCCGGTTTGTGTAGGGTTGGTTTTGCGCGAGGACCCTGGGTGTGCCGACAGCAATGGTTCTCACCCTTCCTATAGGAACTTTCATAGGTCCTCATGTGGTGGTGACCCCCCAGCCTTAACATTACTTTCATTGCTACTGCATCACTGTCATTTTGCTACTTGGATGAACTGGGCCATCCTATGTAAAGGTCGTTCGACCCCCAGAGGGGTCACCACCCACAGGTTGCGAACCGCTGTACTACAGAGTGCTCTACCCTTCTGAGTTTCATCCCATCCCCTGCTTCTCAAACTGGGGCCCTGAGGGGAGGGGGAGGCCACAAAACCTGTTTCCCTGCGACTCCAATTAAAAGGAGAATTCACCGCTTCATTTGCATGCGTTTCTAAGGTCAAATAGGAGACGTGAAGGACAGTTTTCCCTTGGAGCCAGTCTGGTCCATTGGCTAGTCTCCGCCCTGGGAGAAACTGGGGAGCCGAGGTAGAGGCAGATACCTCATTGCTAATGACTCCTTAATGTGCCATCTGGTTGGCGATGCCTTTGTTACCCACAGTCTTTGTTTGGAATCTATCAGACTCCCCCTGTTCTCTTTCAGGGAACGCTGCCAGAAACATCTGTGCAAATTTAACTTCTTTTGTATTCTTTCCGTAAGATGCCTTTCCAGACACTGAAGAATCTCAGAACAACGATGTTTCATCGCTGTCCTTTCTGCTGAATTTTAAGACCCGGTCTATCCCGACCGAGTTCAATAAGAGCATTTTGACCACCGTTTCGCTAGGCGCTGCCACCTAACCTCTGGCATCCTGCTAGATATTTGCTCTCTCCTCCCTGCTACAAACGCCCTCAGCCTGGAGACCATGGCATGCGCCTCAGAAGCCCAGGCTTTAATGTAGATTATTGCCCTAATGTTTACTGGCAGCTGGCTAGTCATTGGCAATTGGCAGACAACTGTGTGCTTTCTCTGATTCCGCTTCCAGACCCGTGTGTGTGTGTGTGTGTGTGTGTGTGTGTAGTTTCTATTCTCCTGCTCGTCTCTCAGGAAGGTTCAGTGCCTAGTGGCCCAGGCCTTACACGGAACGCGCCATCCAGTTGACTGACCCGTGCCCAAGGCCAACAGAAGCAGCCACTGCCTGGCCCTGTGCCGTGTTCACGACCGCATGCTGAGTCCCTTGTTAGAGCCACCGTTGGTTGTTTTGGCCGCCTCCAGCCAAGGGCTTCATCCTCCAGCCCCATGGGGTACAGCATTCGCTTGTGCTGCACAGGGTTTGCCTAGGTTGATTTTCAGACACCGGCTTTCTTCCACCCCTTACTGCTGAAGCTGTGCTGAAATCTGCCCACTACGAGCGACCCTCCTGGTATATGAAATACTGATGACATAGCTGACCGTATCACAGCAAATGCCTGCTGGGGTTTGATCAAGGGCAATATAGTGGAGAGGAAGTACTGAAAGCCAAATGAAGTTCAAACATGATAGTGGGACAGGAGGAAAGTAACAGGAAATATAAGAAAGAAGTAGGAGGCAAAGGACATGTACAGAAGTCTAAATACAGGCGTGTATATATGCAAATATATATAATGGAAGGGACATAAATCTATATACATATGTTTACATGTTAAGTATTAAGGAAGCAGATGGACATTGGGCCTCTACTCAAGTACTCCCTCAACGCAAGAACACTTTGTTCTAATAACCTGGAATTCTGTGATGCTCACTTTCCCAACATGATCATGGAAAGCAAAATAGATGCATAAGCAAATGTGGTGAAGAAAGCTGATAGTACTTGGCTATTAAAAGATATAGCACCTGGGGTGTTAAAGGCTTGAAGGTAAGCAAGCGCCCATCTAGGTGGGAAGCAACAAAGCCCACATGGAAGAAGCACATTAGCCTGGGTGATCATGAGGTATCAATGGGATCAGTTATTAGGCAGCAGAAGACCCAAAATAAACAATCATATTGGTATGAATGAGGGGATGCAGAATGGAAACCCAAAGCCCACATGTAGACAATTGGACATCTCCTCACAGAAGGGTCATAAGGAAGAGATGAGCCAGCCAGGGTGCAGTATAGCACCAATGAAATACATTACATTCCTCTAGTTCTGTAAAGCTTCCCCACCCCCCACTCCCCACTATCATGACCCCAGTTCTACCTTACAAATCTGGCTCAACCAGAGCATGTACTCTGGTACAGATAAGCACTCTTGACACACACTCCAGAACAGACAGTCCCTCAGGAACAATAATGGGAGTAAAGATACCAGGAGGTGGGTAGAGAAAGGGGGAACCAATCACGATGATCGATATATAATGCTTCTCCCCCCCACCCAGGGTGACAACGGAAACATGGGAGACATATGAAAATAATAATTTATCAAGCGTGCATGTGGGTGGAAGGGTGGGAAAGGAAGGGGGAAAGGAAATGTTTTGAGAAGGATGAGGGCAGCATATGTGCAAATGTGCTCAACACGATGGACAGGTGGATTGTTATAAAGGCTGTGAGGACCCTCAGTAAAATGATCTTTAAAAGTAATACTTGAATCTTTGGAAAATGGACATTATGAACAAAACCTCGTGAGCTAGTATCAAATAAATGAATTGGATATGAAACAAAACACAAACAAAGAATAGTTACATGTGTTAGGCAATGCAGTCCCTGAGTGGTGCAAATTGTCAACATAGGGGCTGAGATTTGAGTCCACCCAGACGCCCCTCAGGAGAAAGGCCTGCTGATGTAGGCACCCACAGGGCCACCAGGGGTCAGTCCCTCAGGAGTGGTCTGGTCAGTGTCTCTGAAACGGATCTGAAGTTAAGCGGTTCCTTTTGTTTTACTTCAATTACTTTTTAAAAAATCGTTTTATTAGGGGCTCATACAACTCTTAACACGATCCATAAATATATCAATTGTGTAAAGCACATGTGTACATTGATTGCCCTCCTCATTCTTAAAATACTTGCGCTCCAGTTAGCCCTTGGCATCAGGTCCTCATTTGTTCCCCTCCCTCCCTCCTCCCCCTCCCTCATGAACCCTTGATAATTTATAAATTATTATTTTGTCATATCTTACCCTTTCCGACGTCTCCCTTCACCCACTTTTCTGTTGTCCACCCCCCAGGGAGGAGGTCACATGTAGATCTTTGTAATCAGTTCCCTCTTTCCAACCCACTCTCCCTCCACTCTCCCAGTATCGCCAATCACACCCCAGGTCCTGAAGGTATCATCCACCCTGGATTCCCTGTGCCTCCAGCTCCTATCTGCACCAGTGTACATCCTCTGGTGTAGTCAGACTTGCAAGGTAGAATTCGGATCATGATTTGGGGGTGGGGGGGAGCATTTAGTAACTAGAGGAAAGTTGTATTTTTCATCGGTGCTACATCGCACCTTGACTGGCTCGTCTCCTCCCCTAGACCCCTCTGCAAGGGGAGCTCCAGTGACCGACAAATGCGCTTTGGGGCTCCACTCTGCACTCCCCCCCTCATTCACTATGGTAAGACTTTTTGTTCTGATGATGCTTTATATCTGATCCCTTCGACACCTCATGATCACACAGGCTGGTGTGTTCTTCCATGTGGGCTTTGTTGCTTCTGAGCTAGATGGCCGCTTGTTTACCCTCTAGCTTTTAAGACCCCAGATGCTATATCTTTTGGTAGCCGGGCACCATCAGCTTCCTTCGCCACATTTGATTATTCACTCTCTTTGTCTTCAGGGGTTGTGTAGGGAAGGTGAGCATCATAGAATGCCAATTTAATAGAAGAAAGTATTCTTGCATTGAGGGAGTACTTGAGTGGAGGCCCCATGTCCTTCTGCTACCTTAATACTAAACCTATAAATATAGGCACATAGATCTATTTCCCCATCCTCATATATAAATATATTTGCATATATACATGTCTTTATCTAGACCTCCATAAATGGCCTTTGCCTCCCAGCTCTTTCCTCTATTTCCCTCGACTTTCCTCCTGTCCCACTATCATGCTCAGTCCCCACCAGGGTTTCAGCTATACCTCTTCATTACATTACCCTTTCTCATGCCCTACCAAGCCTCCCACACCCTCCTCACCACCGATTTGGATCACTTGTTGTTCCCTTGTCCCTGGGTTAGTTAACACCACTTCCTTTCCCCCGACCTTCCACTATCCCCTGACCCCCGGAACTGTCGGTCCCGTTGTTTTCTCCTCCAGATTGTTCATCCAGCCTATCTTATTTAGACAGACCTGTGGAGATAATAACATGCACAAAAACAAGACAGAGCCAAATCAAGCAACAATATACAACAAAACAACAACAGCAAACCACTGACAAAGAACAAAACAAAACACAACAAGAAAGAAAAGCTTGCAGTTAGTTCAAGGATCGTTTGTTGGCCTTTAGCAGCGTTTTCCAGTCCAGTCTGTTGGGGCGCCACGCCCTGGCCCAGAAGTCCACTTTCAGCATTCCCTGGGGACCTCGCCACTCCATTCCCTTGCTGTTCCGCTGCACCCCCCAGTGCTTCGCCTCGGTGTGGCGGGAGCAGGTCGGGCGCAGTTCCCACAGTGACTTTTTCGGATACAATTCATAGCACGTATGCAGTAGTGCTCCGACCCACGGAGTCAGTAATCTTTCAGAGTCACATCTGCACAGAACAGATGGTCCAAAGGTTTTTAAAATAGTTTAATCTTATTAAAATGGAAATTATTTTAAGTTTTTTAAGTCTACAAATTATATTAGTCTATAAATACAGTCCAATTTTGATTAACGGCTTTTCAAACTAAAAAAATTTTTTTCACAGCATTTCTTTTTTTTTTTTTTTCACAGCATTTCTTAACAACGATGATGGGTTCACTCACTCAAAAAACTCATCTCCATTAAGTCAATTGTGACAAATAGCAACCTATGGGATCGAACTGCCCCCTGGAGGTTTCTGAGACGCTTGGTGAGCGTACAAAGCCTCATCTTTCCCCCTAGAAGCGGCTGGTGGTCTCACACTACCCATGGCACCCCCAGGGTTCCTCACTGAGATGGGTGAGGACTCAACAATGTGTCCATATGTCCACAAATGAAGATCCCTTCCGGAGAGAGCAACTTCAAAATTGGCAGCAAAAACAAAGCAAAGGAGGAGCAGGAGAAAGCGGGGCACATCCTGGCCCACCAGGACTTGAGAACGATGACCCCAATTAGAGCAGCCAGTCCACAGAGAGGACCACACGGCCAGCCCCACTATGAGACATGACGTCCCTCTCTGGCCCATGGCCCTGCGGGGGACAGCACAGGAGACACAGTGCGGGAATTTTGTCCCATCTGATCCCGCCACACCCAGGCAAAGCACTGGAGGAGTGCGGCGGATCAGCAAGGGAATGGAGCGGCAAGGTCCCCAGGAAATGCTGAAGGTGGACTTTGGGGCCAGGGCGTGGTGCCCAACAGACTGGACTGGAAAACACTCCTAAAGGCCAACAAACTATCCTTGAACAAAAACAAAACTAAAAAAAAAAAAAAACAGGAAATGGCCTAGGTAGAAAGCTACCAGGGATGGATTCAGGTTTTTTGAGGATTCTGAATTGAAAATTCTATATGGAAGTAAATATTTAGAATGAGAGAAAGGTAGCTTACGAATTAAAAAAAAATGGATAAACTTTGTTGTGGAGCTGCAAAAAGACATGTTGTCATTGTAACCCCTGTAACCAAGGTGACCCAGTGTGGCAGTAGATGTGTTGTTGGTTATGCTGTTGAGACCGTAATCGTGCAGGGTCCTAAACTCAATCACCTTTGAGGTCTCAAAGGAGCAGAATAGACACAGAGACACACGAGGGAGAGAGGTGCCAGCAGCTGCGGCTCTGCCGAGGCTGCTCCCTACAGTGCTGTCCTCCATGCGGGATGGACAATGTCCTGGACTGGGTCGGGTGGGGGAGAGCATTTACACCCTTTAAGACCACTCACGATTGCTGTTTCTGTTACAGCAGCCCTAGGTAACTAGACAGACATCACGAACATGACAAAATCTGGGTGGGGATGAAGCACCTTGTATTTGTGGTTGTTGACTCAGTGACCCTGTGCACAACAGAGCGCCTGGTCCTGAGCCATCCTCACCATTGATTGAGCCCACTGTTCACAGCCACAGTGTCCATCTATCTCCATGAGGGTCTCTTTTTCAGGGACCCTCTGCTTTACCAAGCGTGGTCTCCTTTTCCGTGGACTGGTCTCTCCTGATAACATGTGCAAAGTACCTGAGATAAAGTCTCTCCACCCACACTTATAAGGAGCATTCTGGCTGTACTTCTGCCAAAATAGGTGTGTTTGTCCTTCTGGCAGTCCATGGTACTTACCATCTCCTTTGCCACTCCATGATGCCTCAGTTCCCTGGTCCTCTTTTATGTCGTCCAGGTTTCATATGCACATGAGGCCAGTGGAAATCCCCTGGCTTGGGTCTGGGGCACGCTGGTCCTCAGTGAGGTCTTGACCACTCTCCAAATAAAATGAAATCCTTCACAACTCCAGCCGTTTCACCAGGTATCACTATATTGTCTATTGGTCCCGTTGTGAGGATTCTGGTTCCTTTACAACGCGTTGCAATCAATACTGAAGGCTACTCTCTTTGATTTCCACCAGCAAGGACCTACAATTGTTTGCGAGCCTTCCTCCCAGGCAGATGGCACCGTTTTTCTTCACTTGGCTCAGCTTTGGGATCATTTGCACGGCGTGCAGATCAAGTACGTAAGGATACAACCCCAACACAGAGCTTTCTTGACCTTAAGCTGTACCGTACTCCCTTGTTCTGTTCCAATGTCTGCCTCTGTCCTCTGTGCAGATAGATGCCCCCGGAGCACACCTCCGACTGGCGTTCTGTCCGCTCCTACCGCCTGTTTCTCACGAATGCTTTCAGTGCAGCTCGAAATGGTCCCCAGCTCTTTTTGCTGCGGGGACTTTCTGTATCCCGTCCCTCTGCTCTTGAGTCTTCCTACGTCATCGGAGATCTTGCCATTGGAATCCTTCAATACTGTAGCTCCCAGCTGGTTTTCCTCTTCTTCTTCAGTTCTCTCAGCTCAAATCGCGCTGCGTGTGTGCTTCCGCGTTGGCCAACTCCAGGTCTGCGCACATTGCACGATCACATCCTACTCTGTCTTCTAGGACTGCCCTTTGAACGTCCTGTTCCGCTTCCTTTACTTTGGCTGATTTACGTTCAAGAGCAAGTTTCAGAGTTTCACTTTGGTTTTTTCGTTCTTTCCCCGTCTGTGTTGGACAGGGTTCTCTAGAGAGACAAACCATATTGCTAGTAATTATATATAAATATATTTATAAAGATAGATATATAAAATACAAGAAATGAACCGTTAAATTATATACAGATAGATAATACAAGAAATTAACAGTTAAATTATAAAGCAATGAGACACTAGCAGTCCTTTAAGGCTTGAGAGCCGCCAGTTGCCAGTCCCCTTCTGTAGAGAGAGCTGGGCTATATATCTCCAGGCAGCAAACAGCAAGGCAGGTCCCCAACTGTCATCAACTGTCGGTCCCCAGCTCCAGATATAAACATTCCAATCGTGTGGGCTTAAAGAGACCTCAACTTACAGTGACACAGTCCACAGGCTAGGCATCCCACAGGTAGTGTACCCCTTTAAACTGAGGCACAGAACAACCAAGGTGAGGCTCACCGAGCCATTTATCCCTCTGCCCTTCAGTTAATCCTACTTGTGTTTATCGGCCAGGCTGGCACAATAAACTATAGCAATCATATGAGCCCCTAATAAAATGTAAAAAAAGAAAAGAAAATGATTAGGGCAAAGAATGTACAGATGTGCTTTATACAATTGATGTATGTATATGTATGGATTGTGATAAGAGTTGTATGAGCCGCTAATAAAATGTTTAAAAAAAACACTATAGCAATCCACCCCTTGCCAAACTGGCACCTGTACACAATTCTTTACCCATACATACTTATATAATTTCCAGATATTAATGAAATCCCACTTATACTTATCATCAATCATCTATCATGCATGTAAATGAAAATACACTGAGTCAAATGACATCTAATATATCATACTTGAACAAAGGAAATATATGCAATAATCACATACAAAGAAAATACATTGACAATTACAAGCCTCGTTTCCTTCATGGATGGTGTTCTTGATGTCATTAGTGCTCCGTGCATAAAATCTGTTCTTGAGATGGTCTTTCAACTCAGGTAGAAGATTATAAAGGTCGTCGGCTGGCTCTGGTGAACTTATTTTAACTTTCTTCAGCCTCAACACGAACTTCATCGAGTTGCTTCTGACTCACAGTAACGTTATGTGCCAGAGTCGGCCTGTCCCTTTGCATTTAGAGACGATCTTTATGGGGCAAAATAGCCCCATCTTTCTTCTGAGGAGTGGCTGGTGATGACCAGCTGCTGCCCTTGAGGTCAGCAGCCCCCACATAGGCCACTCCCCGACCAGTACTCCCAATCTGAACTTGCATATCGCTCAATTCGTGATCTCTTCCACACTTGGCCCGGCCTTATTTTGCCTGATGAAATTGTGCTTCTCCATCATCCCTTCCCACAGGGGCAGTCAACGTGATCCCTGTAGCTCCCGTCTGGTGAGGTCCATGTGTGCAGTCACCCTTCTGCTGTTGAAGAAAGGCATTTGCGATGAAGTCTTTGACTTTGCAAAGCTCCCTCAGACCATCTCCAGCTTGGTCTCTACCACCAAGGCCGTACTTTTTCAACCATCGATCCCGTTCTTTCCAGCTTTCACATCCCAGTCATCTGTAATTATTGACGCATCTGTGGGTGAAGGGAGACATCGGACAGTACCAGATATGACAAAATAATAATTTGTAAATTATCAAGGGTTCATGAGGGAGGGGGAGTGGGGAGGGAGGGGAATAAATGAGGAGCTGATGCCAGGGGCTTCGATGGAGAGCGGACGTTTTGAGAATGATGAGGGCAGTGAATGTGCAAGTGTGCTTTACACAATGGATGGATGTATGGATTGTGATAAGAGTTGTATAAGCGCCTAATAAAACAATTTTTAAAAATTTTAATGCATCTTAGCTGCATGCTTGATCCCCAAAGTTGGAAACCTTCTTCAATTCCTTCGACACTAATTTTAGTGTTCTTTCTGAGGATGCCTGTGACACCATGTCTCTGGAATCTGTCGTTCCTGACAGAGTAAAGCGTGGAGTTGTCCAAATCAGTGTCCAACACCAGACCCCGTCAGCTCACTGCTGCCTTGAGTGCCCACCTTTATGCATTCCACCTCACTTCGGATGGAATCGGATTGCCCTTGATTCATGCTTTATACAATCCAAGTTCTGATCATTCATGGATGGTTGCAGCTGTTTCTGTACCTCTGTGTCATGCCCCATCAGCAGATGAAGATCCAGTAAGTTTTGTTCCATTCACATCATGAAGGTCAATGCTACCTGGAAGAGACGACTTTTCCCCCGTCATGTATTTGAGCATCTTCCAACCTGAGGGGCTCATCATCCGACATGCTATCACACACTGCTTTGTCTCAGAAGGCATTCAGCGGCACAAGGTCAGCAGTTAGAAGCCACCAGTTGCTTCTCAGGAGAACTATGAGGCTCTCTGCTCCCGTAAGGAGTCACAGTCTTAGAAACCCGCAGGGGCAGTTCTACCCTGCCACATAGGGTCACCATGAGTCGGCATCCACTTGATGGCAGTGGGGACCCCTCAGAAGCTCAGCTTGCCCGCCCTGAGGGACCATGCCGGTTTTTGAAATATCAGTGGCTTCCAGCATCACAGAACAGCATACAAACTACCACAGTACGAGAAACTGGCCGACAAATGGTGTAGTGCATTAGGAGGCTCAAAAGAGTATTCTGTTAGCATAGAGTTTGACGTTCTGAAGATATCAAAACATGCAAGCTGCGCTTATGAAACATTTTTTGTTATAGCTAACTATGGGAATATTTTAATAAAAAAGAACCAATTTCTGCTGAAAGTAAACCCCAAACTAAACTCACTGCCATGGGGTTCATTGTGACGCACAGCGGCCCCACATTGTCACACTCACAGGGACCGTATAGGACAGTGTGAAACTGCCTCTGTGGGTTTCGGAGGCGGTAAGTCTTTGAGGGAGTAGAAAACCTCTCCTTTCTTTCTAGGAGCAGCTGGTGGTTTTGAACCGCTAACGATACAATTAGCAGCCCAATATAGAAACAGTGATTTTGGTGGTTCCTCCTGTGATAGCGTCACCTGCTAAGGTACACACACACACACACACACACACACACCCTCCTCCTAGTGACACCACTGACAATGGGGGAGATAAATAGTGACCCTGCAGTGAGTTGTTTGGACTTTGACTAAGAAACACTCCTCTCATCTCCCAAAGCCCAAACCCTTGCTGTTGAGTCAATTCTGACTCACAGGCCGCCTTACCGGGAGCTGCCTGCCACGTCTCTCTCCCAGGGAGGGGCTGGCGGGTGCAAGCTGCCAGTCTTTCAGTGAGTAGCTGAGCATTTGTCTGCTACATCACCAAGACTTACTCTTCTTCCTGCAAGAGGTTGAAAATGGCTCTTTTGTCCCCACCTGCTGAAGCCTGAGCACAGAGGGTCTGTCACAGGTGGGAAGTCGGGAAGGTAGTGGGTGGCTGTGGTAGTTACATAGTCTGTTGTCAATTTGAGACAAGTAATAGTGAAGGGGTGGAGTTTAGCTTGTCAATCAGATCACAGCTTGATCTCATTTGGAGGCACTAAGTAGGCAAATACTCACTGGAGGTGGGACACAGACACACTCCCTGTAAGACATTCCTGTTAAGAGGATACATGGAGCTATGCTAGAGCCCTGGAGGAGGAGCCACATGGAGACCCCGGAGATGCTTCCACCACCACTGGATCCACAAGACTTTCTACCCACTGGCCTGTGAGCTTCCTGCCTTCAGCGTCATTACAAGTGTTTCGTGAGTCTGAAGAGGACTTTATAGATTGATATCAGACGTATGGGCTAATATTGGACTTACGGACTTGATCTGGACTGGGCTGGGATGTTTTCTCAATATTCCATTGCTCTTCTATATAAAGCTCTTTCTTATACACATATGTCTATGAATTTGTTTCTTTAGCCAACACAGTAGCCAGTGACAGTAATCCTCGTCTAAGTAAATCAGCATTTGTCAAAATACATTAAAGCAGTGTTTCTCAACCTTCCTAGTGCTGCGACCCTTTAATACAGTTCCTCATGTTGTGGTGACCCCCCAACAATAACATTATTTTCGTTGCTACTCCATAACTATAATTTTGCTACTGTTATGAATCGGGTGACCCCTCTGAAAGGGTCATTCGACCCCCCCCAAAGGGGTCGCGACCCACAGGTTGAGAACTGCTGCATTAAAGGGTTCAAACTTGGAAAGACAGTGGTTCAGAGGAGGGAAGCTTGTTTTTACTTTCTTACTTAGTCAGGACCTGGTCACTTGAGTGTTCATGTCCAGGGCCCCCAAGGGCCAGAGCAACTTCCTGACCAACGTTACTCTGTGTCCCTGCGAGGCCAGCCTATTCTGGGGTGAAGCTGGGGGTCAGCAACCCTCCAAGGAGGCCCCGAAAACTTCTCCGCTTGGGCACCAAGAGTCTCTCTATTTTTTCCCCCTTTTATTCACTGGCTTTGAAATTTTATGAAACCCAAAATAATTTGAGCCCACATTTTATCTTGATGTGCTTTGTTCATTGGAAACCTTGCCAAGGTTTTTATTTTTAAGTGCCTAGCTTAAAATATATTCTTCTTGGCAGAGAGCCAACTAGCAGAACCCAAAGTCAAATCAGGCTTCTCCAGAATGTATGGAAAGTCACTGCTGCCAGATTCCGGGGGTGGGGGGTGGGGGAGATTGGTAAAAGAATGTTCCAGGGAAAAGTAAGGATGTGCACTGACCACATGAGCTAGGCAACGTTTCATGACACCAAAAGCTGTTTTTAGGAAGAGAAATCTTACAGGGCAGGACTCTGGGATTTGTGGGGAAAATGGCATTCCTGGAAATGACAACTGCCACCGAGTCATCCTGAGGGGTCCCTGCACAACAGCATGAAATGCTACCTCATCTTGCACCATCTCGGGATGAGTTCGGGATCAAGACTTTACAATCCATGGCATTTTCCTTAGCTGGCTTTCACATGTAGATCTCCAGGCCTTTCTTCCTGCTCTGTTTAGTCAGGAGGCTTCCCAGAAAGCTGTTCAGAGCAACACACATGTCCCTACTGACAGCGGGTGCACTGCCTGGGAAGCCATTCCAGGTCTTCCGAATGAAGCCCAGGATCCTACCGCCGGGCCACCTCCCTGGGGCCATATTGAGCCTATCTTCTAAAGGTGGCGGTGTGAACCCACCAGTCGCTCCTTGGGGGGAAAGACGAGGCCGCCTGCTTTCTGCAAGATCAAGGCTTTGTGAGTCCGCAGAGCAGTTCTGTTCCATCCTAGGGGCTGGCATCAACTTGACAGGCGCGGGTTGGCTTGTTGGTGGATTGGTTTGGTGTGTGTGTGTGCGCGCGCTGCTGTTGTGAGCATGTGGCTGTGTGCGTGGCTGAGCCCTGGCCTGGGCCTCACTGGCACTCTACGCCATCCCTTTCCTTTCCCGCCTGCCTGCAGTTTCCACCCTTCCTCCCCTTTCACCACACCACCGGGGCCTTTCGAGGACCCTGCCTGCACCGCTGGACAGCGTGGCTGAGCCAGGTCACCACACCGCCAGACAGCGTGGCAGAACCAGGTCACCACACCGCCAGACAGCGTGGCAGAGCCAGGTCACCACACCGCCAGACAGCGTGGCAGAGCCAGGTCACCATATGCAGGCGGCCCTTCCTCGCAGAACTGAAGACGCTCGGCTGATTGGTTCTGTGCAGCATCTTTTGATATCCTCTTAATTTAGGGAGGTGGGGGAAAATCTTTCAATTTTTTAACCTGAAACACCTCTTTCCACACTTTCTTAGCATTCTCGTTCCCGCTCTCAGTGAAAGTTGGCGTTCTTAGGGTCCCTATTAAAGATTTGTCAATGCCTAGGGCAAATCTCAGGTAGTATTGCTGGAGAGTCAAAGGTTTAGATCTTTGACAGCATGATCGTTCAGAAGGGGGAAGTGCTCCCAGCGGAGCCCACTGGCCGTGTTCCTGCCGCAAGAGCAGCTCCATACACAGTGCGACGTCTGCGCAACAGGGACTTCCTATTCATCATAAAACGCTCCAACGCTGCGCAGATGGACAGCCAGCGCAGCTGTCAAAGACTCAGTCAGGCACCGGCTCTGACTCAGGGAGGAATTTGTGCCAAAGCATTCTGGCAGCAAGTCAGTCCCAGGGCGGTTCCCACAGAGGAAATCATTCATCGTCCGCAGGGGGCTGATGAAACAGCAATAAGGGGCTGGGCCAGAAGGAGCTGGTGAGGAAAGAAGGCTCCACCCTGGGCCTGCGGGGCAGGCTGCTTCCCCGACTGCTCTGCATGCTCCCCACCGACGGAGTTCCTCTTTACCAGCTCCCTCTCTCGGGCACAGCAGCGGGCCGCTGGGCCAGAGCACAAGGGTAGAACCACAGTGCAGGGGGGTCGCTTCACTGCTGATTGATTGTCTGAGAGTGAACTGAGAGGCCCCTACGAGCTCCCCACCTTACACTGAGCATCAGGACCACCAAAGAGTGCCCGGTTAAAATGCCAATTCCTGAGCAAGTCGTCCTGGAGGGGGTTGGCAGGCCTCAAGCAAGCCAGGGATATCTTTCCCTCATTCCTACAGTAGGAAGAGCAGGCAGCTTCCACCTGGGACTCTTGTTGGCTGGCATCACGTCAGCTCCAACGCAGGCTTGAAGGGACACTTGCAACAGCCCTGTGCAAGCACCTCGGGCAGCTGACGGCCGTGAACCACAACTTTTCCACGGGTTGGTTTTCAGATGAGCTCACCAGGCCTTTCTTCCTGGTCTGTTGTCTTCCGGAAGTTCCATGGAACACCACTCGGCATCATCGCCACACACAAGGATCGATCGACTGACTGACCGGCAGTAGGGGCCCCAGAGGCGCATTGGACGAGAATCAAACCCACATCCTCCCAACGGAAGGCACAGATTCCACCACTGCGGAGCCACCACTGCCTCCAGGATAAGCTAGAAATGGGATGATTGTCTCCTAGGCCTGGCCTTGACCACCAGGAGGAGTCTGCTGGCTGAGCAGCAATCACACGTCTGTGCCCAGCTAGCGAACTTCGTGAAGACAACCTTCTGATCTGGCCTCTTCACTCGGGACACTGGAAGTTGGAGGCTCAATGTCTGGCCTTATCACAGCAAACAAGGGACGTCTCTGAGTCTTTGGGTGTCTTAAGAAAGAGTGGGCAGTACCTTTAAGTCACGAGAGGAGAAAGCCAACGTCAGCCCACTGCTGTGGAGTCTGTCCTACTTCACGAGGAGCCCACGTGTGGTAGGGACATCATCTGGTGTCAGCGCGAGACTATTATGAGTGAAGGGGTGGAGTTTAACCTGTCGATCCGGTTGCAGCTTGATGACCTCATTTGGAGGTGCTATGGAGATAAATAAATCACTGGAGATAAATAAACACACCCTCTCTGCTTGGTATTCCTGATGATAAGACACATGGAGCTACGCTGGAGCCCTGGAGCTGAAGGAGCCATGTGGAGACCCACACCAGTGCTGACATGCTTCCACCACCAGTGGATCCACAAGCCTTCCCACCTACTGGCCTGTGTTCATCCTGCATTCAGCATCATTGAATGTGTTTTGTGAGTCTGAAGAGGACTTTATAGATTGGCATTGGACATATGGACTAATATTGGACTTATGGACTTGATCTGGACTAGGCTGGGATGTTTTCTCAATATTCAACTGTTCTTGTATATAAAGCTCTTTCTTCTTTTTTTAAAATTGTCTTACAAGTTTTTATCACAATCCATATATACATCAATTGTGTAAAGCACATTTGTACATTCATGGCCCTCATCATTCTCAAAATATTTGCTCTCCCCTTAAGCCCCTGGCATCAGCTTTTCATTTTCCCCTCCCTCCCTCTTCCCCCTCCCTCATGAACCCTTGATAATTTATAAATTATTATTTTGTCATATCTTGCCCTGTCCTACATCTCCCTTCACCCAGTTTTCTGTTGTCCGTCCCCCAGGGAGGAGGGCACATGTAGATCCTTATAACTGGCTCCCCCTTTCCAACCCACCCTTGATCTATGCTCCCAGCATCGCCACTCACACCACTGGTCCTGAAGGGATCATCTGCCCTGGATTCCCTGTGTTTCCAGTTCCCATCTGTACCAGTGTACATCCTCTGGTTTTGACAGACTTTGCAAGGGAGAATTTGGATCATGATAGTAGGGGGTGGGGGAACACCTAGGAACTAGAGGAAAGTTGTATTTTTCATCGTTGCTACATCGCAGCCTGACTGGCTCATCTCCTCCCCTAGACCCCTCTGCAAGGGGATCTCCTGTGGCCTACAAATGGGCTTTGAGTCTCCACTCTGCACTCCCCCCCTCATTCACTGTGGTAAGATTTTTTTTGTTCTGATGATCCCTTCAACACCTCGTGATCACACAGGCTGGTGTGCTTCTTCCATGTGGGCTTTGTTGCTTCTGAGCTAGATGGCCGCTTGTTTACCTTTAATCCTTTAAGACCCTAGACGCTATATCTCTTGATAGCCGGGCACCATCAGATAAAGCTCTTTTCTTACACACATATGAATGTCTATGAATTTGTTTCTCTAGTCCACCCAGACTCACACACCACGTGTGACCGCACAGAGCTGTTACATAGGGTTTCATGGCTGCCATCGTGTGGAAGCAGAGCATTTCTCCCCGGGAGCCCTGGGTGGGTTTAAGTCACCAATCTTCAGGCTAGTACTCCCGATCTTAACTGTTGGCTGCACCCAGAGACCTTCCTATGAGGAAGGGTGAGGCACTGAAGGGTGGGGGCTCCTGTTCTGCAGAAGAACCTGATCAAAGGAGGGGAAGGCAGAAGTGAATTTCAAATGCTTGTGGAATCCAGAGTTTCTCGAGCCCCGGAGATGGGGTGAACCCCTGAAGCTACTGCTCTGAGATCATCTTGGCACCTTCAGACAAAAACATACCCTGAAGTCTTCCACAAACCTTGCAATGCCTTTGCTTAACTAGTAAAGAGTGAGTGTCTGCTTTAAGCACCAGGCTAGTTTAAGCTCTAAGGAGATGAGATCAACTGGATAGCAGCAAATCAAGAGACTGGACAGGAACCTTGGGGGACAGGGAGGTTAGCCTGGCGGGTTGCACTGCTCAGTGGCTACAAGCAATGTCCCTGGATTTTGCATATGGAAACTTGAATCCTGATTCAAGTGTTGCAGACGTGGATGTTCTCGACAGTCCCTGGGGTGGGGAGGGTGGGTTAAGTACTGGGTTCCTAACCACAAGGTCTACAGTTCAAAGCCAGCATCTACTCCACTGAAGAGAGATGAGGATTTAGAGCCAGTTCTACCTCTGTCCTACAGGGTCTCTGTGAGTCAGAATCAAGTCGATGGCAGTGAATTTTGGATATCCCTCCACATTAACACCACACTTTTAAAACATTTTTTTAAAAGAAGAGAGGCATTAGCTTCGAAAACAAAGTTGGGGGTTTTGATTAAGTGCTGGTTGTTTTTGGGGAGCCCAGGCTCCTCTGGATCAATGCCCCCATCAACTGAGAGGCTGGCGGAACCGGACTGTAGTGGGAGGAACTCTGCTTCTGGGCACCTTGAGCACTGCAGGCCCCACTCTTGCGAGCCCAGGTAGTATCGGCCTTGCAGGTTGACCTTGTCTATCAGATGGCTCACCTGACAAGATGTCCATTAGTCTGGGTGTGCCCGGGATGCCAGCAAAGCCCTGATCTCTCTGCCACACTGGCTTATGATGTGACTCTTTCACGTCCTGAACCTCTACCCTCCTGTGAACAAAAGTCTCGGGACCTAGGGGCAGAGGGTCTGGGTCTGGGGAGGAGATCGATGGCTTGCCATTGGGGGGCCACTTCCTCCCTCAGTAACCACTTCTCATCCCTTGCACCTACAGTTGTGCAGCACCCACCCAGGGGACATCTCCATGACAACCATCACACTGCTGAGCAGCTGTCCAGCCATGCTATGCATCAGTCAGAGGGTCTCAGGCAGTCTGAACCTATTGTCATCGGGTCAATTCTGATTCATAGTGACTCCAAAGGACAGAGCTGCCCTGGTGGGTTTCCATGGCTGTACATCTATGGGGGCTAGGAAGCCTCCTCCTTTCCCCTCAGAGCGGCTGGTGGGTTTGAACTGCCAAGCTGCAGTTAGCAGGTCAGTGTGAAACCCTCCTCGGCACCAGGGGTTCTTTACACAGCCAGAGGACACTTCATTTAAGCACTGTTCCCAAGGAGGGCTGAGGGGCACTGTGGCACCCTAGGATCAGGGGTTCGTGTCCTGGGGCTGCCTTAACCAAGGAGCCCAGCCACATGGGGAGGCTACACAGATAGGCCTCTGTTGTCCTCTTCAAAGTCTGTATCCTTCTACACATCGGTGGGGGAGAGGCCAGCATCCAGTCATTGTTGCTGATGGTTGCTATCAAGTGGTTGTCAATGCACAGCAGCACCTTGTGACCGAGGAGCACTACCCTGCAGGTCTCCAGGCCACGGTGTCCCCCAAAGCCACTGAGGGGTGTGCGAGACAAAAATGTTGTTTCCCATCTTGGATAAGCAGCCTGGAACCTGCTTGCTAGTGCATTGTGAGGCCACTATCTCCCTGAGGGCAACAGCCATCTAGCCACACAGACACTATAGTCTGTCCCACCATAGGTGGGGCCCATACCCTGCTGATAAGGATAGCAATTGTTTCCCTGAAGGAGAGCCCAGAGACAAGGTCAAGGCCACTCAAGGAGGACCAAGGTTAGACTGCCATCTTGAATCCAGGATCCGTCCATCTTGTCACCTGTGTACCCTTAGTCCCTCCCCTTCCTATTGCGTGTACACCCTTAGATCGTCCCCCTCCCATTGCATGTATGACCTATGGTACAACCCCTTTCTATTATGATGTAATCAGGTGGGCTTGCACGCCCACTAAGTCTATCTAAACTGTGATTAGAAATACACTGGTCTCTCCTCCCAGCTCTCTCTCTGCACAGACCTGGCTGCTGAGATCATGGCCGTCCTAGAGGTGAGCATGCTACTATGAAATGTGTCTGACTCCTTTATTTTACCTTCTCTGCTATCCCTCCTATTCTCTCTGACTTTATTATAATCGTATATATTATAGCCATACAGTTGCCCCTACGGACCCCGCAGTTGTCAGGGGCTGGCTTACTCTGACAGAGGGGATTCGAGCCACCCTATCTTCTGACAGCAGCCTGGTGTCGGGCACCAGGGCTTTCGAACCCCAGGAGGTCGCTGAGGGATGCTGCACCCAGGGAGCTCTAAGGGTACCTCCCTGACCTCTCTTTCCTCCCACTCTGAATTCTCATAGCTACCTACTGTGCTAGGCAGGGTTCTCTAGAGAAACAAAACCAGGGCACTTTATATATGTGCTTATACAGCGAGAAGGAATATATCAGCTAATTTAGTGCACGCAGCAGCACAGAGGGCTCAGTCCAACCCACTTCCATGCAACAGTTAAGATACTGCAAGTCCTTCAGCTCATGTGGGCTGCCAGATCCCAGGTCAAGGAAGCAGACAGCAGAGTCTTCCCTCAGGCAAGACAGGCAGAGTCCGCCTGTAGGCAGCAGACAGCAGGGTGAGTCAGCAACAGTCAGTAGCCCAGGAGCTTAGCGAGGCTGGCCCTGATGGTGTCTGGAACTCAAGCAAGACGACAGGATCCACCAGCTTCATGCTCTAGTAACACGATCTCTTGATTCTGCCCTCAGAAGAGGAAAGCCACTCTCTCACTCTCTTTCTGCTTCACATCCCATTGACAAGCTGCATGGAGCCATGCTGATAGCAGCCAGAGCCCTGCAATTGTGTCTACCACCACTGGATCCACATGAGTTTTCACCCACCAGCCTGTGATCTCCCTTCATTCAGGATCATTGAGAGGGACAATGTGAGTCTGAAGAGGAAATTATGGGGTGGTATTGGACATATGGATTTGATATTAGAACTTCTGACCTTGATCTGAATTGGGTTCAGATATTTTCTTAATATGCAATTACTCTTTGATAGAAAGCTCTCTCTTACCCACATGAGTTGTGGGAAACAGAACAATTTCTCCCAAGTTGTCTCCCCCAAATATATGCCAAACTTAGGTGCTTGCTACACGTGGCAAATGACTATATACTTGGAGGTCAACAAAAGTAGGTCAGGGGTTATTCTCCCTAAGGGTTATCAGCCTTCCAGAGCAAGCAGACACCACTGTTTATCCCCCAACAAGTAGGGTCCACTCCCTTCTGATAAGGATAGTAGATTGTTTCCCTGAAGGAGAGCCCAGGGAGGTCAAGCCCATTCAAAGGTGACCAAGGTTAGGCCGCCATCATGAATCTAGGGTTTGCCCTTCTTGTCACATGTATACCCCTAGTCCCTCCCCTTCCTATCATGTGCACACCCTTAGCTCATCCTCTTCCTGTTACGGTTATGCCCATTGTGTATGCCCCTCCTATTGCTCATATTGCCTATTATACAACCCCTTCATGTGATGTATGTCTTTACCTGTAATTAGGAGGCATGCACACCCCCAAAGATATATAAGCTTTGGTGAGCAATAAATCTGTCTCCTGCAGTTCCCATCTTCTATCTCCACATGGACCACAAAGCAGGGCTGAGGTGAGCATGCTACCATGAAATGTGCCTGACTTCCTCATTTTACTCTCTCTCCTAGCTCTCTTATTCTCTATGACTTTATTATAATATTTACTTATCATCGCTGTACAATTGTGCCTAGCAACCCACGATGATTTGTTAGGGGCTGGCTCCCCTGACAATGAGTGGCTCTGAATTTGTTTCTCCAGTCAACTTGGACTAACACAGAAGACAATTAAAACCACACCAGGGAAGAACTGCCTCCCCAGAGTAGATGGGATGGAGCAGCCTTGCAGACTTGCTGGTGTGGCGCTGACACACAACGAGGAGAAACGGTGGCAAATACCCATACAAGGCAAAGGCATTCCTTTGAGGACCAAGACGCACCTGGCCCATGCCCTGGCATTATCACATGGATGCCGCCATCCTCGGAACCAGAGAAGCCACAGAGACCCCTGCCAGCACTGAGATGTTTCCAGCGCTACTGGACACGAAGACTTTCTACCCACTGGTTTATGATTGTCCTGCATTTGGCTTTATTGCATGTGTCTCATGAGTCTGAAGAGGACTTTATAGATTGGTATCAGAAATACGGGCTAATATCAGACATATGGCCTTGGACAGGACTGGGCTGGGATGTTTTCTCAGTGTTCAATTCCTCTTGTACATAAATCTCTTTCTTATACACATCTGTGTATCCATGGCTTTGTTTCTCTAGTCGACCCAGACTAACACACGTCTTTTGTGTCCTGAAGCTAGAAGGCGAAGAGTGAAGGCTAAGGAAGAACTGACAAATCTGAATGGCGGTACAGGCAAGGAACACTGACTTTTGCCAGAAGGACCAATACATCTGCTGGGAAGAAGGACAGCAGGGTACTTCCCACACGTGAGGATGCACGACTTTGTCTGGAGAACTTCAGACACGCTGTCCAGAGGGACCACTCGATGCTTGGGGAAGTAGAGGGTCAGAGAAGAAGAGAAAGGATCCTTAAAGCACAGCGTTTGCCACAAGGAGCTCCAGCACAACCATCACTGCGAGGCTGGCACAGACCAACGTGGGTCAGAAATGACTTGATGGTACTACTAACAACCACCCAACAGGAGTGGTGCCTTCTGGAAGAGAAGACACTCGGAGAGAGAGAAGCCAGCAACGTGAAGACGGAGGCCAGCCAAGGAGCCCCTCGGGGAACTTTCCCACTGGGGCCCGAACCCTACAAACCAAGCCCACTGTCCTGGAGTTGATGCAGATTCATTGCCACCCTGCAGGACAGATTGAAACTGCCCCTGTGCATTTCCAAAACTGTAAATCTTCATGAGCACGGTTAGTCTCATCTGGCTCCTGCAGCGAGCAGCTGGGGGGTTGAACCTGCGACTTTGTAGCCACCCACCGGGGCACCTTCATGACCCTACGGACACCTGAACTCAGACTCCAGGACAGCATTTTGCTCGATTATTCCCGAAGTCCCCATGCGTCAGAGGTGACGCCATGGCAACTAACAACAATAACAAGCGTCTCCAGAAGGGAGACACAATAAAGGCAGACTATTTTGGGCCATTTCAACCGCCAGCCACTTTGTCATCACAGAACCAGAAACGAATGAGACACAGACTGCAACGGACACATGAGGGTAGTGAATCCGTTTGAACCTGTTCGCCAAATCTGACCTTCCCTCGTGGGCGACATCCACACACGTTCTCTGAGCCCACTATTCCTGCAACCGCGCGCCGGTGTCTGCAGGCGCCCCGTGTTGGATGGATGGCACGTTTTGGCGCTTCAGTGGATGATTTACGAAGAAGGACACCAAAGCAGGTTGAGGCGCAGAGTTAAAGGTGTCCTAAGTGTTCAGCTTCCCCGAGCTGCTGTCGGGAGGGAATGTTGTTCCAGATTGCGTCCCTTCAGGCTTCTTTATTATTCCCCAAACTCAAAGAGCCTTGAAAAGGAGCACTATTCAACCTCCTCGAGGATGCTCATTGATGTTTTATTTCTTTTTTAGTTAAGCGATCATTTTATTGCAGGCTCTCACAGCTCTTAAAACAACCAATACATCCATCATCTCACGCATACGTGGACATATGTTGCCATCATTCTTTTCTATTGAGCCCCTGGTACCAGCTCCTCTTTTTTCTCTCCCTCCCCCGCACTCATGACACCCTGCAAACTGACGTTTTGGCGTGGTGGGGGCGCGTGCCAAAGAGCCCAACATTCTTCCGGGAAGTAGTAGCGAGATGGAAACATCACTTCAGAAATGAACAGACCTAGCTGGAGGAGATGTCAAGAAGCAGTAGCTTCACATTTTAATATGTTTGTCTAATAAAGGTTTCTACGATTTTTACATTTTAAAAAATTAATGCATGATAGTATATAATTTAATCATTCAGTCATATCAAAATGCGTGCAGTCATCTCCGCAAACAATTTGAGAACATTTTCTTCTCTTGCGCATTGTTGCTAGCTCCCCAGCCCCCCGCCATCCTCCCTTACCGCACCCCTAGGCACTGATCAATGCAGTTACTGCCTCTACAGTTACCCATCCTGGAGTTCAGATGGAGAAAATCGTACAAAACACCAACAGGAAGCAAACAGACAAGCAAAAACGCAGCAGTGCCTAGAAAATAGATGATGATGATGATGATGATGATTTACTTATGAGAAACTCACCACACTACAGTACCTAAACTTCTCCACGGACTCTCATTGTGAGCGCCTCTTTTCCACTTACGGAGGCCTAGTGGCACAGTAGTTAAGCGCTCTGCCACCAAGCCAACGGTCCCTGGTTTGAACCCACCAGCTGCTGCATGGAGAGAAGAGCCGTCGGTCTGTCCCAGGGTTCAGCCTCGCAAACCCTACGGAGGGTCGTTCCAGACCGACAGGGTTTGGAGTTGACTGGCTCACACCCAACAGTAACAACAACCATTTCTCCTTGAAACGGAATGAATACTATTTGTCCCAACCGGTGGGAAATAACACGGCTCTGGGGTTTCCCCTAAAGTGCTTAAAGGAGGGTGGAAGTGGGAAACATGGAATAAGATCATTGTTGGGAGGGGTCATCCAGGTGGTCCCTACTCTCAGCAGCCCCTCTACAACAGAACAAACACTGGCGGGGTCTGCATCACCCTCACAACTGTGGTCAAGTGCAGTCCACGAAACAGGCTTGGTGGCAGGTGAATAATTGGGTAGGTGAATGATGAGCACACTGTCGTTCAGTATCATCTTCTTACTTTTCTAGATGTGAATGTGTCCAAAAGAAAAAGGGTTGTTATTTTTTTAATCCCAGTAATCCTTGCCCCTGCCTACTTCCCAAGACGGCAGAAACCTGAGGTGCTGTGTCCTCAGAGCACCTTCAGCTGCTCAGAGAAGGATGCTGCAGAAATACAAGCCCAACCCAGTACTCCGCCGCCCCAGACGGAGTGCGTTCCACCTGGAGGCATCGTTGACAAGGAGACAGAAAACACAGATGAGAGCCCAGGGGGAGAATGAGTGCGCAGAGAGGACGCTACACGGAGGGCTTCATTTCACTGTGGAAAACTAGAAGCCCATCTGGGCAAATGGGTGCTGTAGGAAATAAATTTGCAGCAAATCAAAAATACGCTGCCCCCAGTAGCTGACAATGTAGTTCTGTTAACACTTCAAATCTCATGAATGATAAAGAAAAAATTTTTATTTATAAATCACAGGTTCCCAGGGGCAGAGAGCACAGAATGGAAATAAGCTCCAGCAGAAGCCGGTGGATTTCCACTACTTCCACCCCTGTCGTTATGCTCTGACTTAGGCACGGAGGTTAGGGAATTATCGAGGCAGGGGGCAAATTCAGTCCAAGTCGGAAGCTGTGCCTCGAGCCACGTGGAGGCTGCGCTGCAAAAGGTGCAGTTTGAGTCAGGTGGAAGGAGACGAGTGGAGCATCTAAATTTGTTTTGTAATGACATGCGTTTTTACAAAACAATAGCAACAAGCCTTGTCCTTAATGGGAGGAAGCATATTTGAAACTAGATGGTTGTTGGCTGTTTTTGCGCCCTCCTGAGCTGTTTGCAACAGTGCAAAGAGAACCGTGGGCAGGCTAGCCATCAGTCTGGAGTAAAACACCAAGAAAGGGAAAGAATGCTTCCTGGCTGTCCCTGTTCCATCTTCTAGAAGGAGATCCTTGAGGATGTGGGTGGGTGCTGGGTCGCCTCAGCAGGCGCTAGCTAAAAGGAAAGCAAACACTGGCTTTCCATCTTCCTGGCCTCTGTGAATGGAACCCAGCATTGTTGAGAAAACCAGGAATCATGAAGTAAGGCAGTGTACATCTTGCTGTAACATGAGGGAGACAGGCAAAATCCCCAAACTTATCCCATGGCTCAGTGACTCCCCACTTTTCTAAGTGTACAGGAAACATGAAAATACAGAACTCCCTGCCATTGAGTCAATGCTGACACTACAAGACAGGGTCAAGCTGCCCCTGTGAGTTTAAAAGACTGTAACTGCTTAAGGGAGTAAAAAGCCCAGTCTTTCTCTCCCAGAGACACTGGGGGCTTTGAACTACTGACCTTGCAGATGGCAGCCCAACGCACAACCACTCTGCCACCAGGGCTCTTAGTCATGCAGAGACGTCTTTGTTACTTCCGGACTGCTGATGATGGAAATAAGACAGGCACTGATAGTTACCTTTCTTAATAAATTCTGGTCATGTGTTCATAAAGATGGATCACGTAATCAATAAGGATTAAGGAGGCATCTTTGAAATGATAAGAACATGCTTTTTTAAAGAAATTTGTGAACTTAAAAAAGAAAGAAAGAAATTTCCTCACTGTTTAGGAAAATGGATCCAAATTCAGGGCACTTGCGTGGTCTCCCTTGGAGATCTCTATGTGTCTGGTGTGATAGTCCGGGTAGACTAGAGAAGCAAATCTAGAGACACTCGTGTGTGTGTAAGAGAGAATTTTATATCAAAGAGCAATTGTATGTTAAGAAAACATCCCAGCCCAGTTCAGTTCAAGTTCATAAGTCCGATATTAGTCCAGATGTCCAATACCAGTTTATAAATTCCTCTTCAGACTTGCACAACACATGCAATGATGCCGAATGCAGGAAGATCACAGGCCAGTGGGTGGAAAGTCTTGTGGATCCAATGGTGCTGTAAGCATCTCAGGGCTGGCATGGGTCTCCACGTGGCTCCCCAGCTTGATGGTTCTGGATCCATCATGGTAGTTGCATGTGTCTTGTCAGCAGGAAGACGAAGCAGAGAGTGTGGGTCTGGTCTCCAGTGAGGAAGATAAGAGTTCCCAGAATCCTCAGGTGAAGGCCATGCCCACATAGAGACCTCATTGGCTATGACCTGATTGACAGGCTAGACTCCACCCCTTTGAAAGCTGACAGGAGGTTATATAAGCGCCACCCTGGTATCAGTCTTGCCCTGGGTCTAAGAGGTTCCCAGCACAACGACCCTGGGACCAAAGAACATGCTCTGCTCTTGGCTCTTCTTTCTTGATGGTAGTGCGGTTCCTGCTCTCTCTCCTAATATCTCTATTAAGATGTAAATGTGGCTGAAGGGAGAGCGAGGGTGTGATTACGGTCAGCTGATGCCTGGAGGCATGCTGTCCTTACTCTGGGAGGGGAAGCGCTGTCATGCAAGGGCTTTGCACGCTTGTTGCTTTTCCTTTTTTTTCCCTTCTAATCATTGTATCAGGAGCTCTCATGACACATCACCATCCATCCATTGTGTCAAGCACATTGTACGTTTGTTGCCCTCATCAGCCTCAAAACATTTGCTTTCTGCTTGAGCCCTTGACATCAACTCCTCATTTTTCACCTCCCTCCCCTCCCCTCCTCCCTCATGAACCCTTGATAATTTATAAATTATTATTATTTTGTCATATCTTACACTGTCTGACATCTCCCTTCACCCACTTTTCTGTTGTCCGTCCCCCAGGGAGGAGGTTATATGTAGATCCTTGTAATCGGTTCTCCTTTTCTACCCCACCCTCCCTCCACCCTCTACCTCCCAGGATGGCCACTGTCACCACTGGTCTTGAAGGGATCATCTGTCCTGTGTTTCCAGTTCCTATCTGTACCAGGGTACATCCTCTGGTCTAGCCGGATTTGTAAGGTAGAATTGGGATCATGATAGTGGGGAGACGGAAGCATTAAAGAACTAGAGGAAAGTTGTATGTTTCATCATTGCGACACTGCACCCTGACTGGCTCATCTCCCCGTGATCCTTCTGTAAGGGGATGTTCAGTTACCTGCAGATGGACCTTGGGTCCCCACTCCGCACTCCCCCTCATTCACAATGGTATGATTTTTTGTTCTTTGATGCCTGATACCTGATCCCATCAACACCTTGTGATCACACAGACTGGTGTGCTTCTTCCATGTGGGCTTTGTTGCTTCTGAGCTAGATGGCCGCTTGTTTATCTTCAAGCCATTAAGACCCCAGACACTATATCTTTTGATAGCCTGGTAGCATCAGCTTTCTTCACCACATTTGCTTATCCACCCATTTGTCTTCAGCGATCATGTGGGGAAGGTGAGCATCATGGAATGCCAGTTGAATAGAACAATAGAACAAAGTGTTCTTGCATTGAGGTAGTACTTGAGAGGAAGCCCATTGTCCATCTGTTATCTTAATACTAAACCTATAAATATATGCACATAGATCTATTTCCCCATCATATTTATTTATTTGTTTGTTTGTTTACATATGTACATGCCTGTATTTAGACCTCTATAAATGCCCTTTGCCTCCTAGTTCTTTCCTCTACTTCGTTTGACTTTCCTCTTGTCCCACTATCATGCTCAGCCTTCATTTGGGTTTCAGTAATTCTTCTCGGTTACATTGTTCTTGATCAAACCCTATCAGGCCTCCTACACCCTCCTTGCCACCAATTTTGGATCACTTGTTGTTAACACCCACTTTCTCTCCCATGCCCACCCCCCACCCCGCAACTGTTGGTCCTGTTGTTTTCTCCTCCAGATTGTTTATCCCGCCTGTCTTATCTAGATAGACCCGCATAGATATTAATATGCACAAAAAACAAAGCAACAAAAGAAAACAAAACAACAAACCAATAACAAAAAAAGAGAAAAGCCTGTAAATAGTTCAATGTCTGTTTGTTGACCATTAGGAGTGTTTTCGGGTCAAGGCTGATAGAGTGCCATGTCCTGCCCCCACAGTCTATTTTTGGTATTCCCTCAGGACTTTCTTGCTCTGGTCCCCTTGCTGTTCTGTTGCACGCCCTTAGTGTTTTGGCTCGGTGTGGCGGGATCAGATCTGGCGCAACTCCTGCACTGTCTCTCCAGTGTTGTCCACCATAGAGCTATGGGTCAGTGAGGGATGTCGTGTCTCATAATGGGGCCACACATCTGTTTTCTAAATAGTTAGCAAAAGCTAAGCTATCTCTTCTTTTCACCTCATCATTTGTTTTGGGCTGGACTGTGGCTCCTCAACAAGACATGAAGTCCTACTCCTTGGTTCATGGGCATGACACAACTCGTAGGGTCTTCTCAGATGCCTTCTGCTACGCTAAGATGAGCCTCCTACTGGACAGAGTGGGTACTAATCTGTGACCGGTGCCCTGGAGAAACAGAAGAGGCAGAGAGGGAAGAGGGTCATATGAAGAGAGAGGCAGAGAGGTGGAACAAGTCTGTGGCCATTGCAAACCCGGGAATCAGAAGCCGGGAGAGAGACAGGAAATGATCTGTCCCTGGAGCCTTCAGAGGTAGCAGGGCTCTGTCAACACACTGATTCCGACGCCCAGACTCCAGAGCCACGAGGGATTCCGATCTGTTGCTATAGCCACCCCGTTGGTGGCATTTTGTACCGGCAGCCCTAGGGCCCTGAGAGATCGTTAATCAGCCTCCTGTGTTGGGTAAGCACGGAGGGTACTAGCCTGGGGTGAGGGGACCACGTGGCCCAGGGTGCGCTCTGAGTGTGCCTGGATCCGTTCTCCTACAGAGCCTTCGCTCAGCCCTAGAATCCCATAGCCCCCTCTGGTTTCCATTAGTGACTCTATTCTCTAACCTTTCCACGACCTGACCGTTCGCACACATACACAAGCGTATTTATTTGTAAACATGAGAACGTATGTGGACTCAGTAGGATCTCACTGTCCTGGGACAGACCCAGGCGGCCACCAGAGGAAGGTGCCAGCCCACCAGTCCCACCAGGAATTTTGTTCTTGTTTTCTCTCTTGTAAAAAACAAATCTTCTCTATATAAAAATCATACAAACCCTGTCCTTTGATGCCCCGCGAGATGATAAACCTTCATTTCAGTAGGATCAGGAGACAGTCCTGAATGAAGGTGCCAGGGGGAGAAGGACACATTTCTGCTCCCTTTGGACACTCAGTTTGTGCTTTCCAGCATGCAGGAAGGAAGTGTGCCAGCTCTGCCCCTCCCCTGCCGCCGAGCATTCCCTGCCCAGGCTACTGCTCGCCTCCCGGAGGGCCATAGTGGAGCCGCCTCCCTGAGGACTCCGAGATCCCAAGCCCTCGACAGGCCCAGCCGCCAGTTGGAGAGGAGCCACAGCCAGACAGGACCTCACCCCGTGGGAAGGTGTGTCCCCAGCCTCTTACTCACTGCACACCCATTGTTTCCATTCCTCCCTGCTCCTTCACTCAGCACCTAACGCCTTCTCACAACTTTCCACCCTTCCCAGTCTCCCCGACATTCTCCCCCACTCCCACCCCAACCCCCACCCCCACCCCACTGCCCACCTTCCCATCTCTCTGAGCTCCACTCTATTCTTCCCCATCCCTCCTCACCGTCCCCAACCCTCCCAAGACAGCCAGGTTCCAGAGCCCTTCCAGGTCAAGGTGTTCAAGTCCTGGGGGACCCACGAGGCCCCGTGGGTAAATTTCCTCAAGGACGCAAACTGGTGCTGGCAGACAGGAATCAGAAAACATGCTTCAGCGACTCATCCCTCCCTGCACAATCCCTCAGGAAGAAGCACGGGCATGTGGCCAGCCTGGACCCCAGGCCTTCCACTGAGTGAAGGAGGAAGTGGGGGCACCTGCAGAAGGCTCACACTGACCAACTCACTGGTCGTCTGAAGGGCCTACCCAGAGACCAACGCTCAGGAGCTCTCAGCCCAGCCCAGCACGGCCACAGCTGTGCTCGCTGCTGGCTGTACACCTTCGTGCCATCTCATGTCATTGTGGCTGTTAGGTGCTGACTCACCACAATACAACACAACGAAACACCGCCTGGTCCTGCACTGCCTGTCTGAGCCCACTGATGCAGCCCTTGACTCAATCCGTGTCCTTGAGGATCTTCCCTCTTTTCAAGGCCCTTCAACGTTGCCAAGCATGGTGTCCTTTTCCAGGGCCCGGTCCTTCCTGATAACACGTCCAAAGCCCACGAGAGAGTCTCAGCGCGCTCGATCCCAGAAGCATTCTCCAGGACAGCGGTGTTTGTTCTTCTGGGAATCCACGGCACTTTCAATCGTCTTTGCAGCACCCTCATTCAAATGCACCCACTCTTCTCTGAGCTTCCTTAGTCACAGGTGAGATGACCTGTGCATAGAAAACCCCAAAGACTCAGCAAGAAAGTTCTGGGAATTAATTTAAAGATTCAACAAATGTGGCAGGTTTACAAGATCAGCATACAAAATGTATCCTGACAAAGAGACTTCTGAAAAGGGAATCAGGAAAACAATACTCTTTACAATAGCCACCCAAAAGATAAAATACTCAGGAATAAATCTAACCAGATAAACAAAAGACCCATAGTATATATGAAGATGGGGAAATAGATGTATGTGCATATATTTTATAGGTTTAGTATTAAGGTAACAGATGGACACTGGGCCTCCACTCAAGTCGTCCCTCAGTGCAAGAATACTTTGTTCTGTTAAACTGGCATTCCATGATGCTCACCTTCCTGACACGATTGCTGAAGACAAAGCGAGTGCATAAGCAAATGTGCTGAAGAAAGCTGATGGAGCTCAGCTATCAAAAGAGATAGTGTCTGGGGTCTTAGGGGCTCAAAGAAAAACAAGTGGCCATCTAGTTCAGAAGCAACAAAGCACACATGGAAGACCACGAGCTGTTGAAGGGATCAGGTATCAAGCATCAAGGAACAAAAACATCATATCATTGTAAATGTGGATGAGTGCAGAGTAGAGACTCAAAGCCCATTGGTAGCCAACTGGACACCCCCTTACTGAAGGGTTGTGGGGAGGAGATGAGCCAGTCAGGGTGCAGGGTAGCAACGATGAAACATATAACTTTCCTCTAGTTCTTAAATGCTTCCTCCTCCCCACTATCATGATCCCTATTCTACCTTACAAATCTGGCTAAACCAGAGGATGTGCATAATTACAGATAGCAACTGGAAACACAGGGAATCCAGGACAGATGACTCCTTCAGGACCAGTGGTGAGAGTAGCGATGCCTGGAGGGTGGAGATAATGTGGGGTAGAAAGGGGGAACCGTTTACAAGAATCTACGTATAGCCTCCTCCCTGGGGGATGGACAGCAGAGAAGAAGGTGCGGGGAGACGTCAGACAGCGTAACATATGACAAAATAATAATAATTTATGAATGATGAAGGGTTCATGAGGTAGAGGGGAGTGGGGAAGGAGGTGGGAAATGAGCAGCTGATATTAAGGGCTCAAGTAGAAGGCAAATGTTTTGAGAATGATGATGGCAACAAATGTACATATGTGCTTGACACAATGGATGTGTGTATGGATTGTGATAAGAATTGTACGAGCCCCAATAAAGTGATTAAAAAAAGAAAAGAGAAAAACACGAGTAGTAGATGACAAAGTAGATGAGTAGGACTGCCTAAGAATGAACATTTAGGTGCAGCAAGACAGTAAAAAGGAACCCATCGACAAGCAGGAATTTATAGGAAACTTCAACACCTCAGCAACAACAGCAGTAAGACAAATAATTCAACCTTAAGATGAGCAGAGGACATGAAAAGATACCTCCCCAAAGAAGACATTGAGGCCACCCAGCAAACATCGGAAGAAATGCTTATTATAATCATTGGCCTTTCAAGAGATACCAAGCAAGCCAACAATGAGATACCACCTCACCCTAGTAGCAAAGGTAAATTTTTTTTAACAGATAAGCGGTGTTGGCAGGTACAGATACCCTGGACCCCTGATGCCATGCTAATGGAGCTGTGAAGCAGGGCAACCACCAGGGAACCAACGTGGTGTGGCTCTTCCTCACAGAGTCGAGGCATGGCCCAAGCAGCCCTGGGCGTGGCATAGACCCTAGAGAAATAAGAACCACAGCACAGACAGCTCTGCACTCACCCACGCTCGTCACAGCTACGCACAGTAGCTACAGCAACACAAAGCAAACAACCCGCATGTCCTGAATGGGAGTGGTATGTCCACATAGAGGCACACCATGCAATGGTGTTGCAAGATGGATATGCGAAACACTTCGTACCATGTCTGCCCACGGAGGACAAGACACTGAATGAAACTAGTTGATCACAAGAAGACAACTATTGTATGAAACTACTATTTTATTTTTAAAAATGTTCAGAACAGGTTTTCCCATGAAAAGAAACATCTTTGATGGTTACTAGAGGTGGGAGGGCAAGAAAATGAAGCTAGAGGGCAGACAGGTAGAAGTCCCAAGCTAGAGGGCAGACAGGTAGAAGTCCCAAGCTAGGGGGCAGACAGGTAGAAGTCCCAAGCTAGGGGGCAGACAGGTGCTAACTTGGTGAAGGGGAGGCTCCCATAAAAAGCGGGAGGTTAGAACAAATGACGGCAGCAGAGGAAGACACTGGGAGGTGTGCAGGAGTTAAAGACAGGAGAGGGAAACACTGCTGCATACACAATCCTGCAGCAGTGGTGACCTGTGAGTGGATGCCAGCTTAGACACACAGCTGAACAGGTGGGGGGGGGGGGGGTGGAGGAGTACACCCACAAGTATAGATGAGCTTGACAGAGGGTATTTGTATATGTCTATTGGCAAACTTAGGAGCCCTGGAGGCATACTGGTTAGTGTTGGGCTGTTAACTGTAATATCAACAGTTTGAAACCAACAGCAGCTCTGGGGGAGAAAGATGAGCTTTGTCCCATCGAGAATTACTGTCTCAGAAACTCACAGGGGCAGTTCTCCCCTGGCCAATCAGGTCACTGTGAGTCAGCATTGACTCCATGGTAGTGAGAGCTTTATTTACATATTGACAATAGGCAAGGAACCTCGCGATAAACAGATTGAAGTTGTCAAGGGTTTCATCTCTTGCTTGGATCCACAATCACTGAATGCACTTGGAAGCAGCAATGAAGAAATCAAATGACACACTGCCTTGGATAAATCTGCTTGGTATAGATCTTTACAACACTCTTTAAAGCACTGAAAATCAAGAATGCTACTTTGAGGACTGAAGTACACCTGACGCAGGCCATAGTATTACCAGTTGTCTCATATGCATGTCAAAGTCGGACACTGAATAAGGAAGAAAAAGCCATGCAAGTGAACCGGGGTCAGTTGTTGTTCTGGTTGTTTGGTGCCATTGAGGCAGTTCAGACCCATAGCAACCCTGTGCACAGCAGAAGGAAACACAGTCCTGCACCAGCCTCGCCATTGCCACTGTGTCTTCTGACAACTCAACGTACCGTGGACCTGACAGAAGAATCGACCAGTCCATCTTGGAGCAAGTGCAGCCAGAATGCTCCTGAGAGGCAGGGATGGCGAGGCTTTGCCTCGTGTACTTAGGACATGCTAACCAGGAGAGACCAGACCCTGGAGAAGGACATCGTGCCTGGTTACATGGAGGGGCAACCAAAATAACAAAGAAGACCCTCAGAGAGATGGACGGACACAGTGGCTCAAACATGACAGCCATGGTGGAGAGGGCCAGGCCCAGCAGGGGTTCACTCAGGGAACCAACACAAAGGCACCTAACAACAACATGCACTCTTGTTGCAATTATGCCCGTGAACGTGGTGGAACCTCCAGGCAGCAACACTCATGAAAGGTTCTTAGACATAAGCAAACATGTCTAGGGCAGGAGTCACTAGACCTGGGCAATGAAAGACCCTCCTCTTGGGGAAAGCGTGGTCAGATGGCATAACTGCTCACAAAGGCAATGGTCTACATCCTACTTTGGCCAGTCGTAACTGGGGTCTTAAAAAGCGAATGAGATCTAAGGTGCCAACACTGGTCTCTCCCTGTTCTGAAGAAGTGTGTTGAAAATCAGAAAACACCTGGAAACCAGTAGTTCAATGGACCAACGAAGCATGAAAACCTCAGTGTCCACATCCTAAGATCAGAAGAACTAGATGGTGCCCAGCTTCTCTGGAAAAAAAAAAATCACATTAGAGGGTCCTGGATAGAATTGGAGAAACGTGTGCAACAAAACTCAAGCTCATAAAAGAGTTGAGGGTTATTGATTGGATAGAGATTAGTGGGACCCCCAAAACTATGATCCTTATCCTTGAGTCTGGAACCAGACTCCCCTCCATCCCCATGTTGGAATCATCACCTATTCTTGATCAAAAGGGCAGCATTTACCAAGAACATCGTGCAGAGGGTTAGGAAGGGAAGAGTGTCCGTCGGAAACACAGGACGTGGGCTAAGTCATAGTCCACTAGGGGGTCTTCAGTGGATGAACTGACCCAGACTGTATATGAGTTGCTGAGTGTAAAGCTATGATCTGCTCTGCAAACCTTCACCTAATTCACCATGAAACGTTTTTTAAAAATGAAATTGTTTGTGTGACGAGAACTGAGTGATTTGGTGCATGATTAGAACAGTCACGGCTACACTGCCGTGTTTGCGGTACTGGGCGAGTGCGTGGCGCACATGAGACCGTGCAGCCGACTGGAAAAGTTGGGCTCCACTTACCGTGAAACACAAGAGGAAGTTCACGCCAGTGGCTCACGTTTCACGTGGCACCCAGCACCTTCTTGGACTCTCAGGGACGGAGGGATGAAAAAAAGGATGATGTAAAGGAGGAAACCAAACCGAACACTGCAATCGAGCTGACTCACAGACACCCCCGTCACCCACGGGGTGTAAGACCCTTAAAAAGAGACCCAGTGAAAATCTAAGTAGAAATCAATCCAAAGAGCTTCATTCTTTTATGCTCTATTAAAGACTAAACCGGCCACTCTCAAAACATGGCCCAGACCCTGTGAGGGAGTCAGTCCTCAGGACCAAGCCATTTCCATCATGTGGCAGTCCTGGTGGTCCGCAGACACCGGGTTGGCCCCTGACGCCTGGCGAGCCAGGTACATTGTTATTGGCTGATTTTCAGAAGTTGATCACCAGGCCTTTCTTCCTAGTCCATCTTGGTCTGGAAGCTCTGCTGGAACTCGCACAGCAATGCACAAACTTCCACAATGGGGCGATGCGTGTGGGCATGGAATCAAATCTGAGTCTTCTGCACAGGGGATAGGAATTGTACCGCAGAGAGACCAGCGCCCTCCTCCACACTGCTCCAACGATGGTAGAGTTCCCTGTGTTGGCATTCGCTGTGACGGTCTGAGGGCAACGAGGCGGAGACTGTTGGTATTGGCAATCATCCAGGCATGAGGGCGCACTGCATTGGTCACCACTCCTCTGTGTGTCTAAGTACTGTAGGAACTAAAAAGAACTACGCAGCGTTTTAGTGTTCCATGTGAGAAAATGGGATGTACACATGAAGCCTTCTTCTGCGTACGGAAGTGCAGTGGGTGCTGAGGGAGGAGCCCTGTGCCTCTGTTTGAGCGGGGTGCTGAGTTTCCCCTCCCATCTTTACTGGGATGTCCAAGTGGCAGACAAACCACGGCTACCCAGACTTCAGCAGCCATCTTCTCAAAATGAGCAAAAGTGAGCCTGTCCCTCCCAGGAAAACAACAGACAGGATTTGCTATCGATGATGTCATTGGAACGTTCACATGGAAATCGGAATTCTGGGGATGTGTCTGTCACAGCGAGCTCGACAGCATCTCTACACTTAGAGCCTTTTCTGATGAGGCAGGTGGCCATATGAGCCACCGTGAGACTGTCGACCGAAATGTGTCAGCACTTGGAAGGACTGCGTAACTCAGTGATCAGGACTCTCCAGATGACTGAGCGGCCATTGGTACAAAAGCCATGCGTGGGAAAAGGTTCATTCACGGTGTCACCTGGGCAATAGGCCGAAGAATGTAACGGAGCGGGAAAGTTCCCGGACGTGGAGGCAGAGCCCATGTGGCCAGGAGCCTTTCAGAAGAACCACAGGTTGGGTGGGGGTGGGGGGGTGGTCATGCGATGGGCCGTGAACAGTGAGGTCCCCTGTTTGAAACCACCAGCACCTCCCAGGGAGAAAGAGGAGGCCCCGTGAAGAGCTGCACCCTCAGCAGCCCCCAGGAGCCGCTCTGCCCTGTCCTAGAGGATGGTTAGGAACCAGAGCTACCTGGATGGCAGCGAGTGTTCAGATCTGAGCATCTGAGAGGCCTATGCAAATATGCCTCCTCTTTCCAATACCCAGGGGGCCTGCAGAAAGTTCATCGGAAAGTGGAATGACCGTGTAATGGAATTTCCCCGTGAGCTTTCAGAAGCTCCCTTGCACAGGTTCCTAGGCGGCACAAACAGTTAAAAACCCAGCTGCCAACTGAAAGACGAGGTCTGAGTCTACCCAGAGGTGCCTCGTAGGAAAGGCCTGGCTGTCTACTCCTGAAAAAGCCGGACATTGAACACTGTAGGGCGCACCCCTGTGCTCTGACACACACCGGGGCACCGTGAGTCAGAGCTGATTCGCAGCCACTGCTTTTTGTTTTTAAGTACCGTATAGACTCGAGTATAAGCCGATCCGAATATCCACTGAGGCACCTAATTTTACCACAAGAACTGTGCTGAAAAACTCGGCTTATACAAGAGTATATACGGTGTGTATCTCAGAGGCCAGGTCCATTTTATAGGCATCACCTGACACTATAGATCATAGCAGACTAAAGGCAGAGGCGGACACAGGAATCCAGTCACCTTCTATTCAGCAGGGTATGGAGGAGATGGGCGAAACCATAAACAACATCACGTTTCTCGCTACGCGTTTTGCTTTAGACTGCAGTCGTTCTCCACCTTCCCAGTGCCATGACCCCTTGACACAGGTCCTCATGTGGTGGTGATTCCAATCGTAACATTACTTTTGTTGTTACTTCATAACTGTAATTTTGCTACTGTCATAAATCGAACTATAAATATCCGATATGTAGGATGTATTAAGGGTCATTTGACTCCCAAGGGGGTTGAGGACCATTGCTTTGGAGAATAGTTACATTTCTTTTTTTTTTCAACAATTAAGCACAGTTTAATTTTCTGTTAAATCTTTAAGAGTTAGCAGTCTTGCCCATTTTCCGTCATTGCCTGAATGAACACAGAAGACCTTTAATCATAACGTGCTGATAGTAACACACTGAATCCTCACTTAGAGACTATCCAATTAAAAGGCAAGGGCTCATATATTCCTTTTGTTACACTGTGGGTTTGGGGCGTAGTTAAGAGTTAGTTCCTGTATCATCTCACCAGAAAATGGAACTCAGTCTACTTCATGAATACACTTCTTCTCACACTTTTTCCTAGTCATATGGTTCTCTGCAGGTTTAATCTTTGGACATACCTGTTATTTCCTCCTTATAGACAGGCGAATGGCATAACACAGCAGAGGCAAAGAGGTGGACAATCAATTTTTAGGGTGTGAAGTAAAAAGAGTCAGAGTTTCCATAGCATGGCCACAGCTTTGCAGATGCCGACGTCGTGGTCGGTGAAGTAACAAAGGCCAGCAAAGGTCACGGCTGAGAGTGCCAACAGGCCTGCCTTGGCAGCTTTCTGGGTAGCTTCCCCATGGACATAGTCGGTAACAACCTGTCCAGTGCCCCAGTGACTATGAAGCGTGAGGGCTGCTGCCAGGGAGTAGTCCATCGCCGAGCAGCGATTCAAATAAGCAGCTGGGAGCAGGCCCAGGAGCAAAACACTGACCACCCTCTCATCAGTCCAGTGGATGGATGCAGCCTTGGAGCCAGCATGGTGACTGGGGGACAGGTAGAGCGGTCCTGAAGAAATGCTGAGGCGAGCGCAGGTCTGACCACTGGGGCTCGGTGGAACAGAGCTCGGGCTCCCGGGACACTGCGGAAGACGCTCAGCCTCAAAACCACCGCCATCGTGTTTCCTAGGGCTCAAGGTCACCGAATAGTTACATTTCATGAAAGGTTGTTAATAACTTTAATAATATGAAATGAAGTACAATCATTTAGAACAGAATGAATTTTTCAAATGTTTTAATTTTAGCCCTCATACCTGGACAGCCTCGTCGGCTTTGTGATGCCCCAGGGGCTCCAGGTGGTATACGACTGAACAGAGGGGAAAATAAATCATACCTTAAGGATGGACTGACTGCATCAGGTTGGAGAACAGGAGGAATGGCCCAAAATGCGCACTCTGTCCTGGCCTGTACAGATGGAGGGCTCTGCAAGATCCTGGAAAGACTGGCAAAAAAAAAAGTTTTAATTTTTAAAAAATGTTTTAATTTATAATGCCACCACCATGAAAAATTTTTTTTAAAAAAAGCTCTTTGCGAGTCACAATCGTTTTTAAGAGTGCAAAGGGATACTGACAGAGACCAAAAAGTCTGAGATTGGTTGGCCTACACAGTAAGAATTAGGGATCAGGAATAGTAAGGAAAACAGCAGAAAATGCTAGAAAGATGTTTTACCTGTTGTGGACTTAACTATGTTACCCCTCTGTCCCCAAAATATGTCAGTGTAGCTAGGCCCAGATTCTCAGCCTTGTGTGTCACCCTCCATGTGTTGTGTCTCCTAACCTGCATGATGTTAATGTGAAAGGTTCGTGACCGTTACGTGAATGAGGCAGGGTAAGATCTGCAGGATTTGGTTGTATCTTGAGTCGATCTCTGTTGAGACACAAGGGCGATTAAATAAACCAGTGAAGATCAGAAGGGACTTTTTTGCCACCAAGAAAGAAAAGCTAGGGCTGGGAGTCCAAGCTTTGGACCCAGGGACTCGGCACTAAGAACTCTTAGACCCAGGGGAAGATTGATGGTCAGGATTGGTCCTCAGAGCTGAGAGAGGAAGATAGTCCTCCCCTTGCCTGGGCCGTCTGAATTCAGACTTCTGGGTCCTCCACTGTTTGTTAGAGCCATTTGCTTGTGATGTTTTCGTATAGCAGCACTGGAGAACTGAGACTGTGTTTTATTGGTGATACAAAAGCAATCGATTGAGTGGATCATAACCAATGATGGGAATTCTGGAACTCTTAATTGTGCTCAGGGGGAACTTGTCCATGGATGGAATGGCAGTTGTCTGAATAGAACAAGGCGGTGCAGGGTGGTTTGCCACGGGAAAAGGTTATATCCTTTCACTTTACTTATCCAATCTACACGACATGCTCTACCAATAGCCTGAGAAACTGGACGATGCAATAAGAGCACAGCGGCAGGACCAACCGAGGAAGACTCCTTGACAACCGGTGCTATGTAGGTGTCACAACCTTGCCCGCTGAAAGTGAAGATGACGCACTTACTGAAGGTCAAAGGCTAGATAGTCTTCAGCACGATTACACCTGTATGTGAAGAAAGCCCTAATCTTTACAACTAGACCGGAAACAGCACTATGTCACATGGAGACAATAACCCGAGGATGTCAATGATTTTATTCTACGTGGATCAACAACCAATGGGCATGGACACGACGCATTGCATTTTGTAAATCTGACACTGATACACCGACAACCCCCCACCCCCCAGCCGCCCCCAACCAAACCAAACTCATTGTCATCAGTCAATACTGACTCATCGTGACTTTATAGGACAGGGCAGAGCTGACCCTGTGAGTTTCCAAGACCATAACTATTCACCAGAGTTGAAAGCCCCATCTTTCTCCAGTGATTTTGAACTGCCTACCTTTCAGATTGCAGACCAACGTGTAATCACTATGCCACCAGGGCTACACACACACACACACACACACACACACACACACTCCTTTTACAACTCGTTTTTTTCTTATTTAAATCATTTTATTGGGGCCTCATGCATACAACCTTTCATCACAATCCATCCATTGTGTCAAGCACATGTGTCCTTTTTAAAGTTTTAAAAAGCAATGCCACACTTGATGCAAAAATGTCAGCCAGAAAGCACTCAGCTCTACCTCCATGGGTCAGCTCAGTTCCCCCGATTAAGTGCCCAGAGGCACTCAACTCCACAAGGCAGCCTTTTGCCCCCAAAGCACTGAGCATTACTTGCTCTGTGGCCTGGGAGGTCCACCGCTGTGACGCATGCTCTAGGTGCTACTTCTGCTGTGTGCTTGAACTCATCGTGGTCTTTTCAATTAACCTAAGAAAACATGCAAAAACCGAACAGGAAGATTGAAGAACTTCCTGTATTTGAACTATGATGTTGCAAAGACCATTGAATATGTCTACATATGTAAATATATTTACATATAATTATAGGGAAATAGATCTATGTCCATATATTTATTGGCTAAGTATTAAGGTAGCAGACAGACACTGGGCCTCTACGCAAGTACTCCCTCAATACAAAAACACCTTGTTCTAATAACCAGGCATTCTGTGATGCTTACCTTCCAGAAAAGACCACTGAAGACAAAATGGGTACAAAAGCAAATGTGGTAAAGAAAGCTGATGGTGCCTGTCTATCAAAAGATATAGCATCTGGGGTCTTCAAGGTTTGATGATTAGCAAGCAACCATCCAGGGGAGAAACAACAAAATCTACATGGAAAAAGCACACCAGCCTGTGTGACCATGAGGTGTCAATGATATCAGGTATCAGGCATCAAAGACCCATAACAAAATCATATGAGAATCATGTGAATCAGAGGGAGTACAGAGTGGAGACCCAAAGCCCATCTGTAGACAACTGGACATCCCCTCACAGAAGGGTCACAAGGAAGAGATGAGCCAGTCAGGGTGCAGCACAGCACCAACGAAGCAAACAACTTCCCTCTAGCTCATTCATGTTGTCGCCCCCCCCCACCCCCACTATCATGACCCCAATTCTATTTCACAAATCCAGCTAGACCAGAGGATGTACACTGGTACAGATAAGAGCTGGAAACACAGGGAACCAGGACAGGGGTTAATACTTAACCCCTCAGGACCAACAATGAGAGTAGCGATACCAGGATGGTAAGGGGAAATGGGGGAAGAAAGGAGGAACAGATCAAAATGATCTACAAATAATTCCCTCCCAAGGGGAAGGACAACAGCAAAGTGGATGAAGGGAGACATCAGTCAGTGTAAAACATGAAATAATAATAATAATTTATAAATTATCAAGGGTTCATGAAGGAAGAAGGGAAAATGAGGAGCTGGTACCAAGGGCTCAAGCAAAAAGAAAATGTTTCGATAGCAACAAATGATGATAGCAACAAATGTAAAATGTGGTTCATACAATGAATGTATGTATGTATGGATTGTGATAAGAATTGTATGAGCCCCCAATAAAATGTTTTGGTTTTTTTAAGAAAGAAAAGAAATGCTCCGGTGACAGAGCTCTGTCAGGACATGTTACAAAGTTCCTTCATGGCTGCTAATAAATGCCCAAAGGGAATGCCACTCCACTGTCAGCTTCAACCCCAAAGCATTCAGCTCAAGCACCATGGGTCAGCAAGCCCAACCCACCCCCCATTAGGTGCCCAGAGGTGGCCCACTCCATAAGGGAACTTCCTGCCCCAAAGCACTCGGCTTTACTTGCTCCATGGGCTGGAAAGTGCACCACTGTGCCCAGTGCTCTGGTTCCTCGTTCTGTTGCTGTTGCAGCTCTGCCACTCAACACATACTGACGCTGTCTTCTAGATCAAGGAGGCTCACTGCACGCTGTCTTCTTCTAGATCAAGGAGGCTCACTGACGCTGTCTTCTAGATCAAGGAGGCTCACTGACGCTGTCTTCTTCTAAATCAAGGAGGCTCACTGCACAGTGTCTTCTTCTAGATCAAGGAGGTTCACTACACGCTGTCTTCTTCTAGATCAAGGAGGCTTACTTCATGCTGTCTTCTTCTAGATCAAGGAGGTTCACTGCACGCTGTCTTCTAGATCAAGGAGGCTCACTGCACGCTGTCTTCTTCTAGATCAAGGAGGCTCACTGCACGCTGTCTTCTTCTAGATTAAAGAGGCTCACTTCACGCTGTCTTCTTCTAGATCAAGGAGGCTTACTTCACGCTGTCTTTTTCTAGATCAAGGAAGTTCACTGCACGCTGTCTTCTTCTAGATCAAGTAGGCTCACTGACGCTGTCTTCTTCTAGATCAAGGAGGCTCACTGCACCCTGTCTTCTAGATCAAGGAGGCTCACTGACGCTGTCTTCTAGATCAAGGAGGCTGACTGCACGCTGTTCTAGATCAAGGAGGCTCACTGCACGCTGTCTTTTTCTAGATCAAGGAGGCTCACTTCACGCTGTCTTTTTCTAGATCAAGGAAGTTCACTGCACGCTGTCTTCTTCTAGATCAAGTAGGCTCACTGACGCTGTCTTCTTCTAGATCAAGGAGGCTGACTGCACGCTGTTCTAGATCAAGGAGGCTCACTGACGCTGTCTTCTAGATCAAGGAGGCTGACTGCACGCTGTTCTAGATCAAGGAGGCTCACTGACGCTGTCTTCTAGATCAAGGAGGCTGACTGCACGCTGTTCTAGATCAAGGAGGCTCACTGCACGCTGTCTTCTTCTAGATCAAGGAGGCTCACTTCACGCTGTCTTTTTCTAGATCAAGGAAGTTCACTGCACGCTGCCTTCTTCTAGATCAAGGAGGTTCACTTCACGGTGTCTTCTAGATCAAGGAGTTTCATTTCACGCTGTCTTCTTCTAGATCAAGGAGGTTCACTGCACGCTGCCTTCTTCTAGATCAAGGAGGTTCACTTCATGCTGTCTTCTGGATCAAGGAGGTTCACTGCACATTGTCTTCTAGATCAAGGAGGTTCACCAGGATCCAGAGGATATGCTCCACTCCTGGCTTTGCTGGTCATGTCACACCCCACCCCTCCTTCTTCTCAGAGGGATCTTTTTATACACAGCAGTGTGGCAATGAAAGTCAGCATTTAACAATAGCTCACGGGTGAACACTCTCAGTGTCTTCCCCCACCTTCTCGCCCAGACTAGTGCAGGAAAAAGTTATTTAATGAGAGTTACAGAGACTTTGGCTAGAAGAGCCATACTAAATAATTTATGGTCTTCAACATACCATGAAGAAAGAACACGTCAGTCTTTGAAGAAGCACAATCAGAATGCTCATTGGAATCAAGAATGGTGAGATATCAGCTTGCTTCCTGTGATAGCTAATATGCATCCACTTGACTACTCCTTGATTATGAGTCACCTGGGAGCTCTGGTGGCGTAGTGGTTAAGGGTTGGGCTACTAACAACAAAGTCAGTAGTTTGAAACCACTAACTGCTCTTTAGGAGAAAGATGAGGCTTTCTACTCCTGTAGAGAGTTACAGTCTCAGAAACCCACAGAGGCAGTTCTACCCTGCCTTACAAGGGTGCTATAGGTTGGCATCAACTTAATGGCAGTGAGTTGTGATTTTAGTTTTGGCAGACACTGGACTGATTGCCAATATTGTAATGTAATGTAAATCCCATTCCCTGATAGGATCAATCAGTTGGAAGAGGTGTTTCCTTGGGAGCGTGGCCTCTCTTCAGTATGTAAATGAACATACTGACAAATTTCTCTCTCTCCTTTCCTCCTCAGGCCCCTGCACTCCTCTCTTCCCCCGACTCCTGGTTCCACAGTAAACCTGTACACCTTTCTGGCCACCTGACATGCAGATTTTGGATTCGCCAGCCAGTTCAACCCAGGAGCCATTGTTCCGCAGATTGGCTCCTCATATCAAATCACAAGAAGGTGCGATGATTACCTTATACGACATTGTGGAAGAACAATCAGCCCAATGTCTGCCAAACCACTGGGAATCGCAGACTAGCCAAGGTGACATATAGCATGAACCATCCTCACCATCATCATGTAGTGACATGTAGCATGAACCATCATCAGCTCATAGAGGGAGAAGGTCACTGGCTGAACATGAGGGTTGCTTCGGGAAAAGGCAGGGAAATGAAATTCCTTTCGAACCTCCAGAAAGGAATGCAGTCTTAACCACCCATTGATTTTAGCCCAGCCAGACCCATTTCAGACTTCTGACCTCCAGATAAGGATAACATCAGTCTGGATTGCTTTGAATCACCAAGCTTTGAAATTTTGTTGCAGTAGTCATTGGAAATGAATACAATGTTTCTTTTCTTAGTGTAGAATTTGATACAGTAGTACCACATTGGGGTAGTTACATAATTTCATGTCAACTTGATAAATAAGAATGAAGGAGTCTAGCCTGTGAATCATGCCACAGTCTGATACTTCCGTATGGGCGTGGCCTTCTGATGCCTCTTTTCCTCCCTGGAGGCAGGGACACACTTTTTCTGCTTCACTTTCTTGTTGACTGAGCTACTTGACAGAGCTACGCAGATGGCAGCCAGAGCTCTGGAGATGCAGCCGCCACCACTGGATCCCCGGGGCTTTCCGCCCACCAGCCTGGGATCTTCCTGCATTCGGCATCATTGCATGTACTGCGTGAGTCAGAAGGAATTTATGGACTAGTATAGGATATATGGGCTAATATCAGACTTATTACGGATTTGATCTGGACTAGACTGGGATGTCTTCTCAATATACAATTTCTCTTTGATATAAAGTTCTCTCTTACACACATATGAGTGTCCGTGAATTTGTTTCTCTGGTCAACCCAGTCTGACACACACACACATCGTTATAGGAATATTATAGACTAAGACTTTTAAAGCCAGCCTTTCTTTTGTATTTAACAGGAGCCCTGGTAGTGTAGTGGTTTCTGTTTGGCTGCTAAACCCACAATCAGTGATTCAAACCCACAAGCCATTCCGTGGGAGAAAGATGAGGCTTTTCACTCCCACCCAGAGTCACAGGCTCTGAAACCCCAAGGAGCAGTCCTGCTCTGCCCTATAAGGCTGCTATGAGTCAGGATTGACTTGGCTGGCCATGGTTTCGGCTCTTCTGACTTGAAAACCCTGCAAGTTTACTGGCTACTAATCACCATGAGACTTAGGAACTCACTTTGCCAATTTTTGCAGATTTTCCAAAGCAATCCACACTGAAGGCCTTTTGATGAGAGCACAGGCCTTCCTGGACCAGCTCCACTTTGGCTTCCTTTTCTCAGAGCACAGTACAGCCCCCACATCTCCTTGAGCCATCAGCACAGAGCCAGGTGACAGTGGGTGGGGGCTGTCCTTGGAGGAGGGGGTAGGCCACATCAAGCAGTTGGATGAATGAATCCAGCAGGTGGGTCCCAGTGTTCCCACAGGCCAGCTAGGAGTTGTGGCATCAGGGTATTGTAGAGGAACACATCCCAACCCTTGGGGATGTTAAACTAAGCTTCCCAATGCCTATTTAGGAAATTCCTTATCTGAAGGAATTTCAGAAGGAGGGCAAGAAGAAACTTAAGATAAATTCTTGATCTTAAGTATTTCAGGAAGAGGGCTAAAGAGACTTGGGATCTGGAAAAAACAAACCAACTTCCCTGCCCGGGAGTCAATGCGAACTCATAGTGACCCAGTAGGAGAGAGTCGAACTGCCTCTGTGAGTTTCCAAGACTGTACATTTTTTACAGGAATAGAAAGCCTCATCTTTCTCTGTAAACCAGCTGGTAGTTTTGAACTGCTGACCTTGTAGTTATGTTAAGCTCATTCACTCATGAGAAAATTTTCCTTAACAGTCTGCTGTGGCAAAGCACCCACTGGGGGCTTACAACCACATACATGTATTTGCTCCCCATTCTGGAGGGCAGAAGTAGGCAGAGTGTGGAGACTTCCAGCTGGGGGAAGGGGGTTTCCTTGTCCCTTCCAGCTTCTGATGGCTTCTGATATTCCTTGGCTTGTGGCCACATCAGTCCACTCTCTGCCATCATACTTTCTATCACGCTCTGTGTCTCTGTGCCCTCTCTTTTTGTATAAGGACATCAATCATTGGAGCAGGGCCCATCCTACTCCAGTAGGACTTGATCTAAAGCAATTAGTTCTGCAAAGGGCCCTTTTCCAAATAAAATCATATTCAGAGGTTCCAGGTAGACATGATGATGGGGGGTGGGGTGGGGGCAGGAACAATTCACAATTCAACCCAGGATACCATTCATTAAGTTTTTATTTTTAGCATCTTGGGTCATTGTGTTAAAGGCAGCCGTTAGGGATATGTGTGCGTGCGTGTGTGTGTGTGTGTGTGTGTGTGTGTGTGTGTGTATCCTTTGCCCTGGAGCTCATTCTACAGCTTGACCTCATCCAGTTTCCTTTCAGGATCTTCTTCCTTCCTTTTTTCCCTCTGTGCAGGCATCCTTTTCTAGAAAGGGTAACGGAAATGGATTTCTTGTGATCGCAAACCACAAAGAACTTCTGTGGTAGGCAGGGTTCTCTAGAGGAACAAAACCAGGATATTTATGAACATATATATATTCTATAGGTTTGTACAGTGAGAAGGAATATAATGGCTAACTAGTCCACACAGCAGGACAGGGGCTCAGTTCAACTCACTTTGTGCAACAGTTAATATACTGAAGGTCCTTGAACTTATTTGGGCTGCTGGTCCAAGGTCAAGGAAGCAGAAAGCTGAGTCGGCCCTCAGACTAGATAGGCAGCATGGGGCAAGAGTCAGTAGCACTGGGAGCTCAGTGAAGCAGGCCCCCATGGGATCTCAAACTCAGGCGATGTACCCACCAGCAACACAGAGAAGCAGGTCTCAAAGGATCCTCAAGCTCTAGCAACATGATTCACAGGTTGGCTTGGCCCACAGGTAGTGCAGCACATGGTTGAGGCAAAGAATTGGCTCAAGCAGCAGCACACTGGTTTGATCACAGGAAGGAAGAGTAAGATAGGAATGCCGGCTGAGGAAAATATTTATCTCCATCTTCCTCCAATCAAACTGTGACCTGATTAAACTCCACCCACTCATTCCTATGGAGGCCTAGTTAGCACAATAAACCTAAGTATCGTAGCTGCTCAACTGTTCTGCTCACGATTCTGTTTCTCAGATCAGTAAGTGAAAGCACAGGGAGGTTGGGGAGGCTGAGCAGTCTTGAGGGCAAGGAGCTTCTGGCTACGGACTCCCCTGACCCTCCTGCACTGGTCTATAGGATGCAGAACAAAGTCGGATTGGTTCTGTGAAACTTTTGTTGCTGTTAACTCTGTAACTTCCATGGGAAAAATATTTTTTGCAAAGACGAAAGGCTAGTCTATGTGCTTCGACTGTGGATATAATTAAGAACCACCCAAGCCACAGAGAAATTGTAGCAGCAGCTGGTTTCAAGAAGTTGATGGTTTTTAAGAGAGCAGCATGGTCGCCCAGCTGTCTGCTACTCCTGGAGCCTGTGAGGCCTGCGCTGGCCTGTCCGCCCCTCTCCTTGGGGGCAGCACTGACCACATGGGCCTGTCAGTTAACTGAGGTTTGGGTAGTCTTTGGGGTGTGGCTTGGTAGCTGACAGGGGAAAGAAACAGCTGTGTAATGAGACCCTGGCAGACGCTTCTCCCCATCAGCACAGCTCTTCGTGCGCGGCGAGGTGGGGTGGGGGGGGCTGTTGAGACCAGGTCTTTCCCATTGGACAAGCTATCCAAAACCCACAGGGACAGGATAAAGCCAGGAACCATCACTGCTCCACGGTGGGATCTTGAGAGCATGTTACTATTTCAGGTCAGACAGGACACCAGGAGCCACCCCCCACCCCCCGTGCCCTTTCCATGGTACACTTTCAATAAACACCTGACAGATGCTAAGTTAGTGGCTAGGGGTTAGCTTGAAAAACAGAACCTTTCTCTCTCTTTCACAGGTTCTGAAGTCAGAAGGTCCAATTTAGGGTGCCGGCGCTAGGGGAGGTCTCTTTCTCTCTTGGTGCCAGAGGAAGATCTTTGTCTCCTTGGGCTTCTGCTGGTCTGCCATTTAGTTCCTTGGTGATCTTCCCCCATCTGTGCATCCTTATCTCTGTATCTAGGAGCCCTGTGGCATAATGAGTTATGTGTTGGACTTCAAAGTATAAAGTCAGCAATTCAAACCCACAAGCCGATCTGGGGGAGAAAAATGAGGCGTTCCGCTCCCATAAACCCTAAATAGGGTTGCTGTGATTGGAAATGACTTGATGACAGTGGGTTTTTGGCTCTCTGCTAATGAGATGGATGAGCTAAGGTTAGAAAATTAAGAAGAAAAGAGAAGATGAATGTTAAAGGGAACAATGATTTAGATTTTCATCTCTAAACGATATCATACCCATGGACTTTGTAAATGGAAAAAGCACTATGCAAGTATAGTCTCACCAACATTAAAAAATTAATAAATCATTTTATTGGGGGCTCTTATAGGTCTTATAACCATCCATACATTAATTGTATCAAACACTTTTGTACATACATTGCCATCATCATTTTCAAGCATTTTCTTTCTGCTTGAGCCCTTGGTATCAGCTCCTCTTTTTTCCCCCTCCCTCCCCCACCCTCCTATCCTCAAGGACCCCTGATAAATTATAAATTTCATGTTTTACACCATCCACTGTCTCCCTTCACCCACATTTCTGTTGTTCATCCCCCAGGGGTGGGGGTGGGGTTTTATAAGTTGATCATTGTAATTGGTTTCCCCTTTCTCCCCCCACCTTCCCCCTATCCTCATGGTATCGCTACTCCCACTACTGTTCCTAAGGGGCTTATCTGTCCTGGATTCCGTGTGTTGAGACCTCTTCTTTGTACCAGTGTACATGTCCCGGTCTAGCCAGATTTGTGAGGTAGAACTTGGGTCATGATAGTGGCAGGGGGTGGGGTGGGGGTGGAAGGAATCATTAAAGAACTAGAGGAATATTGTGTGTTCTCTTCAGGCTATGCTGCAGCCTGGCTGACTCGTTCCTTCCTTGTGACCCTTCTGTGAGTGGACGTTCAATTCCAAGAGCATTCTTTTAACCCCATGAGTTGTACTCAGTATAACTGACAGCTTGTAGGAATTCTCAAGTTGTAGGGGTAGCTCAGTGGTGGAAATCTTATCTTCCATGTTGGAGGCCTAGGTTCAAGTCCCGGGCAGTGTACTTCCTCTGCAGCCACTACCCATCTGTCAGGAGGCCTGAGTTTTGCTATGACACTGAATAGTGTCATAAAGCCTCACAGCCATAGGGGTGGACAGGTGTCCTCTGCTGTCCAGGAAGTCTCCATGAATTGGAGGCTAAGCTGTTGGCAACTAACATTTCTATAATCAACAATATGTGGCTTGTTATTTCGGAAACCTAAACATGGTCCTTGGGAAAATAGAAACACATTATTATTATTATTATTCAAAGAGAGTAGACCTAACGTCCAGTTATTTGAATTAAAATATACAACCATCCTTGTGTTTGCCCAGGAGTTAGCTAGGCCTGGGCATGCGCCAGGATTCCTGTGACTCCTTATGGGAGGGTGGAAGCAAAGGGTCCGATCCCTAGAGGAAAGAGTGAAGATTCAGGCCTCCTCACCATGGCTCCATGATGAATTATGAATCCTGTTTCTTTAAAAGGGCGTACAAATGTTTGAGTGTTGGACCCTACTAGGGGCGGCGATGAAGGGTGGTGCTTCCAGCCTCCTTTATCCTGCCTTTTCCAGGAAAAAGCAGGTGGGAGATGATGGGAGATCAAAGAGAAGAGCCAGGAGCCAGAGGTCTGTGGTGGATACCAGAGAGTTCCGAGGCCACGCAGTGGGCTGGGCTGAGCCAGGACTTCTAGGGCTCACTGGTTCTGAAACCCCCCCTCCCCACCCCTGTCCCCTACACACACACACACACACACACACACACACACACACCGCCACTGCTTTGGAGATTTGAGGGGGGAAACAAAGGAAAACTATAGTCCAGGTCCAGGCACGGGTGGGAGGGCTGGCCTTACAGGGCCCCTGGCTTCATTTCATGCTCAGCTATTGCTGTCTCGAAATTCTTATGGCTTTCTGAACAAGGGATCTTGCATTTCCTTTTTGTACGGGGCCTTCCTTACAAATGATGTCTCTGGTCTGGACGGCTGAACTTTTGGATGCCTCCTTCTATTTCCTACCTGCCTTGCTCTGTCCCATGGCCCTTCCTCTGCAGGCACATGGTATGTTGCGTGGTGGTTTCATCTCGCCGGTGTAACCATGGAGCCAGATTAGGAATCTCATGTCCACTGTTCATGACTTGACTCCACCTCAGCCAGCCTGCAGCCAAGTCAGTCCTGGGTTCCAGGGAGGCTGGTGTGAGCTGAGCTGCCATGCTTCTGGGCTGTGTGTGGACTTCATATACAGATCTGTCTTTGGTGGGCCCATTATGAAATAAATTGACTTTTCCTTAAGCCCTGGGAATGCTTGGTATCTTGTAAACAGACAATTTATATGTTCGGGTTGGTCACTGACAATACTTACATCTTCTAGAGGAAGCCCACTGTTACTTGGAAAGTACAGGGGGAGGGGCAAGCGTGGGAAGTCTCCTGCCCCAGCCCTGGGGGCTTAGTGGGTTCCAAGTTTGGCTACAACCACAAAGCCAGCAGTTTGAAACCACCAGCCACGCAGTGGGAGAAAGATGAGACTTTCAGCTCCCTTAAAAATGTAGCCCCTCGAAACCTCCCAAGGGGCAGTTCCACTCTGTCCTACAGGAATTGACGAATAGCACTGCTTTTATTTTTTTTATGTTGGGATCTCCTGGGTGGGAAGCTGTGCAGGTCAGGGCTGGAGGCTTATCTGTCAAGGCAGTTTTCACCCAGTCCACACCTACAGCGTCACGACCAGAAACCTGTTGGAGGGGGGTGAGGGTGGAGTTCGATTAAGGCCATGCCGCAGGTCCCAGGGGCAGCATCCCCAAGCACAGAGCACAGCCCATGGGGCGAAATTGGGCGCCCACATGGGTACCGCAATCCCATTCTAGCCTGGTGGGGGTGGCGGCCGCAGACAAAGGGGGACCGGCATAAGGTGGGCGCACCCAGTACCGAGATCCTGGAGGCTGTCCCAGGTCAGCCAGGTCCCTTCCCTATCCAGCATGCAGGCACAGGGGCACGCGGGGGCTGCTGCCTAGCTAGGACGGTAAAGCCCGAGCCTCCCCGCGTGACTGCAGAAAATGGTCTCGCCCATTTCAGACCCACGCTCCCAGATCCAGGGCCGCGCAAGGGGTGTGGTGCACACCCTAGGCCACGCCTCTTGCTACATAGTCATGAGACTAGGGATCCCTCCCCTCGGGCGGGGCCAGCTGCTCGTCGCGCCCAGGCTCTGCCAGCCGGGGGCGGAGCCTGGCTATGGCTCGAAGTGGGGCGGGGCCGGTGCCAGCCCGCCCCCGCGCCGGACCCCGCCCCCCAGCCACCGCCTCGCAGGCTGTGGGGCGGGGTCCGCGGTAGGCACGCTCCGCCCCCGCGCTGAATATTGATGCAGCGCGCGTCGGCGTCGCCCTCCTCCCATTGAGCGAGGCTGTGTCGCGTGGCCCAGCGTCGGCGTGACGGTTGGACGCGGGCGCGGCACTGCGGGTCCCGATTGCTGCAGCCGCTTGTCAGTGTGATGAAGATTGGCACCCAGGTAAGCTGTCACTCAACCGCTCCGCCGCCGCCGCCGCAGCTCTCCGCCGCCGCCGTCCCTATCAATCACACCGGCCGAGCCTCCGCAGCCACCGCCCCACCGCCACCGCTCGGGTCGCGGCGGGCCGGCGGCGCCGAAGAGAGCCCACACTTGACCCGCCGCCCCGGGCAGGGGGCGGGAGGGGGCGCGCGGGCTGCGGATGGGGGAGGGGAGCGGGCGGCTGCCGGGGCGGGGGCGCTGCCCACTCGGAGCCGACGCGGGGCCGCGCCGAGTTTGTTTCTGAGTGTGGGTTTAGGCAGAAGGAAATTTCTGGAAGGCGCTACCGCCACCGCCCAGGGCCCGCTGCGAGGCGCGTGCTCCTAACCGTCCTTTTCGGATCGCGGCGCGCGCCCCTGCGCGGGGCGGGAGTGGGGGGGGCGGGGAGGGGAGCGGGCCGCGGGGGCGCGCCGGGGGCGGGTCGTGAGCCCGCGGGGCGCGCGCGGGCCGGGAGGGGCGGGGCTCGGAGGCGCGCGCGGGGGCGGGGGAGGCGTAAGGGCCGCGGGGGCGCGCGCCGGGCGGGGGCGGTAGCGAGCCCGAGCCCGTGCGGTCCGTCGCGGCCGTGGGGAAGTGCGCGCGGCCGAGCGGGGCGGGGGGCTGCTGCTCGGGGCTGCAGAGTCTCGGGGCGGCGGAACGCGGGGCTTCCTTTTTGGGTCAGCGGGGCTCACGCGGTCCGGGAGGCGGGAAGATGGCGGCTGCGGCGCGCGGGCCCGCGAGAGGCGGGGAGTGGAGGCGCCCGGGTCCGCGCGGCGCTGGGCGGCCCCCTGCCCCCTGGAGCTTCGGCGGCGGCGAACGGGCCGCGCCCCTGCCGGCCGGTGGTCCCCCCGCCGCCGCGCAGCTGGCGGGGCGGTGCCGGCTCCGACGCCCGCGTCTGGCTTGCTGCTTACTAGGGGCTTGGGGTCCCCGTTTGCCTGGAGTCAGTTTAAAAGTGCATTGTTGATATTAAATGCCACTTGTAAGTGGAGGGCTGGATGTCTGTCTTTGGCAGGATCCGGCCGCCCGCTGGATTTTCACATTCCTTTAGAGAAAGTCGTGAGTCACTTCAAGATAAAAACCGAGTCTGCTTTATTTCATCCTAGGAGTTCTGAAAATGCCCTGTATTGATGATGATTCCAAATGGCAGCCCGTTCAGTGCTCCTCTTGTCATGTTTGTCATCTAAAACGTAGCTTAGCATCTGCCAGTAGAAGCCACACGGCAGAAGTTGCAGGGGTTCGCTGCCCTACGCATAAACAAGGGGAGGTAGATTTAACGGTGGACTGGGATTCCATCCACAGCATATTTGACATGTGTGGAGCGTGTCGTAGGGGGTTCTGGTTGCATAGCGGTTACCCGCCAGGTTGGTGACTGGAAGGTTGGCAGTTCAAACTCCCCAGAGCCCACCGGCTGCTCTTGAGAGAGAGAGATGCCGGCGGGTGGTCTGCTTCTGTAAGGAGTGTAGCCTCCCAGAGGCCAGAGGGCCACAACTTTCTTTTAGCATCATGATGCTTTCACTTTTTAGGTGGTAATGATTAGGACTGGCAAACCTGCCTTTGGTGTTTTAATTTCCTTAATTCACTTCTAAGGCTGCCTAGATGGGCTTCTGGGAGCAGGTCTGTTAACTGACTCAGCGTGGAGACTGGTAGGCGGATCATCTAGCTGCAGTGTTTCATTCATTTGAAAATATCCCTTTTCATACCTTACCCGAAGTGCTCACCCATCCACGGACTGCACAGGACTTTGTCAGCACAGGTTGACAGGCTTCCCGTGTCACAGCTGACAGTGCAGTAGGCTCGATGGAGCACACATCAGAAGGCCAGCAGCTCTTGTGTCCATTCAGACGCAGCAACCCGATGCCTCCGGGGGTCTCTGACATTGCAACTCTCTTTGGAACTTGGAAGACTCATCATTCTCCCCGCCCCATGGATAGCTGAGACGAACTGTTTCTCCCTCTTGAGGGGCTGGTGGCTTCAAATCACTGACCTTGCAGTTAGCCCTGGCAGTAACCTACCCCAGCAGCCAGGGCTCCGAGGGGGTATGGAAACACGATTTGTTGCAAACAGTAACATTTTATGAGGCTGGGTTAAGTGTGAAACATGCTATCCTGTTAAAGATAATGGCTTGCTGACCTGTGGATTCTGACTCATTGATCCTGTAGGGCAGAGTAGACGGCCCCTCTTCTTCCTCCTGCACTGCTATTGATACAAGTGTGTTCTTGAAAGAGCTGTTGTCTGGTTCACATGTATGTCACAGCTGTGGTAATGTATTATCTGGCTTTTTAGGAAAGCACGGCGTATGGATTATGACATTTTCTTTTCACTTTGGTTACAAATTGTACCCTACGTGAAAATGCTAGAGGAAAAGGCAGCAGACTGCTAAAGTGATACCAAGTGAAAACCCCAGGGGACCTTACCCTTTCCTGTGCCCTGTGGAATCGGAAACGGTTTTAATACAATAGGATTGAGAAAAAGCTAATTGTATCAAACTAGCTGCTGAGATATTTGAAAACAAATAGGTGATAAAGTACCGCAGTGTTCCCTATTGCATGTTAGCCGGGGGACACCAGCCAGCAATAACAATTACCGTGCTTTTGAAGGAGTGATGAGAATTTAACGGATATTTTGAAAGTTCTCTTGGAAAAGTTATGGGTACGGGGGACAGTCTAACGCTCGTTCTCTGCGCTCATCCTTGAAGAAATACTGGATTTTGCAGATCTGGTTTTTGTTGTTCAGTTTCACAGATACCAAGTCCAGAACCTGCTCTAGAAGTCGCCGTATTCTCTGCCCGTGAGCGGTTAGGACTATGCGTGTGTCCTGAGTTTAAACCCCTCTCTCACATGTGCTGATCACACAGCTTGAAAAGTTGACAGGAACTAGCCACATGTGTGGAAATTCAATCTTAGCAGGCAGGTCATTGCTGGGTGAGGGGGAAGTGGTGCCTGCTTCCAGAGTGCTGAGTTACACCCCTGGTGACGGCTGCTGTCAGGCACATTACAGTTGTATTTTGTATGAGCTGCTTAAGACAGCAACTAGAAAACAAACCAGACTCTCTGCCGTCCAGTCAATTTTGACTCATTGCATCCCTAGAGGTTCCTGAGCTTGTGAATCTTTACAGGAGCAGACAGCCCGTCTTTCTCCCAAGGAGCTGCTCGCTGGTGGGTTTGAACCACTGACCATGTGTTTCACTGCCCCAGCACTTGCCAGACCATGCCCCTAGGACAACAGCAAAGTGGTGATATCTTGAAGGGAGTCTTTGAGTGGTACAAAGGGTTAAGCTTAGTTCAGCTCAGAGCTGGGAGGTAGGAGGTTCAGGTCCGCCCAGCGGCACCTCAGCAGTCAGGCTGGGCATCTGCTTCTGAAAGGACACAGCCTTGGAGACCCTTTGAATCCCATCTCAGCTACGTGCATCTCCAGTCGCCCTGAATTGGCATAGTCTCACTGGCAATTAACAATAATAGTTTATTTTAGAAACAGTTCATTCTGGAAATTGTTAAACAAGCACTTAAGGGCTTCCCAGATCTGGCCACACATCGGGTCCGGGGCCTTGGTTTTCTTGCCTGTTAAGTGGGGCTAATTACACTGCCTCGCCAGAGGGTGCCGTGGAGCGAGCCTGCTGCCACTTGTGTTGTTAAGTATCCTCAAGTCAATTCCAGCTCTTAGCAGAGCCCTGTGTGTAAACGGACAAGCACTCCCCTGCAGGCCCACCCACCTGCACTTCTTGCCTTTGTTGGGTATTGTCCACCCCACGGCTTGACTCCTGGCTCCAGAGAAACACTGAAGGCAGCATGCTATGTGTGACACAGGATTTGCAATTCTCTCTCTGAAGCTCAGTGGTTCTGAGGAGGATGGCCTTCTGGACTCGGCAAGGGGACACTTGGGCTTCGGCTGGTTCATTTTATAGATCAGAGGGGATCCACATAAGATTTCCTTGGGAAAAAGTTCTCTCAAAAGCTCAAAACCCTCTCATCTCCCAGAAACAAAGTGGGGTCCTCTGAGTGAGTGGAAAGGGTGGCTCACTGTTGAGGGTCTGTTTACGTCAGCAGTTCTCAACCCTGGGATCCCACGACCCTTTCACAGGGGTCTCCCAGTTCATCACAGTAGCAAAGTGACGGTGATGAAGTAGCAACGGCAATAATGTTAGGTCAGCACCACCTGAGGCCCCGTGTGGAAGGGTCGGGGCCTGAGGAAGGTGGAGAAGCGCCGCTCTAGGGCGATGTGCAGGAGATGCTCCCGTCTGATGCGATCTGCCACCTGAAAGGCATGCGCTCCTGCACAGTACTCCCGGGAGGTGGGGGGTGGGGGGGGTCCTAGAGGTGCTGCTCTGGCTGTGGATCAGTCAGGACTGATGTCTGCTTTCGTCGTGCCCACTGCAGACACCGAGGAATCACGACCGCACGGGACATCTGTGCCTTCCCTCTGGTCTCGGGCTTAATCTCCTCAGTGACACCAACAGTTGCTTGCCACAGCACAGCTTGCAAGTCAGTTTTCTCGTCTCTTATTACAGCTCTGGCCCGATTCTCCATGAAGTCCTCTCCTAGTCCCCTCAGGCCGCCTTCAGCCTGCTTGCTCAGCCACCTCCAGGGCACATTTACGAGCGAGCATGAAGACAGAGACGCACACACATACCTGGCATTGGCCTGTGGGCCTGGCCTGGCCAGAGTGGTCCCTGAGGTGGGCCCTGCCACCTGCACCACGCCAGCCTTCTCTTAAAAGGATGCCTTAATAGTGGTGAGAGCTTGATACACTCTCAGCCTATTATTACATGTTATCTGGTATATTTTATCAAAGCTTTGATGGTTTGCTTTTTACTTTTAAAAAGAAATTTAACTTCATAGGAAAAAAGAACATACATAATAAGCACTGCGTCTTGCTAAACTTCACATTCTTCTAAATTTAAGTGTAAGTATGGATGCTGCCCTGTGTTGTGTTTTTCACGTGTTTACATAATGCACACATTGCCCAACTGAGAATTCTATGGCGATGGCTTCATGGCCGTGCCTGGCTGGCAGAGGGCTTTGAGCACTCAGGTTCTGGCCCTCGGTTCGTTTTTCTGCTGCAGCCCGTTTCCTCTGGCCCTCCTCGCTTCATGCTGGCAGCTTTGGCAGGCCCTCTGGGCAGAAAGGTCTCAGCTGCTGGGGGCTGAGGGCTAGGGATGGTGCCTGTGTGAACAGGCCCTTGACCCAAAGGCTTGGGGTTCCTGTTTGTCGCACAGCAAGTGCGCCCTCAGAGGTTTGTGTCAGATTTTAATGATGCCATTGACAGGGTCATAAAAGTCATGTTTTGGTTTGAAGTTAAATTCTAGCAGCTGCGCCAGACCACCCAGAGGAGACTAAGACAGATTCTGAAACCCTTACCGGGCTTTGTTAGATGTGTTCTGTCTGTCGTGGACATGCGAGGACTTTTGGACTTGGGAATGATTCTTTTTTCTTGCCCAGCAATTTTGTCTGAATGGGATTTTGTGTCTGTGATTTTATTTAAATATTAAACTCCAGGTGGCACGCCTTTCCCCCTCAAGACGTATGTAAAAATAAAATCGGTGTTTTCCTGGTGAATTACTGCCTTGGTCTCTCTTGGGTGGGGTGGGGGTGGGGGAATGGGGAGCAGGGGATGGGGTGGGGGGATGGGGAGTGGGGTGGAAGGCCGGAGAGGGACAGATGAAAGGCGGCGGCCTCTCCTTGGTCATTTCATGCCTAGTGACAACTCATGGATACCTGGTAGTCTGAAAGGTGTCTTGGGAGAGGCTCTCTTAAGAATGTTTGGGTTTTTTCCCCTTATTTGTCTTGATATTTAACAGTTTTCTCAGGTTTATAAGTTAAAGTTTTCATTTGGAAAAGGATTTCAAATGCCTACTTAAAAAAAAATTGACTAACACCCACCTGACATCTAGAGGTAGGAGTTTCCAGAGTCCCTGTGCTCTCTGGCCTCCAGCCCTGCTGCTGAAGGCTACCTTTCGTTCTGCGGATGCTGAAAGGACCCCGGAATGTGCTCTGTCTCCCAGTGGAATTGTGCGTATTTACTAGAGGAGGTTTTGATAGCAGCGAAGGAATAAACCTTTTCTTAGGTGTGGCACCCTGACAGGTGGACGGGACCGCTGGTGCCGTGTCATCAGGTGAGGCTTGGCACCACCACTGTTGGGTCAGAGAGAAGACTGTAAAACTACACTTACATTTTTGAAGTATAACAAGTCTCTTTAAATGACCATATTTTAAGCCAGGGCTTGGCAAACCACACCCCCATGGGCCAGATCCCACTGCAGCCTGGTTTTGCAGGGCTCTGAGCAGAGAATGTTTATCCATTTTAAAGGGCTGTCAGGAACAGGAGAAGAGTGTGCAGCAGGCAATCTGTGGGCCCTGTGCAGTCTTAAATGAAACAAATGGAAGCAGGCTTGGAACCTAAATGGGATCAAGTAGCAGAGCTGTGCTGGGCAAATGATGTGAATAATGCATGCAGACGGGTAAGGCTTTCCCTCGGCGCTCCCGCACCTTGCTGTGATGGGTGTATAAACAAAGCCAGTCCTCGGCAAACCAGCCGGGAGCAGTGCCCTCATGTTGCACATACACAGTGACCGTGCAGGACTGAATGGAACTGCCCCGTGGGTTTCCGAGACGGACTCTTTACGGGAGCAGAAAGCCGCCTCTTTCCCTTGGCGAGCTATTGAATCAGAGGTAGAATTACAAGGAAAGGCGTGTGCATAAGTGTCCAAAACTTCAGTGTGAACCCAGTGCTGTGGTAAATGACTCCCCGCGGCGGCGCACTGCTCTTTTGGTTTTCTCTTTGTGGGCCTGGAACAGAGCCTGGCCAGGTCTGCTTTGCCGCTGGAGTCGGCGTGTAGGGTTAGGTGCTTCTCGGGGATTACACCTCTGCACCCAAGGGGAGTTATTTTGGACACCCCCCCCTCCCCCCGCCGATGCTGCCACAGAAGCCAGCGGGGCTGGGGTGTGCAGCTGCTCTTACTGAGCCGCCTGTGGGCTCCCTGCGGGTGTGTGTGTGTGTGTGTGTGTGTGTGTGTGTGTCACTGCGGACTCGGTGGTTCCCTGGTGGATTTCAGGAACTGTCACTGTTGACAGGAGTAGAAAGCCCGGTCTTTCTCCCGTGGCCGTCCAGCTGGATCGCAGGGCTCCTGCCAGTTGACCCACAGACAGACCGAGGACTGGCGCTCATTCATCCTCAGCGGACCATCTCTTAGTGAAAGAAGGGAAAAGAAGATTCTATTTTTAGAATCTCCTCCCACCAAGCTCTTTCAGCAGTTCGTTGGTTAAAAGAATTGAAAAAAGAGAAAGACTGAAAACTCCCTAACTCTTTTTTCTTTCTTTCAGTAGAGTGGAGACAGCCCTCCTTATTCAGAATGAGTCCCATGCCTAAATCGGTCTGTGTCAATTGGAACAACTAGGAAGTTAGTTCCAGATCCGCCCTCGTATGTGGCTCAGTGTACAGTGTGCTTGCTGTGCACAAGAAACCAACGCTTGCACATACACTAAACATCCTTAACCTAATGATGCAATAATACTGTTTTGATGTGTACTCCCAAAGGTGCACCTGTTTGTCATGAGAAACCCTTCTGTGTACCTTGAATTTTTAATAGAATACCCTTGGCGGTTGGTTTCTGTGGGTTGAGCTGGTATATCCCAGGCACTGCCTGTCTTCTGTTGGGAATTGTTCTCTCATGATCCTTTTGGTTTTCAGGATAGTGCCTGGGGGTAGATTTATTTTTAAGAATTTGTTTCTCAAGAAAAAAAACTTGTTTCTCTTTTCATTTTAATATCACTTCAAATAAATCCTAAGAATATAACCTCCATTTTAAACTTTAAAAATGTGATATATATATAAAATTTTTCCTTTAAAAAAATTCTATGTGAATTGTGCTTCCAGTAGAGAATTGAGCTACCAAGTTTGTTTTCTTGGAGTAAAATACATACTATGAAGTCTTTTCAGTATGTTTGCCTTCAAAACATAAAAATTATTTCTGATAAAACTTTTGTATACATTAAATAATAGTGAAAGTGACCATGCTAGTGCCAATGAACATTTCAATATTTTCCCTTTTTAGCTAAATTCTTGATAGAGTGTATTAAAATTACCTGAATTTTTATCTAGACTAGCTGAAATAATCAGATGCCCCAAAATAACTTAGCTAGCTTGATATGGCCCCCACTAAAGGGGGACCGATCATGATGTGTTAGTGCATGTAAGGCATTTATGTGCGTTGTTTAATGGGCTATATGGCATCATTGGAAGTAAAGCATTACAACAAAGAGAATGTACATACTAAACCCAAGTTCATTTTTATTCATTTAAATAATAAAAATGTCTATTTAAACATTGTTCAGTATACAATTCAGTAGCTTTAATTATATTCACAATTATTGTGTAGTCATTACCACTGTCATTTCTGAAATTTTTTTTATCACCCCAAAAAGGAACTCAACCCATTCAGAAACAAGTCACTTCATTCCCACTCTGCCTAGCCCTGGTATCCACCGATCTGCTTTTGTCTCGGTGTCTAATTTGACTATTCTGTGTAGTTCGTGTAAGTGGGATCATCTATAAGATCCGTCCTTTTGAGCCTGGCTAATTTCATGTAATACCCTAGAAGTCTTTTAAAGAGCTTTTAATGTTTCTAAAATGATCTTAGATGTGTCTGCCTGCCCAAATCGCTGTGTGCTCACTACGGCCCCTGAATAGGGGAGATGGCTGCGTCATGGTTCCTGCTGTTGAAGAGCTCAGGTTTAAGTTCGAGAGTACAGGAAGTACAGCGGAATGTGGCAGATGCAGGGATTGTTGCAGAACGTGCTTTGGATAAAGCATGGCATCCATTTCAGATGGCGTGACAGTAACTGCTGGAGAGAAGATAGGCTGCATAACTCCCTAAGGACCCCGTGAGGGAAATGGAAGAAAGAAGAAAGTTAATAAGCTCAGCAAATGAGAAGGAAGGAGAACAAAAGTGAGCTCATTGGCATACATAGGTTTTTTAAAAGCCATGAATAAGCTCAGCTCTGTCATAACCACAACAAATAGGAAAGGGTTATAAATCCCCCAAGCTATTCATATCTTTAGGTCTAATAGTTACTCTAGCTAACTGTTACACATCAGGGAGAAATCTAAAACAAGGTGTAAAGCAAAAAAGAATGGAAAGTTATATCATTCTTCACAAAAGGAAAGTGGGCTTGGCAGTACTGGAGTGAGACAAAGCTGAACTCACGCTTCAAAGCCGTCAATGAAGCAGCAGGATAAATGCGGATAGCAATGAGACGTTGCGCGTGCGCAGTGGGAGACTTGCATGATTATCAGCAGTTTGCGAACCGTGACACCGTGAGCATCCTGAGAACATATTTTACTTGACTCAGTAGCACGCCTTGAAGGATTTGAGCAGGCATGTGTCATGATCAGGTCTCCATGAGTTGATTCCGACTCTTAGTGACACTGTCGGACTGGGTAGAGCTGCCCCTGGGGGCTGGGGACTGGTGGAGAGCCCTGCCGTGGAGTACTTCTTGGGGGGTGTGCGGGAGCTTCAACAAGTTAGTAGAAAATGAAGTTAAAAGGGCATGAGAACATTCTGTGAACTTTGTGAAGCCCCTTCCGAGAGCGGGCGCAAAGTGAGGTCCGACACTGCACTTAAGGAAAGTGTGATTATTTGCTTAGGATAACTCAAAAGGCATGGAGGCGTCCTCAGATGTCTGATGACTCTCCCCACCTGTCCACAGGGGGCCGAGACCCTCGGGAACAGCTCTGCTTGTGCTGGAGCCCCTTGATGGCAGGAGGCGTTCTTGTTTGTTATTTAAACGCACACCAGTGGAAACGGGCACAGAAGGAATGGATAGGGATAGAGAGTACCTGCTTTTTTATCTTTAGACTTTATTTTGTTGTTGAGAATATACGTACACCAATTCAACATTTTTACATGTACCGTGATACTTCAGGTGTCAAATGGCTTCAAGCTCTAACTTCCCACTACCTAAAAACAGCAAAGCTCCCAGGGGAGGAATTCTCCTTGGTGTTTGTAACTTTGCTTGATAGGTAAACCAAGGATCCTGCATGAAACCCTGTGTCTCCAGGGGGCCGAAAGGGGCGGCGTTTTGGTCTAAGCGGGCGCTAGCCCGGACCACATGTAGGCTTCTGCTAGTGCGTCAGAACATTCATCATGTGCTTTATGTGCATAAATGTTGGAATCACTGTTCCAGAGAAATTTAGTGATACCGGCAGTCAAGCTCAGAGGAAAACTGAGAACGACAATAGAACTAAAGAAATCCTTATGAAATTTGAGTCAGGTTGCCGCTTGTCTGATCTGACGGCTGAATACAACATGGATAAGTTGACATTATTAATATTTTTCAGGAAAAACTGTGATTAAAGCAGCTGATGTAGCAAAAGATGTGAGATCATTAACTACAAGACAAAGAGCCCAGGCCCCAGAAGAGGTTGAAAAGTTCACGTTAACGTGGATAAACCAGAAACAACTTGATGGTGATTGTGTGTCTGAGACAGTGTTGTGTGAGAAGGCTGAAAGCCTCCACGGTGACTTACAGTCCTGGAGAAATGAAGTTAGAAGTGTAATGTTTAGGCCTCAGAACATTTATTTGGCCTTGCGTTAGCGTTGTTATTTCAGTGCTCAAACATGAATTTGGAAGGAATTAAGTTGGACCACCCAAGGTCTCACAGCACACGGATCACATGCTTTGGGACTGGCAACCTTTATTGGCCTTTTCTGGGCGCCCCTCTCTGGTGAACATAGGGTCACTGTCCCTGAGGTGTCTTGTTTGATCTTTTGAAGGGCTCTTGTCCCTTTGATCTCACAGATAGGTTCTTAGAAGAGCTTATGCTCAAGACAGACCTTTTTTATTTTAAATCATTTTATTTGGGGGCTCGTACAACTCATCACCATCCATCCATCCATCCATCCATCCATCCATCCATCCATCGTATCAAGCACATGTGTACTTTTGTTGCCATCATCATTCTCAAAACATTTGCGCGAGCCCTTGATATCAGCTCCTCATTTTACTCCTATCTGAAGAACCAGCCCTTGATAATTTATAAATTATTATTATTTTGTCATATCTTAACTGTCCGATGTCTTCCTTTACCCACTTTTCTGTTGTCCATCCTCCAGGGGAGGAAGTTATATGTAGATCCTTGTAATCGGTTTCCCCTTTCTACTCCACCCTCTCTCCACCCTCCCGTACCGTCTCTCTCACCACTGGTCCTCAAGGGATCATCTCCCTTGGATTCCTTGTGATAATGGAGGAGGAAGCATTAAAGAATTAAGAGGAAAGTTGCATGTTTTGGGGCAAATAGATCCATGTGCATATATTTATAGTTTTAGTATTAAGGTAGCAGATGGACATTGTGCCTCCTCTCAAGTACTCCCTCAACTCAAGAACACTGTTCTATTGTTTTATTAAACTGGCATTCCATGATACTTACCTTCCCAAAATGATCACTGAAGACAAATGAGTACATAAGCAAATGTGGTGAAGAAAGCTGATGGTGCCCGGCTATCAAAAGATATAGCATCTGGGGTCTAAAAGGCTTGAAGGTACACAAGCGACCATCTAGCTCAGAAGCAACAAAGCCCACACGGAAGAAGCACACCAGCCTGTGTGACCACGAGGTGTTGAAACACAACTTTGTTTAGTTCTTAAATGCTTCCTCCCCCCACTATCATGATCCCCATTCTACCTTACAAATCTGTCTAGACCAGAGGATGTACACTGGTGCAGATAGGAACTGGAAATACAGGAAATACAGGGCGGATGATCCCTTCAGGACCAATGGTGAGAGTGGTGATACTGAGAGGGTAGGGTGGAAAGGGGGAACCAATTACAGGAATCTATATATATGGCCTCCTCCCTGCGGGACGGACACAAGAAAATGGTTGAAGGGAGACATCAGACAGTGTAAGCTATGATAAAATAATAATTTATAAATGATCAAGGGTTCATGAAGGAGGGGGGAGCGGTGAGGGAGGGGATCAAAATGAGCTGATGCCAGGAACTTATGTGGAGAGCAAATGTATTGAGAATGATGAGGGCAACAAATGTTCGTGTGTTTTACACAATGGATATATGTATGGATTGTGATAAGAGTTGTATAAACCCCCAGTAAAATGATTTTTTTTAAAAAAGAAGAAAGTTGCATGTTTCATCGGGGCTATATTTGCACCCTGCCTGACACGTCTCCTCCCTGAGACCTTCTGTAAAGGGACGTCCAGTTGCTTACAGATGGGCTTTGGGTCTCCACTCTGCACTCTCCCACATTCACAGTGAATATGATTTTTTGGTCTTTGACGCCTGATACCTGATCCCATTGACACCTCATGATCACACAGGCTGGTGTGCTTCTTCCATGTCACCACATTTTTAATGCAGTTTTTGTGGTAAAATTAGGTGCCTCAGCTGATACTCAGATCAGCTTATACTCGAGTATATATGGGAACTATCAAGAATTATTAAGCTTACCTTAGAAGGATATAAGAGCTAGTTGATGAAAGGTCTTTCCTTGGTCAATGATGGGGTAATTCTCTCTCTCTCTCTCTCTCTCTCTCCATACACACACACACACACACACACACACACACACAATGGTGCTGATTTGGAAAAGTTCAAATCTTTATATTGTGCTCCTCACTAAGAGCGAACCTGAAGGAAGCCAGCCTGGAACAGTGGTAAACGGAGAGAATCAGGCATTATAAAGCAGGTTGTAGCAAGCAGTAGGCCTAGATGGTGCCAGACCTGTGTTCCCTAGAACAATCAACTACACGCTCTCCAGAGCAACTCCCGGGACCAAGAACTGCAGCGAGAGGGATAGAAAGGAAGGCTGCGAGGATGGGAGCCGCCCACGGGGCAGCCCATCATGGAGCAGCACGCGTGGTGTGACTGCGGGGACGAGGCTGTAGGCAGTGGGTGAGGTGGTGGTGGCTGCAGGAGACGGAGATGAGACAGACACTTGGCTGGGGGGGTGGCTTCACCCAGTCTTCCAGGAAGGGATAGGCTCTTTCCACAAAGTGTTTCAACTGGAGAAGTTCTCCGGAATGAAATTGTGGACAACGCTTAAGTTGTGCAGTCAGTGCCTATGCGGCCTAGCATTTTAGCCCCAGGATGCCCCTAGGAAGGATCAGCAGTTTTCATTTCCTATCAGTATGTTTCTTCCTCATGCAGACTTTGTACTTACTAGTGGACCATGGGGGAATGCTTCTCTCCCTTTCACTAAGTTTTGGAGATAGCTAACTGCTAAGCCTTGACCCATGTGTAAGGGTGATTTGTACCCCACCTCCCAGTCCCCCCAAATAAAAAATGCGTTGAGGTCCTAACCCCCAGGTCCTGTAATTTGACCTTGTTTGGACAAAGCGTTTTTGAAGTTGCGAGTTAGCACAGCACCATACGGGTAAATTGGCACTCCCCAGTGCGAGTGGTGTCCTGGTGAAAAGGAGAGGCCCAGGCACGGGAGGAAGCCAGCCGTGTGAAGACAGAAGCACCAGCTGGAGGAATTGTGTCCCCAGTACGCCTGGGACGCCCAGAAATCGTGAGTTACAAGACAGGACACTGCCCTTGAGCCTACAGAGAAAGAGCCTGGCTCTGCTGACGCCTTGAACTTGGACTTCCAGAACTGTGAGAATACATTTCTGTTTGAAGCCACCAGGCTAGTGGTCATTTGTTATGGGAGCCGGAGGAAACTCTCAGAATCCTATCAGGAGATGCTGCTTATGCCAGTGGACACCCGGTCACCATTGTCTTCTTCATGCCTACGAAGCAGAATTGCCCAGTGACACCCCATGGAAGTCACGCATGCTGGTTCCCGAGTGGACCACGTTGCTCCCGACTGGCTCTCTATCATGTTTTGAGGAACACTGCAATTCAACTGAATGGGAGAAATGATTATTTTTAGGCACTGGTACTATTGATTGCTTCTGAGTTCTGTTATTTTAGAAATTGTTATTTTTATCTTAGGTAATGTATTCAAGAATGCAGGGCTTTGGAGTCAGCCCGACTACCTCAGAAAGCCTTTTTACCGTTTCCCCACATTCATAAGATGAGGCTAACGCATCTGTGGTACTCTCCTGATTAATACTAGTGTACACCATGCTACCCCAACATTCGTGGCACGGAGCAGCTGGGAAAGGGCACAGTGGCATGGTCTGTCTCGGCCCCCAGTGTGTGGGCCCTCAGCGGGATGGCTGAGAGGTTGAGTGGGTTGTGGCGGGATTGCGATCTTCTGGAGGTATTTTCTTAAAACTAATGGTTGATGCTGCTCAGGTGGAGCTGTGGACCAGAAACGTGTGTGGCCTGGCCTTGCTCACAGCATGGTAGCTTCCTGATAGGCACCTGCCTGGGTCCATCCGTGGGGCCCCATAACACTTCTGCCACTGCTATTGGCCTGAGGGAGTTCGTAAATTCAGCCCAGGCCCAGGAAGAGGGGCAAAGACACACATCTTTCTGGGAGAAGTGCTGAGGAATTTTTTTTTTCCTTTTTTATTTTTTTTATTTTCTTTTTTTTTTTAATTTTAACAATTTATTGGGGCTCATACAATTCTTTTCACAGTTCATATATATACATACATCAATTGTATAAAGCACATCTGTACAGTCTTTGCCCTAATCATTTTTCTCTCTTTTCTTCTTTTACATTTTATTAGGGACTCATACAACTCTTACCACAATCCATACATATACATACATCAATTGTATAAAGCACATCCATACATTCCCTGCCCCAATCATTCTCAAGGCATTTGCTCTCCACTTAAGCCCCTTGCATCAGGTCCTCTTTTTTTTCCCCTCCTCCCTCCCCATTCCCCCCTCCCTCATATGCCCTTGGTAATTTATACATCGTTGTTTTGTCATATCTTGCCCTATCCGGAGTCTCCCTTCCCCCCTTCTCTGCTGTCCCTCTCCCAGGGAAGAGGTCACATGTGGATCCTTGTAATCAGTTCCCCCTTTCCAACCCACTCACCCTCCACTCTCCCAGCATCGTCCCTCACACCCTTGGTCCACCCTGGATTCCCTGTACCTCCAACCCTCATATGCACCAGTGTACAGCCTCTGTCCTATCCAGCCCTGCAAGGTAGAATTCGGATCATGGTGTGCTGAGGAATTTATGGGCAAGTTTTCAAAGTGTGCTGTGTAGGTCTTGAAGATTCTGCAGTCGTGTCTCCCCTCCTCTCTGAGGCCTGATCTGCTTGCAAAACAAAGTGAAGGCTGAGCCACTGAGAAGCAGCTTCTCTGCATTAAGTGTGGACGTCATTACAAGCTACGATACAGAACCCTGAGACAGTGCTGTTCCCAGATCTCTAAAGATTTTGTCTTCCAAAGGCCTTGCTCTCCCTAGCCCAGTTTATGCAGAGCTCATTTGTCCACAGAACATGAGTGGCATTCCTACAATTCAGTGGGGAAGCAGCCCCCAGACACCAGGCTCACCATCACGTTGCATCTACAGGGATGTGGTGTTCAGAAATCTTGTAGAGGCATCAAAGTCCCATAGCTGCATGAACTTCTGGCATGCTTTTCAAGCGCTAGCGCGTCCTCCATTTTCTGTTTCATTGGTCTGTTGGGCCGGTACTCTTTTTTTTTTCTTTTGTTAGTGTGGACTTGTAGACTTTTGGGAAATTTGCTATTTCTGAAAACTTGTTTTTGCTCTTCATGGACCTTTAATAGCTTAGACTCTTTTTTGGTGTTTCCACGTCTATAAAATGAGATGTAAATTTAATAGGGATTGTATCTGTAGGACTTGTAGATAAAGATGGATTATCTAAGGCAAAACAAAACTCTGCTAGTGTCTCATGAGCGTAAGAACTAAAGGAGAGTCCAACAAGCTTTGCAGGTGCCTGGCTAGTCCGCAAAAATCCGTAGCATTTCTTATCCTTGCAGTCCACCAGAAAGGGTAATTGAATAAGAGACTCTTGACCAGGGATCCTCAAACTATGGCCCGCGGGCCACATGTGGCCCATTGAGGACATTTATCTGTCCCGCCAGGTGTTTTTGCCCTGTTTTGTTTTTTTTTTTACTTCAAAATAAGATCTATGCAGTGTGCATAGGAATTTGTTTATGTTTTTTTTTTTTTTTTAACAAACTATAGTCCGGCCCTCCAATGGTCTGAGGGACAGTGAACTGGCCCCCTGTTTAAAAAGTTTGAGGACCCCTGCTCTTGACAGTAGCAAGACACACCCATTAGGAATTGCCAGGAATAAGAAGACCTGCACAAAGAAGACCGTTGGTTTTAATAAAGGATGTGTGAAGGACCCGAACAAATGAGGACCCATGTTGGATGGATGGAAGGACCTTTTATAATGATGCTGCTTCTCCCTTTTTAAAAAACAGCATTTTTAAAAGTCATGTTATTGGGGGCTCGTACAACTCATCACAATCCATCCATCCATACATTGTGTCAAGCACATTTGTACATTTTTTGCCCTCATCATTCTCAAAACATTTTCTACTTGAGCCCTTGGTATTAGCTCCTCATTTCCCCCACTCTCTCCTCTCTCCCTCATGAACCCTTGATCATTTATAATTATTATTTTGTCATATCTTAGACACTCTCTTCACCCACTTTTCTGTTGTTCGTCCCCCCAGTGGGGAGGTTATATGTAGATCTTTGTAATCGGTTCCCCCTTTCCATCCTACCCTACCTCCGCCTTCCTGGTATTGCCACTCTCAGCACTGGTTCTGAAGGGATCATCTGCCCTGGATTCCCTGTGTTTCCAGTTTTTATCTGTACCATGTACATGCTCTGATCTAGCCAGATTTGTAAGGTAGAATTAAAACAAAGCATTTTAAAGGTATTTACAGAATTGTTTGTTGGCCGCAGGGGTTTTGGCTTGTTTGTTGCTCCTTCCCCTGCACCTGGAGCCCTCCTTGTGGGGCCCAGAGAAGCCCCTCAGTAAGGAGTGGTGGAGAGGCTGCCTGGCCAGATGCTCAGCCCAGTGCAGTGCATATCAAGTGCGCGGTGCGCGGCCTCCTCCCTGCCGTGCCGCTGTGCGCGCTTGGATCTCACCTCTGTGCTAGTGGTGGTTGTCGATTTCCCGGGTCCCGGGTGTTTGCACAGGGGGGTTCTTTTCCCGTCTCTCATGATTGTGGATAAATTGGGCATGCAGGTTTTTATTAGCACATAAATTATTTGAGATGACTTGTTAAATTATCATCAAGGCTGCAAGTTCTCAGGCCTGTTTTTTCTCTGTGTTCAGCGTAAAACCTACATCTTATTATTCTTCTTATGTATTTAGTAAATTTTAGCCTTACCTTTAAGACCACTTTTGATGACCTCAAGCTGAATCAGATTAAATATCACTGTTTTTATCTGGTCTATTTATACCTAAATTCACTTATACATTGTGTTCCATAGTTCTAGGTATAGTAGATTCGGTTTTCTTTCTAAGCACCTTATCAGACCAAAAAGTGGTATCTTTTCAAGTAATTGAAAAATAAAGCAAGATGATACACATAGAGAATGTCAGGTTCTCAAACTTTCCGGGCTCGCCTGCCAGGAAATGACCTTTGTAGAGTAGTGTCAGGCAGTCAGTAAATGTGAATGAATTCCAGAATCATGGCAATCCTCCTTGTCTTATTTTTCCAACCTGGGAGATGGGGAGAAGTGCTTAAAATTAGTAATTCAAGTAGACACTTAAAATGCGATAAGACTAAAATTAGTTTGCCAATTTTCTTAAATATTACGCACACCTTTCATGCCAAGTACCTGGGTTAATTTTGAAATGAAACACAAGTGTTCAGTGTGGGCCCTCTGAGGGTCAAAGACACCACTGCGATACTGATTCACATGGAAGACAAGTAGAGGGTCCAGGTTGGCTGGAGCTGAGTGGTGGGCAAAGGAGCTTTGTCTCTGCAGACCTGGACCTGGCATTAGGCCTCCCTCCTGCCTCAGGCCCTCACGGGTCCTGTGCCCACTGGGGCTTGCCAGCCAGTTTCCTGGAGCTAGTCAGACCTTTCCCAGATCCATCCATCTGCTCTGAATAAAGGGTAGACTTCACCTTGTAGATTTAAACCAAACTCCATATATCTGGTTCTTTTCTGAAAAAAAAAAATTTTTTTTTGTTCCTTCAATTTGCCCAGACTAGAAGGCCTACACAAATTCCCCAGTGCCAGCCTGCTAGATTTTGCCTTTGGCTTTTGGGTCATAACATTAAAGCTATATTTATTCGTTGGCTGATTTTGAGAGAAGTACGTTTCATCCCTTGGGCGTATTGCTAAGCACGGGGCTACTAACCAAAAGGTTGGCAGTGTGAGCCCCAACAGAGGCACCGGGGAAGAAGGGTCACTGCCATGAACGCCCAGTGGAGCACAGCTGTGCTCTAGCAGCCAGCCACAACCAGCTCACGGCCTTTCCAGGGCTCGCTGTACAGGGTGCTGAACTGTGGTCCTAGTTATAGGACCCCGACATAGAACCCCGTTTTAACTTCTCTGTGAATGAAGGGTCTTACTGTTTCACATTTAATCATTGTTAGGTAAAAAGGATATTTTATTAAAATTTTATTGATGTATTAAAAAGGATAATTTAGAATGTGTTGTTCTTTAATTACCAGTGAGTTTTAACATTTCTCATACATAGTACCTGGAAAGCTATGTTTGCTTCATTTGTGTGAGTCTGGATAACACTCTTAAAAAAATCTTGAAAGTGACAACTTCAATCAACCCATTCTTTCATATATTGGTTGGAACTGTAGAATTAAAGTAAATAAAATTATGTCTGACACTTAAACACTGTGGTGTACCTTGGGTTGATAATCATTGGACCTGGATTTTTTTTAAATCATTTTATTGGGAGCTCATACAACTCTTAACACAATCCAGCCATCCATCCATCTATCCATTGTGTCAAGCACATTTGTACATTTGTTGCCATCATCATTTTCAAAACATTTTCTTTCTACTTGAGCCCTTTGGTGTCAACTCCTCATTTTTTTTCCCTCTCTCCCCTACCTTCCCTTCCTCACAAACCCTTGATAACTTATAAATTATTATTTTTTCATGTCTTATACTGACCTATGTCTCCCTTCACCCACTTTTCTGTTGTCTATCCCCCAGGGAAGGGGTTAAATGTAGATCATTATGATCAGTTTCCCCTTTCTCCTCCCACCTTTCTCTTACCATCCTGGTATTGCTACTCTCATTATTGGTCCTGAGAGGTTTATCTGTCCTGGATTCCGTTTTTCCAGCTCTTATCTGTACCAGTGTGCTTCCTCTGGTGTAGCAGATTTGTAAGATAGAATTGGGATCATGAGAGTGGGGGGAGGAAGCATTAAGGAACTACAGGAAAGTTGTATGTTGCATCATTGCTACTGCACCCTGATTGACTCTTTTCCTCCCCAAGACCCTTCTGTAAGGGGATGTCCACTCTGCACGCCTCCTCATTCACAATGATATGAATTTTTGTTCTTTGATGCCTGATACCTGATCCTATTGGTACCTTGTGATCACACAGGCTGGTGCTCCTTCCTTGTGGGCTTTGTTGCTTCTGAGCTAGATGGCCACTTACTTATCTCCAAGCCTTTAAGACCCCAGACACTATATCTTTAGATAGCTGTGCGCCATCATCTTTCTTCACCACATTTGCTTGTGCAATCGATCCTATCTTCAGCAATTGATCGTGTCAGTAAGGTGAGCATCATGGAATGCCAGGTTAATAGAACAAAGTGTTCTTGCGTTGAAGGAATACATGAGAGGAGGCCCAGTGTCCATCTGCTATATTAATATTAAACTTATAAATATATTTACCTAGATCTATTTCCCCATCGTCATATATAAATATATTTACATATGTAAGTGCCTTGTATTTAGACCTCTAGAAATGCCCTGTGCCTCCTAGTTCTTTCCTCTATTTTGTGGTTCTCAACCTGTGGGTCGTGAACCCTTTGGGGGTCAAGCGACCCTTTCACAGGAGTCACCTGATTCATACAGTAGCAAAATTATAGTTATGAAGTAGCAGAGAAAATAATTTTTATGGTTGGGTATCACTACAATATGAGGAACTGTATTAAGGGTTGAGGCATTAGGAAGGTTGAGAACCACTGCTCTAATTCCTTTTTCTTTCCTCTTGTCCCACTATCATGCTCAGCCTTCATTTGGGTTTCAGTAATTCCTCTCAGTTACATTGCTCTTGATCAAGCTCTACCCGGCCTCCTACGCCTTCCTCACCATTGATTTTATATCACTTGTTGTTCCCTTGTCCCTGGTTTTACACCCACTTCCTTTCTTCTGCTTCCCCCACCCATGTCCCCCAGAACAGTAGGTTATTGTTTTCTCCTTCATATTGTTTATCCCGCTTATCTTATAATAATATGCACACAAAAACAAGACAAATCAAAACAAAGCAAGAAAACAAAACAAAAACAACAACAAAACCAGTGACAGAAAAAAAAGAAAAGCTTGTAAATAGTTCAAGGTCTACTTGTTGACCTTTAGGAGTGTTTTCCAGTCGAGTCTGATGGGGTGCCACACCCTGGCCCCAGAGTCTATTTTTGGTGTTCCCTGGAGACTTAATTGCCCTGTTCCCCTTGCTGTTCTGTGGCACGCTCTTAGTGTTTTGCCTTGGTGTGGTGGGGTCAGATTGTGTACATTTCCCCTACTGTGTCTCCAGTGCTGTCCTTTGTAGTGCTGTGGGTCAGTGAGAATGTCATGTCTCAGAGTGGGGCTGGCCCTATGGTCCTTTCTGTGCATTGGCTGCTCTGAGCAGGAATAGCATCCTCAAGGCTTGGTGGACCAGGATGTGCTCCACTCTCTTCCTCCCTCCCCCTTTATTTGCTCCTGCGTGCTCTGATCAGACATGTCCCTCTCCCTGAGCTGCAGCTTCAGGGCTTGGACTTGGATTTTAGAGTCCCTGTGATGTTAAGATATTAGCACCCTGGTGTTTGCATTTGAACGTCATACTAGCACAGACCAATCTCGTTGCTGCTGAGTCAGTTTTGACTCGCGGTGACCACCTCCTGTTTCACTGACTAGAACTGATCCCAAGAGTTGATTTTTATGGAAGCAGACCACCAGGCCTTTCTTCTCCAGTTCTACTGGGTGGGTTTGAACGGCCAACCATTAACAGTCGAGCACACAGTGTTTGCACTGCCCAGGCTTCTTGGAGCATCACAAATGCTCGCTTTTGGTGTAATGGGGGAAAAGATAAGGATTCATTTTGTTTCTTATGTAATACCTAATAAAAGTTTTTTATAAACAAAGCTGAGCCTGCTAATTGCACTCTTTTGAGCTTGATACTTTTTGATAGTTTCCCAATTTGTGGTGGAGTTCTCTGAGTCACTCGGATTCAGCCGTAAGCCCTCCTGAGACCTACGCTGGGATGCATGCTTCCTCCTGCAAACCTAGGGACTCAGCTGTGGCGGCCTCTGTCCCCTGCCTGTCGCAGGAATGGTGTGGCTTTTGCGGCCATCGCATGCTGTATCATTTTTCTGAGCAGTGGAATGTAGAAAGGGGCTCTGCAGTTATGAGTAACGAATTGCCCAGGCCTCCTGTGTACTTTTCCATAGCTGTGCTGGGCTGGTACCACCCTTTCAGCCGCCTGGAGTGGACACTGCCACCTGCTGGTGCTTTTTTCTATCCCCTTGTAGGAATGCCATGCTCTTGGTTCTCTGCCCAATGTGCTAACCATGAGGAGTTGCCCTTTTTAAATTAAATTTAAACAATTATGTGGGCATCATTGTGTGGAGGACATGTATTTTCCAGGTATTTGACGCAAATTTTAGAGTTTTCCTCGAGGAAAAAGTGTACCAGTTTATACTCAGTGAAGAAGCTTAAGGAGCCCTGGTTTAAGTGCCGGACTACTATCTAAAGCGCCAGGAGAAACCGCATGCACCAGTTTAAAGAGAGACGGACTGTGTATGTGTCTGAAATTTTCCCAGGTTCTTTATTATGACTCTTGGAACATCAAGCTTCAAGCTGATTCTTCCCAGTTCACGGCCAGCAAAGCAACAGTGGCATGGACTCAGATTTGTAAACTAGTACTGGAACAGGAAAAATTACAGCTTGGCACTCTGCTGGAAACTTACTCGGACTCTTGGCAAACAGTGGCAGTGTGGAGAACACGGCAACCAGATCTCTCGACCATTTGAGTTGGAAGCTGATGTGCAGCTCGAAGTGGCAGCCAGCCACATCGCTGGGAATGGCGGCCACACCCTGTTGTCCTCGCCGTAATCCCCTCACCTGCTCTGTTCCTTCTGGGCCTCTCGGGCTTTGGCTCCAATTAGTCCCCCTTCTGATGATTGTTCTAGTACCACTTTCATTTCACCATTTGATTTCAGCCGGCAGGAAGGCCTGTGAAACACACAGAAAAGGTGAAAAGCATGCAGCAGGTATCTAGCCACTGCCCCTATTCCACAGTTGTTCACACCTGTCCACTGTTCCCCGTCGTTTACTCACCTAAAAGGAAGTTGTGGGCATCATGACGGTAACTACCTCTGAGATTGTCATCTCTCCACATTACCTGTTACAGCATGTTAAATCCTGCATGTAGTACAGGGAACCTGGCGGTGCTGTTGGGTGGCAGTCGGACAGCTAACTGGAAGATCCAGGTTCAAATCTACCGGCTCTTTGTCTTCCAAAGAGGAAAATGAGGCTGTCTGCTCCTGAAAGAGTTACAGCTCTGGAAACCCCACTTAAGGTCACTGTGAATCAAATCTGAGTCTATGGCAATGGTTTGGTTTTGTAATAAAAAAAAAAATCAGTATTGCATCTGACTGTTGTCTCTTTAGTCTTTTATTTATTTATTATTTTTGTTTCCTAATGCAAAAATTTTCATTCTAAATATTTTAAAACTCTAAAAGGTTTTGAATTTGAGGCTTATAGAAAAGTTGAAAAATTGTACAAAGACTTCCCATATGTCTTTCCCAAATGTTAGTATTTTACCAAACTTGCTTTATCATGCATAATTGTATCATTAATCTCCATATGTTTAAACAAACTATTTGAGAACCTAAGTTGTAGACAGGGTGAAGGATTCTCTCTGGGAAATTATTACAATTACAGGGATCAAAGTAGGGGCACTCACATTGATACAATCTTACTATCCACCTTCTGACTTTATAACTTTTGCCACCAGTAGTCTCATTTAAAAACAACCATTGCTCATACTGACTCCATGGAAACATAGAGCTTCTTCGCAGGGTTTCTCTGGCAGCCTGCTGCTGGACTGCCACTTGTTTCTGCATTCAGACTGCCAGAGTCTGTGCCTGGACCTTGACACGGCCCCGCAGGGCTCCAGTTGTCATACAAATGGAGCAGTATAGCCAAAGGAGCGCATGTGTTTAGGTTCTAGAACTTACTAATTTAGAATCACACATTGTTGTAATTGCCCTTCAAGCTCTTGATCTGGAAAGGCACTAACTTTCATAATTATGATCTCTGACACTTTGAGGCACAACTGGCCAGGAAGGAGTCCTGGTGGCACTGCCAGGTCCGTGTTGGGGTGCTGCCCCCCCCCCCAGAGGGCACTTCAAGCCCCGCAGCCCCTCTGCAGTGAGGCCGTCTCCTCCAGTACAGGTTTACAAAGCCTGCAGACCCAGTGCAGGATCCCTAGGAGTTGAAATGAGCTCAGGGGTGGTGGGCTTGGTGTTTTGAGGGTAACCCAGTTGACTGGGCGCTGAGGACTTGATTCAGGCTCTTCCTGTTGGGCAGGACTGCATCGAGGTGATGCCGTGTTCTTCTCACTGGGTCCCACTGCGTCTTTCCAGGTGTACACACAGATGTATTCTTGTGTGTGTGTAAATGAGACTGTAGACAGTATCTCTGCCGATTTCTCTTATCTCTGCAGAATAAAACCATGAATCTTTACTGAGACCTTCGCATTTTCCAAGCCCACAGTGTTTATTCTAGCATTTCCTCTCTCCATATTTGTAATTCAGCACTAAGAAAGGTGCTTCTTACCATCCACTGTATACATATGTATTTTCTTCACACTAGAGCAGCTCTCCCATCCTTAAAGAGAAAGCCAACTGTATGTTTTAACCTTTAAAAAATGGAAACCAAATGCAAGGAAATGCCTTTTTTAAAATCTGAAAGTTCCTTGGGTGTTGTAGGGAGAACTCAATAGGTGCTTTTGCCAGGGTGCACTTAGGAAGCAGCGTGTGTTGTTTTCCAGTGGGGTGTGTGGTTTCCAGTGGGGTGTGTGATTAGTGCCTCGAATCGATGACAGATTGATTCAGTTGGAGGAATGACTTCAGATTTGAACTAGCTGTGCTCCGGAAGTGTGTCAGGTAAAGTAGCACGGATGGAAGTGGCACCCTCTAACGTCCTCCCTGTTTGTGCTGGGAAATGCAACATCACATCTACTTCCAGACGTAGAGCACACAGAGTCTGGAGTCTGGGTGGGTGAAGTGTGTGTGGCCCCACAGACTCATGATTTCGCTCTCTGCTTCAGCACTGATACTCCAGGCCCCAGGTAGGCCCTTGGGTCCAGATGTTCACCTGCACTGGCAGCAGGATGGAGTTGCCCCCAAGGAGAGGGAGGCCCATTTTCCCTTCCGAAGAGAAAGAACCCTGTACTTGGGAATAGAAATAGAGTTCTGGGAGAGGAGTGGTAGGCTTTTGGCTAGCGTCACTGCTGTGTGCAGAGAGGGTAAGCTCCAAGCACTGACAATACCCAATGAGATGTGTCACAAACTGATATTGGGCTGGAAACACTCATTTATGCCAAGAAATGAGGACGACAACGACCTGGCTAGCCAACTGGAAGAGATCTTCATTTGTGTCTGATGACCCAACAGTACTGAAATGATCAAACACATGCAAGTAAAATTTTGCTGAAGATAATTCAAAAGTGGTCACAGCAGTTCGTTGGCAGAGAATTACCAGAAACGGTAAGTTGCATTTAGAAGACGACGTAGAATAAGGGATATCATTGTTGACATCAAGTGGGTCTTGGTTGAAAGCAAAGAATACCAGAAAGACGGCCACTTATGTTTTATTGCTTGTGCAAAGACATTCAACCGTGTAGATCATGACTCTGAATGACATTGTGAGGAATTCCAGAACATTCCTGCATTACCTGTGCATAGACCAGGAGACAGACTTTTGAACTGAGGAAGCACATACTGCCTGGTTTAAAATAAGGACAGCTGTGTGTATCAGGGTTGTATCCTTTCACCATTTCCCCCCACCCCTGCCCGGGACAGCTTGATTTCAGACTAGACCATGAACTCATAGGGGATGGGCTCCAGCAGCTCGGGCTCCTTCCCATCGGTCCCCACAAAGCGGGCTTCTCTTGGGGGGTGGGGTGGGGACACAGGCGGGTGCTTCAGCTGCACCCAGGTGCCCTTCTCCTTGGCCTCCTCCTTCTTCTGGTCCTTCTCCTTCATGCGCTTCAGGAAACTGTCCCAGCTCCTCCAGCGCTTAGTGTGCTCAGTAGGCATGTGGATTCCATTGAGGAGTATCTTGTCCTTAACCTGCTTGTTCACAGCAATGCTGACGGCATGCTGGGTCACGTCCGGTTTTGCTACGGTCGCATTTGTGTGGCATCCCTTTGAACAGAGCCCATCCCCTTGATGTCCACACTGTCACCTTGCTTGTGGAGTTTAATGTAGCCAGGGGAACGACGCATGCTTCCTGCCGGGCCTGGCGAACAGGGAGTGGGCCCTTCTTTTCCTTGGTGTGCATCATTTTGACGGGTCACTGCTAGATGCCAGTTCCAGCCAAAAGGCCCTTTCACCATTTTTATTTCATCTCTATGCTGAGCAAATACTCCAATAAGCGGGTGTATTTTGAAACATCAAGGCTGGTGGAAGACTCACGATCTGTGACATGTAAATGACACAGTCTTGCTAGATGAAAGTGGAGAGCTCTGGAAGCACGAACTGGTGAAGGTCAAAGACTACAGCCTTCAGTGTGCTTTACAGCTCAGTGTGAACACACAAGTCCTCACGACTGGACCAGTCCATGATCAACAGAAAAGGGAGAAGTTGCCAGGGCTTCCAGTTCTTTGCTGGACTCCCTAGTCTTCCTTATTTCCAACTGTCTTCCTGCATGTCTCTTCCTGGGTGGTCTTGTCTAGTTGGGGGGCTTTATATACCACATGGATTTCCTGTGACTTCCATAACGAATGGTGGCTTAAAACAGCAGAAATTATGTTCCGTGACCATTCTAGAGGCCAGAAACCGGCACTCGGGGTGTGGGCCAGGTGGATTCTTGGTGGAAGCTCTGTAAGATTCTGTTCCATCTCTCTCAGTTTCTGGTGTCCCTTGAATTGTGGCTGCATCACTACAACATCAGCCCCCATTGTCCCTCGGGCTCCTTCCCTTGCTGGACAGCAGCAAAACGCAGCAGGAAGTGCATTCTTATCAGCATCTGGATTTTCTGTACAGCACACTAGCGAGGTATCCCCAGGGGTGTCAATCATAGGCATCAGGGTAACCTTCAGTGGCTTGTGTCCTTTTGCCTGCTTGCCTTCTATTGAAATAAATGTTTTGCTCAAAAGTTTTTCCCCAATAAATTAGAATGTTGTCACTGTTACGCACGTGCGTATATATGATTAACCACCGTGTGCAGTTAATTTCTTGAGTTTTGGGGTTTTGGGGGCAACTTTAGTGTCAGCCAAAGCACTCTTTCCTATTAAAACATATAAGCTCTAAGCTGCCCTCTTTTAAAAATGAATCACCCCACCCTGGGCCACCTTACATTTACACCTTGACATTTCCTTTCAGAACATTTTCATGACCATCTTCCAGTGCCTTCTGCTTCAGCTTCTTAAAAGACTGATTTCTCCTCAAGTGCACTTTCTCCTGCTTGCCTCCACCTTGTTGACCCCTGGACTTCGGTGGAAGACCTACATGCGACTTCGCCCCTCTGTTGTTGCGTCAGCCCTGGGGTCAGAGTGGAAGTGCTCCTGAGGGTTCCCAAGGCTGTCCACCCTCAGAAGACCACTGCCACACCTTCCTCCCCAGAGTGGCTGTGGCTTTACACCGCTGGCCCTTTGGTTACCAGCTGAGCATGTAAGCTCTCTGCCGCCGAGGCTCCCTGAGACCTGCGCTGGCACTGTGGGAGCGACAGCGAGAGGAGAGTGGCCGAGCTCCTTCCCTGGGCTTGTGTGTGTGTGATTGCTGCTTCTCGGTGTGGTGACTGGTGGCTGCGCGTCGGGCTGCGAAGCACAGGACCAGCAGTTCACATCCAGCAGCCTTGCCGAGAGAGGGGAGGCTTTGTACTACCATGAGGAGTTACCGTCTTGGAAACGAGTGGATTTTGGAGGTTTTATGTGTCACTTGGTGTGATTGGTGGGCTCTTTGGCATCCGGGACTGCTCAGCAGCGTTTGCCGTGTGAGTGAGTGATCACTGCATCTTTGCCTGATGCCGTTCACCCTATGAGACGTTTCATAAGTGTTCTCTTCTTTCGGCAGCAGGGAACCTGTGTTTCCTGACAGCACACTACACCTGTACCCCCGCCAGTTCACTCAGGACTCGTCCTTGCCTTTACCCATGACCAACTGAGGCCACCCTGCTCCGAGCAGAGTCAAGAGTAACTGGCAGCTTTCACCATTCTTTCTCCAGGGGTCAGCGGTGCAGATAATGGGCACATGCACGGTGCCTCTGCCCACCGCGATCCAAACACTTATGGACGCCCAATTTTATGTCAAGCCTAACCCCATGCTCTCTTAGGCTTTTCTGATAGCTCAGGACGAATCCTGCTAAGATGTGCACAAACTGAATCGTGACTAGGCACAGATGCTCACAGACACAGGAACTTTGGAGAAAAGAGGGCCACTGTTACCGAAAGGTGTCAAGCCCTGTCTCATTGTAAGGTCACGGTCACAGGTACTGAGGGTTAGGACTTGGAGCTGTTTCGTCCTTACATTTGGATGATGAGCAGGTCTGTATAATGCATATACTGGAAGCCTCCGGCACCTACCATGTCCCTTTGCCTGCTTTCTCCCACACTCCGAGCCTCTCATGCCGGTCTGCTCCACTCTGGGAAATCCAATTCTACTCTTCCTGCTGCTTGGTGTGGGACCCCCAGGGCCCCCAGACTCCACCCCCACTCCCCAGGCCCCCTGCAGACCCTGCTGGCCTTGCCTCTGGCTGTGGCTCCCTCGCGCATGCTCCCCCTAGCTACAGCAGCTCCAAATCCTTCTCAGTGCCGCCTGCAGTCGCACTGCCCATATAAGTCTCTGTCCCCCCTCTGTTCACAACTTTGCCCTGGCTTCCTTCCCATCTGCTCCACCGTGCCCCTTCCAACCCAGCTGCCCCCCCCCCCACTGCTCTCCCAGCTGTGCCTCCCATCCATGCCCCAGCCCTCTCCTCCCTGAGACCTGGGCCAACTTTCCTCCTCACAACCTCCCTCCTCGCAGGCACCTTCCCCCAGTCCCTTGGTCACCCCCTCACGGGTTTAGAGTTGACTGGTTTGCTAATGTAATGTGTTTTCCTATGTCCCCAGGGAATGAGACCCCTGCCAGACACTTGATAAGCTTTGCTGGGTGCAGTTTATCCCCCGCCCCATGTCTTTTGGGATGTGTGGTAGCTAGCCCCCACATGCTAGCTCTGTGGAGGTGGGGGCAGTGGGATGGCCCTTTGAGGTCTTCAGCTCGCCAGCCCCAGCCTTGTCCCTCAGGCTCTGTGGTGAGATGGCCCTCCCAAGAGAGCCTCCCTCTGGCCACTGGAGGATGGCTGGAGTTAGGAGGTCATGTGATCAGATGATGCATGGGGCCGGAGACTCCGCTTCTGTTTGCTCATGCACTTGCAGGGCCTTCCCATGTGCCCACCATGGGTCGGGTGTACTTCAGAGAAGCCATCTGGTAGGCACTGCCCCGAACCTGCCCAGGCATCTCACACAGTCTGACATCTTCTATGGGGTGCCTGGTGGAATCAGGCTGGCCCTCTCCTGTGCTGGTGTGCTGACCTGGAGCCCGGCCTGCACCTACAGGAGGGTCTGCCATCCTGCCATTTAGCTTCTCCTCGCACACAGCCCACTGAAGTGCTGCAATGGCGTTAAGCACGTGAGCGGTCAGGTCCATGTTGACACTATATTGGGGGCTAGGAGTGTGCTTGTCTCGGCTGCTCCAGCACACGGGTCACCATTGTGCTAGGTCTCTGTATTGACCACTCCCTCTGGGGCTACTCGCCTCTGGCCTTGGCCTCACCCAGGCCTCGGCCTCACGGGTACTTTCTTCCCTGAGAGGCCGCCGCTCACACCGGACTCGGCAGCCCCTGAGGGTGCTTACCCGGGATTCTCTGATGGTCTCTCCTCCTTGCCATGCTGCTCCTTGGACCCAAGGCTGTCATATGCAGTGATGGTCATTGACTGTTCTGTGCGACCCGGGAGGACATAGTAGTTACGAGTTACACTACTAAGCACAAGGTTGGCCATTTGAAACCACCAACCACTCTGCAGGAGAGAGATGCTTTCTCCTGTGAAGAGTTCATCTACCCTGTTCTATAGGGTCCTGTATGAGTTAGAATCGACTCAGTGGAGGTGAGTGTGGTTTTTGGATTTGGGGTCCCCCTGGCAGAGGATGTGATGACAAGGTGGGGCCAGCACAGTGTCCATCAGGGAGGCACTGCAGCCTGGGGTCTGATTTACCCAGGTCTTGAAGGATGGCTTCTTTTCTCCTCTGACCAAGGGGGTTTGTCATAAATGTGTGCATACTGGGGAGTAAGGGGAACACGAGATGTCCGACAACCACTAACGGAAGCTCTGTTTTTGTTTCCGCAGACCACGTTTGCTGACGAGTCACGATGATTTGATGTCTTGGCACAAAGCTCTCGTTGACCATGATGGCCACACAGACTTTAAGTATAGACAGCTATCAAGATGGGCAGCAAGTGAGAGCCTTAACTTTATCCTTACTTGACATCACAGTCAGTGCTCGAGAAGACTTGAAAATGCCTTGTATGTTTACACTTCAGTGGCCTTGAGATCAGCGGTTCATTTTAAAGGACATCATACCTTTGTTGTCTGTGGGTGTTCTGAGAAGTAAGCAGTAAGCTAGGATCATCGTTGCTAGGAATTCTGATGCAGCAGTGTCCTGGGAATCCCCCTCCGTGTCAGTTACGGTCCGCTGCATTTAAGGGAGAGCTGCACATTTAGATCATCTCAGTGCTCACGTTGACCAGCTGCTAGTGCGAGTGTCCCTGATCACGTGCTGGGGGCACCCTGTGGCGTCTGAGCCCAGTGGTGCGAGTGTGACCGCTGTGGGCCAGCCGATGCATTTTTCTGGCTACTTCTTCCGGAGCTGAGCACTCCCCCTAGAGTGATGGGGAAGAGGAGAATTATTTTTACCTTTGCACAGAGTTCAGGCTTAGAGAAGGCCTTTAGCTTTGTTTCGTTATCATAATTTACTAAATAGAGCTATTGGTTCTTAACATACCTGAAGCAAATCATGTCTCATCCCTCAAACATGGACAGTAGTTGTGCCAGGCACAGTGGTGAGTGTATTGTGTGTGCTGTTTCCTTCCACACATGAGCTGTTTAGACAGCTGCCCCAGGTGCCAGGGCACTGCCGGGGTAGAGTTGATGTAAGAGGCAATGCTGAGCGCTTCACTGGGTGCCCCCCCCCCCCCGACTCTGGGACAGCCAGATGTGGAGCTTCCAACCCAAGTGAAGTGCTTGTCACCTAGAAAACTGGTTTGCCCTTACACAAAACCAGTCACATAGAGATTGCTTGTTTGATAGATAAATAATAATTTGTTTTAAAAATATATTAATCCTGTGCTGTAGCTGAAAGTTGAAAACTGAATTATGTTTGCTCCTGGGATGGGTGTGTGTGTGTGTGTGTGTGTGTGTGTGTGTGTGTGTGTGTGTATTAATGGAGCTAAGCTTTCTTGATATTGTAGTGTGCTGGGCATCTAGTGACAGAGCGAGAAAGACAAGGGCAGACAGAAGTTTTCTCCATTTTGTTTGATGTCTTTGGTGCAATATTATTTCAGTTTGTTCATTGGTCCATCCAACAAGGGTACATTGAATCTCCCAATGTGTGCACGGTTGTGTTGAAGATGAAGACACAGCCCTTGTCCTGTGGAGATAGACAGGTGAAGCAGGGCATAATGCCAGGGCAGAAAGGGTCAGCAGGCATCCAATTCACACTGAGATGAGTGGGCTAGTTGAGTTGAGAGGCAGAAATAGAGTCCAGGAAGCTTCCCAGAAGGTTGGAGGGGAAGAGCAGTACACAGTATTCGCCAGGGAAGTGTGCGTAAAGTTGGGTTACACAGGAATGGGTGAAAGGGACATTTCCCAGAATGCTGTTTGGAGTTAGGTTTGAGGTGGAGGAGGGTCAGATGAGGTGCTGCGACCGAATGGGTAGGGTAGGGGGACAGCGCAGCGAAGTCGTCCTGCATTCTGCTAGTCCCAGCTCCGGGAGGTGCGCTGGGTCGGTGTGCTCTCTGGCCTGCATAGAGAGGGGCATGATGGCGCCCTTTGGTTAGGCCCCGAAGGGTCTGTGGGCCTCGTCCCCACCCCTCACCCAGATCAGCCAGCCTTGTAGACAGTGCCCTCCACGGTCCGGGAAAGGATGGTGTCGTTATCAAATTGTGTCCTTCCAGAGGAACTCACTCATGAGCCCTGGATTCACTGGGTCCTTTCAGGGTTGAAGTGCCTCCTGTTGCCTTTTTGACTGGAATGATGTCCTGATTAGAAATGATGGGCTGGAGTTAAACTTGTCCCTGAGCACCTTGTGCACCTCGCTCCGTTGTCTCCTGGCAAAGCTGCTCCGGGAGAGTCTGCTCCCAAACTGACTTCCCTCTTGGAGGTATTTTGCCAGGGTGGATGCCTGAAGCACCCCCTCCCACCCCCACCCCTGTCCTGCCCTATGAGAAATGTCTTAATCCTTCAAGTTTACAGTGGAGTTTGGCCCTGCCCTGCATTGTCCATTCTGTATCATTTTATTTTAGAGAGTGGCATGCCTTTTGATCTGTCTGCAATCGTAGTTTCCTTCTCCATTCCTATAGCTTTGAAATTTCACTTTCCTCTGCGATGTGCTCTGCCTTCCGTGTCATTGCCCTAAGGATAGATTGTATTTGTCTTGGCTATCAGTTACGTTTTCATCTATGTTTACTGTGCTTGTCTCAGCTCTTTCTTTTCAATCCGTAATTCTGATGGTCACTGATGTCTCTTCTGGTTTTCCCGTGTCTAACTTATCTGTTGGTTCTACAGTGATGTGTGGGTAGTACTGTTTACTTTATACCTACCCCTTATTTGGCTGAAACTTGATCCATAGAGGTGAGTTTGGTTCCAGGCCTGCAGGCTGGCTAAGGGGGGCCACAGTCTTGGTGCTGCCACTAGTCTGTCTCACCAGGCAGCCTGGTTATTTTGTTGTGGTGGCTTTAGTTTTTTAAGTTTGTTACAGTTTACTCCCACTCGACCTAGGACAGTAGTTCTCCACCTTCCTAATGCCATGACCCTTTAATATAGTTCCTCAGGCTGTGGTGACGCCCCCAACCATAACATCATTTCCGTTGGTACTTCATCACTGTAATTTTGCTACTGTGATGGATCGGGCGAGCCCTGTGAAGGGGTCGCGACCCCCAGGTTGAGAAGCGCTGGTCCAGGCTCTCCTCTGGTGACCCCTTTAAACGTGGTCATGCGGTGAGAGCTGGGCACCGTCTCGTCCTTCTGGTCTCAGGGTTGTGTGGTCTATCAGTCACATTTGCTTTCTTCAATGTTGTTTTGTTTTTGCCTTTTGCTAGCTATGTTCTTGTCCCCCAGTAATAGAGGTAGCATGATTTCCCTACTGTGTTGTTTTGTTTTCATTTTATCTTGCTTAGGCCTGGGGACTGGGCCTGGCCAGGCCGTTTTCTCAGATACCTGGGAGAGTGGCTTTTTGACTCTCTCACCACTGGATCTGAGGCTCTGTGGCTTGCTGCTCCTGCTCCTGCTCCTGCTCCAGCCTGCGGGTTTTGTGTTACGTGGCCTCGAGGAGGCCCAGCCCAGGCTCCGTGTCATCACACCACCGGGGTGTGAGTGAGTGTCCCGGGATGTTCTGAACTGGGAGTCATCCCCTGGCAGGGGCTTTGCTCACTACCCTCTTTGGCCAGGAGCCCTGTGTCCCTGAGAGACACACCCTGCTGTGTGGGTCCCCTTGACCACCAGGGCTTTACGCTTTAATCAGAAGGAAAGAGGGGCAGAAATTGCCCACGTCCTTTTCTTCTCTTTGTACTTGAAGGACCTGGTGCTGGAGACCGGGCTCAGGGTCGCTGCCCTGGCCTTGTTTCATTCTTCTAACTGCCTTTCCGCTCACCCTCCCTCTGTGCTCGGGGGGGGGGGGGGGGTACGAGTCCAGGTGGGCTCTGCTACTTTTGCACTTCTGTCTTTTCCTGTTGCAGAGCCTACTGTATTGTAGACTTTGGGTTGGAAGGTAAATCCCTAAAATGCAAATCAAATGATAACACACACACCCTGTCTCATCCCCCAGTGGCTCCCTGCCTAGCTTTCAGAAAGTCTGGAAAACTCACCCTGCAGGGTCTGGCACCAGAGCCTGTGTCTCAACATTCGCTACCCCAAGCCCTGGAAAGCCTGCCTGTGACCACCTCTGGCCACCAGTGGGTGCCCACCTCTGTGCCCCTTGCCCATTCCTCAGCATCAGCTTAGCCAACCCCTCGTGTCCTTCCCATCTTCTTAGTCCGCACCATCCAGCCCTCTTCCTTTCACACTGTGTGTCTCCCGTCCTTCTGCTCCAGTCTGGGTTCTCTCTCCCGGCAGGGTGACCTTCTGACCTGCTCCATCCGTGCTGTGTCCACCTCGCGTGCGTACTCTGATGCCTCCTCGGGGACAGCAGCTTCTAGGATGGGGCCCTGGCTGAGCTAGGCTCCTGGGCCCCGGGCCCTCTTCAGTGGCGAGCGTGTAGTTGCGCATGTTCCCGTGAGTGGTAGCTCAAGGAAGCATTTGCGGTTGTTCTCTCTGAGAGTGATCAAGATTGGGGTTACTCCCCCGGCAGCACTTACTTGTCTGTTCCTCTGAGCTCGAACATTTAGATTTCTCTTCTTATCACAGTCGTAAAGAAATACCAAGAATCTTTCAACATTGTTTTATACGTGATATAAGATTGCTCTCCAGAGAGAGATGGTGTTTGCTAGGGCTTGAGTTTAGTGGCATTTCCCAGTACATGTCCAGTCTGAAGGCAGTGCCTCCTCCGCCACAGGAGGGAAGTCGTCTGGTCACTCTGGATGTAGGGGAAAGGGGACAGGCGGCTGGAGTGGTGCCCATGAGCTCCCCGAAATGACTGCTTCCTGAAGGAGAGGGACATAGCCGGCCAGCTGCTGTACATCACCCCGTCGCCCCCTGAGGGCACCTCCCTGAAGTAGTGCGCGTGTGGGGGTTGTTACTTTAGGATGGCTGGAAGTTTCCTGTGTCCATTTCCCCCTTTTTCGTTGGTAAGCCCAAGCATCCTGTAGGATGCAGGCACAGGCAGGCACATCCCTGTGGTGAGCACATGTGTAGGGCTGCTTCTGTGCTTATTGCAGCCAATAAGAAGCAGGCTTCCGTAAGCAGGGCGATCTCTTGCTCACGAATGTAGCGCTTTTTCATCTTGTTTTATAGCTGTGTATTCCCCACGTTTGAGAGTCGACGGGGGAGAATGTCAGCCCTGTGTGTGTGACAAGAATACTAAAAGCTTGGGTTTCCCCTCCCCCATTATAACATTATGAAATGTGAAGACACAGACCAGGAGGAGGCAGGAGCAAGACTGCATGTGTGCAGGCCCCTTAAGCGGTGCGTTTGACAGATAACAGTGATCTCGGTTGTGAGTGGGCCAGAAATCGGACCTCTATATATTTATTTATGAACATGTTTATTTATTTATTTAAGAGCATATTTATTTATTTATTTGAGAGCATATTTATTTGTTTATTTATTTATTTCGGGAGTGTATTCCGTTCAGAGGAGTTTTGTCGGCAGCGTTCTTTCTACAGAGCTGCCAGTCACACACGTGTCTAGCACGGTCTCATTTCTCTTGTGTTTGTGTTTGCAAATAGGCTGTTGAGTAGCAGTCTGTCTTCTGTTTGGTAACAAGAGCTCTCCTTCCTTTCACAGATGCAAGTAGTAACAGAATTAAAAACCGAGCAAGACCCTAACTTCTCTGAGCCTGCTGCAGAAGGAGTGAGCCCTCCCCCTGCTGACTCTCAGACGCCCATGGATGCAGACAAGCAGGCCATTTATAGGTAGCTCTCAGAGGTGGTTGGTGGGGCTTTTAGGGAATGATGAGAGTAGAAGACCTTGTTAACCTAGAACACTGGAGCCATTACCTGGACTCCCTGAGAGGTGCAAATGGTGACACTGCAGTTGCTGGCTACAAGGGTAGCAGTTGAGCCCACCCAGAGGCACTGAGGAAGAACTTCTTTAAACATCGTAAATGGCACCCTGTGGAGCACAGTCCCACTCTGACAGAGGGGTCAACTTGATGACAGCTAGGAAAGGAGTGGGCAATTAGGCAGGAGGAGGAAAGGACCTTCGTGCAATGGTTATAGATGAAACTTTTCTTAGGTGAGATTTTTTTTAATGTTTTGAAATATAAGGCTGTAATTTAGATAACCTTGGGAAAAAGAAATCCTCAGGCCTCAGTTTTGCTGAAGAAGTCTACCAAACATGTATAGATGAATAAATTAGCAAGTCAACACAGTTCTTTACAGAAGAGATTACTTTTGCAAACCATTTTTTGAATCCAGTGTCGCCTGGCTACTAAAACCAGATAAAAACAAGACAGAAAAACAGAACTATAGACCAGACTCCCTTATCACGTAGCCATAAAAGTTCTCAATAAAATAGCAAATACGGTTCAAGAATATATTTTAGAAATAAACTGAGGGCAAGTAGCGTTGACTCGGGAATGCAGGGCTGGCTCAAAATTGAAAGATCAGTCCGAGAACTCCACCATATGACTGTGTCTAGCGATGCGGAAAAATGTCTGACAAGAATGCCGACGAACTGGGGACAGAGGGAGCTTTCTTACTCTGATAGCGGCTGCCTGCCCATCCCGAAGCCGACGGCGCACTCACGGGGAAGGCTGACTGCTTCCCCGCCGAGATTAGGGACATTTGGTGGAAGTTGTCTCCAATGTAATAAGACCAGAAAAAGAAATGAAAGGCACACCAGGGTAGAAATAAAACTGACACTACACAGAGATGGCATTGCTTACACAGAAAATTCTAAGAGTCCACAAAAATCTCATTGAATCAATAAGTGAGTTTATTAAGGTCATAGAACATGAGGGCAACGCAAAGGAACGGATACCATGCTGTAACAGAATTGTGCAATTGGAAATTTATGTACAATAACATTTATAAGAGCTCTTCTCCCAATAAAATGATTTAAAAAATAATAATTTTCAAAAGAACTCAAGTGGGGAAGGGAGTATTTATGTATTTATGTATCGATATAATTTTTAAATTAGAATTTTTTGCTGAAAATTATAAATTGATAAATGCAATTAAACCTAAATAAATGAATATTCAGTATCGTTAAGATTTCATTCTTCTCCATTTGATTCATAGATTTGACATAATTCTGATTAAAGCCTCTGTGAGATCCTTCTTAAAGTAAATAATAGTCTGATTCTAAATTTCATTTGGAAGGCAAGGACGTAGAACAGCTTTAAGCAGTTAAGAAACAGAAGGATAAAGTAGGAGGGATGTTGTGTTTATTACAGGAACGAGGACATTATCTGTTGATGAAGGGTAGACACAGCCGTAAGTAGAAGTGAGAGTCCAGAAATTGCACTACATCGATAGATGCCCACTTGGTCTTTGGGAGAGGTATACAGCGATTCAACGAAGAAACTCTAATGAAGAAACTCTAATACACAGTTGCACACACATTCAATAAACAGATTGTGTTGAAACAATTGGACATCTATTTTTATATATAAAAATGAGATTCTCAGCCTAAACTTCACATCTTATACAAAAATTTAATTAAAGTGGGTCGTAGATCTAAATGTAAAAACGTAAATTGTAAAATTTGCAGCAGAAAACCTAGAAGGAAGTCTTGTGACCTTTGGTTAAAGGAAGAGCTCTTGGGAAGAGCGCCAGAAGCATGGCTGAGCAGATAAAGCTTGTACGTTGAGCCCTTGGCTGGCATGAAGGGTTAAGTGCTTGACTACTGACCAAGCGGTGCTTGGGAGGTCAAACCAAACAAGCCCGTTACCTTTGAATTGGGTTCTGACCCACAACCTTGAGACCCCTATGGAGCAGTTCTGCTCCGTGTTTGTTACCACCCCTCTGGAGATGAGGGTGTGCAATCCTTGAAGCAACAGAGAAGAGAGAGACCCCGAGGACCTTGGGAGGGAGAGCTGTGCAGGATCCCTGTGTGAAGTGACGGAAGCCGCGGGAGCAGAAGCGTTGCATCTTGTAGCATAGACTCAGGAGCAGCGCCTAGACTGGGAGGTACCTTTTTATCTGGCCCCAAACTATGGAACTGTGGTATGTTAGAGTGACAGACAGTAGGACTGGCTTCTTGGCCCATGGAGACAAAGACCAACGGACCACATGATGGCTGAGAAACAACTAGAGAGACTTGGCTACCATGGGGCTGAGAGGCTGAGAACCAGAGAGAGATGTGGATGCTGGCTGAGGAGACAGAAGACTATATCATTACTGTTTGCTTATCTTTTCTTGTGGAAACTATTAACTTCCCTACTACACCCCCTTCGCCATGAGTGTTGGCTGGGTCGTGTGTGGCCATGGCAATGAGTGATTGAACACAGCATAGATGTAGAGTGGTCTGGGAGGAGTGAGCCGTTGGTGTCACATGAAGGGATGGAGCGGGAGCATGTCCGACCGCTGCCTCGTGGCAGTAGTCAAGCCAGAGTGGTCAGACGTGTCTGCCTCCATGGCTGTTTATCACAGCATATATTTGTTTATTGCATAATTAATAGTGACTACTAAAGGTACACTCCGTGCACCCAGTGGACTGGGTGTTATCAAACATAATAGCACTTGTTAGCAAGGTGTGGGACAGGTGGGACCCTCCTACCTTGCTGCGGGAAACCTAAAGTGGTGCAGCCACTGTGTTAAACAGGCTGGTAGTGCCTCGGAAATCGAACCCTCAGACCCAGCCATTTCACTCTCGGGTATTATTGGAGAGGATTGAAATATTCAATCAAAACCTTGTACATGACTATCGATAGTATTTTTCTTTTTTTTCCCCCCCGTCCCTCCCAGTATTTTTCGTAGTAACTAAAAAGTAGACCAGATGTCCACCAGTGGTTGGATGCATCAATAAAATATGCTACAAACACAAACACAATGGAAGATGACGTGGCACTAAAAACGCATGCCATCATGTGACTTAACCTTGAAAATCAAGAGAACGAAGGCAAACGCACAGAATCACATGTTGTGTGATTCCATTTGTATGAAGTAACCAGGGTAGAGAGAGCTAAAGAGACAGAGGATGGTGAGACTCTGTCTTGTATACTTGGGACGTGTTATCCGGAGGGCCCATTCCTTGGAGATGGATGTCGTGGCTCAGCAAAGTAAAGGGATGGGCCAACACAATGGTTGCTTCACTGTGCTCAAACGTAACGGCTTTGTAACAAGGGCACAGGCCTGCGTAGTAGTTCCTCTGTTGTACTTCCCGTCGCTGTGAATCGTGACAGACTCGACAGCCCCTGATGAGAGAGACAGAAAGTTGACTGGGGTGGGAAGACAGGGTGACCGTGCCGGGAGGGAGAAGGGGAGTGGGAGTGGACAGCAGAGAGCTGCAGGGTTCTGATGGAGATGATAGAAGTGTTCTGGAGCTGGATTGTGGATGATTGAACGTACTGAAAGCTACTGAATTACACACTTCAAATAGATGATTTGTGTGGTTGTGTGAATTATATCCCCGCAAAGCTGTTGTATAAAATTACAAACGCACACGTATACTTGGCTCTGAAATGTGGAATATGGTTCTTTTATTGTCCCTTTCCCCGCAGGCACCCGCTCTTCCCACTGTTAGCCTTGCTCTTTGAGAAATGTGAGCAGTCCACGCAGGGCTCGGAAGGCACGACCTCGGCCAGCTTTGATGTGGACATTGAAAATTTCGTCCGGAAGCAGGAGAAGGAAGGGAAGCCTTTCTTTTGTGAAGATCCGGAAACTGACAATTTAGTAAGTGAAGAAAGTGGTCAGTTTTTATTTTCTGTTTCTTCTGCACTCAGGCCTGCCTCTGAGTGCCGAGGAGGGTGGACTGCGCTCTGCCTGAGACCGAATAGCAATGCCGGTGCAGCCTGTGTCCTGCCGGGCTGCCTCCGGGCCTCAGGTCTCCCTCTTCAGTTACCGTCTCTTAAAGTTCAGGTACATTGACCAATGCTTCCTGCCCGGGTGGACCGGTGGGGGAACCTAGCTTTCCCCTAAATATTTCCAGAGGTCTCTTGGGACCGGGTGCTCATAGGCCCTGGTCCCTCATGTCATGTGCGTGACACATGTGGCTTATCCCTTGTCATGGCACATTCTCCACGGCAGCACTGCCCAGGTGGTCCTTCGTCTTTCCTGAGGTCTTGCCCTACAGTGCTGTCCAGAGGAAAGAGAGGATTCTGTAGTTTGGGCCACAGTGCCCTTCCTTGGCTACATAGCACAGCACAGCGGAGTGTGGAGTGTCCTGAGCCCCTGGCGGACACCAGGAGGTAACCACGTGTTTGCCTCCAGGCCCAGGGCAGCACCCAGGGCAAGAGGATCTGCCAGAGACTCCTTTACCAGCTCTCCAATGAGGGCGAGGCAGTCCCCATCAGAATCTTGGGCTGGGCCTTTATCAGCAGAGAAATGTCATGGGTGTCACCTCAAACCCACGCCTGACAGAAGGATGCTGCGGGCCGAAAGTGTCACTCTACCAGTGTGTCTAAGGCTGCTGGGAAGTAACAGGAGGTTAGTAAGTTTCAACTGGAAGGAAGAGATGCTTGTGAGTGTTGATTTAAGGAGGGGAAGGGCACATGCGGGGTGGCTACTTAGCAACATTGTAGCACTTTGATTAAGCACTTCCTGATACAGTGTCATTCTTAGGAAGGACTGGAAAGGTTTGTTTTTTTTTAATATGGGAGACTTCATGAACGAATTTGCGTTTCATCCTTGTGCAGGGGGCATGTCAATCTTCTCTGTATCATTGTAATTTCCGTCTCTGCACAAATGAATGGTGAAAGTTTCAATTCTCTCTAAACTTCCTTTTCTCTGTGGCCTTCTGGGGTCAGATCTTTTTTGTCGTCCATCAATAGACACATGGTGTAGCAGTGGCGAATAGTGAGGTGACAGCGTGCTAGCAGATGGCAGGCATATGCAGGTGCTCTTTGAGAGCGAGAGCAGGTGGGCGAGCAGAGGGCACCGAGGGCTGGAGCACAGGAAAGAAAAACAAAGCCCCAAACGTAACGTTCCCGCCGTAAATGTGCCGGCCTCAGCTCACTCCTGAGTCGCTCTTCCCAGCACTTGGTTTTCCCACTCCTTATGAAGGAATTCGCAGTGGGTTGGCTCATTATAATGTGGCTCTGCTCCTTTCTGGGTTCTCCTGCTGGTCTGTGAGACTTGTTACAGATGTAAATGTGGTGGATACAGGAGGCTCTTTGTTCCTCTCTGTGTGTAAACTTTGAAATACGCTTGAGGTTCCCAATCTCTTTTATTGTGACTATAAACAGGAATTTAGTTTATTTCACTGTTTCTCAAATTGGGTGATACTACCTTGAAGGGGGCACTGGAACGACCCAGGGGGGCTACAAAGCAGATACCCAAACTTTATCCTGGATTATGGACTCTGGGACCAATGCCTTAATTGCCAGGGGGACCCTTGAGTAGTTGTTTTTTTCTGAGAAGGAGACAGTAGGCCAAATACGTTTGGGAACCTTTGGCTGATTTGGACCTTTAGGGACATGCAAATATGCTTTAAGCAATGGTCAATTCTCTCCCCCAACACCAGAAAAATTGGGGTGGGGGGAAGCTGCCCAGAAGCAGGCAGAGGAGGGACTTGGCAGACATAGGGTGCTGGTGATGACAGTCACTTTCTCTGCCAGGTGGTCCTTACCACCACCCACACCAGGCACAGCCGAATATGACAGACTGAACAGGTGCCCCATGGGCTCCCTTCTCAACAAGCCTCTGTCTCAGCATGCTCATCTGTACCCTTACCCCAGGAGGTGACTGCGAACCCCGGGCTGCAGGTCTAAAGTAGGGGATTAGGGCGTAAGCCCAACACTCCATCCCTCGGCTGCCACAGGCAGGCATGTGTACAAACCAGGCACCAAACCCTCGGTGTCATTCAGCTGTCTGTCGTTGGTAATGAGGGTGGCGTGGCTGTATGGATTCCAGCCCAGTCTTGAGGAATCGTGGCATGCTGCTAACTGTAACTAGATCATGTTGTATTTTTCTTGTCTGAAAGCCTTCATTTTCTCTGCTTTCAGATGGTAAAAGCAATCCAGGTTTTACGTATTCATCTTCTTGAGCTGGAAAAGGTTAATGAACTCTGCAAAGATTTCTGCAGCCGCTACATTGCTTGTCTGAAAACGAAAATGAACAGTGAGACTCTGTTAAGTGGAGAGCCTGGAAGTCCATACTCCCCCGTGCAATCCCAGGTATTTACGTTTGGGCTCTGTCCCGCTTCCAGTTCCTACAGCCTCTGATTCCTAGGACCGTGTGCCCTTCCACCACTGGGCTCTCTTGGTGGCTGCCCCACTGGCAGCACCGTCTCAGGCTCTCCCTGGCCTGACTGAGAAGTGCATCTCCCCTCCTCGATCTCCGAACCCCATTCCCAGCCTCCCGAGCAGACACTTGGTGCTTCTCTTGGGCTTCTACATGTAGTGCACTGGATTCCAGGTGTGTGTCCTGGGCCCTGGGAGGCTGGTCACTTAGGTACTCCCTTATACTGACTGTCTCTTGGCAAGGGGCTCTGCTGGTGCGGGCGGGGGCGGGGGGCTGCTGGGAAGTACCAGATCCGAGCCACCGGACCCCCAGGGGACTGTAGGTCAGCTGCTTGAACCTACTGGGGGCTCTGTGGGAGCCTTCAGACCCTATGGGCCAGTTCTGCTCTGGTCTGTAGGCTCCCGAAGAGCTAGAATCCACTCCGTGATTTGGTTTTTGAGCCCTTACTAAAAATTAATATGTAGAAAATGTTTTGTGGGCCCAGACACAGTGCTTTTGGTTGTCTTTGTGTAAGACTGGTAATTCTAACAGGCCTGGGAGTAGAGGTTCTCGGCAGAGTCTTCCTCGGTAAGCTGTATTTCTACAGATTTCCATTTCGGGCCCTCATTACAATGTCCTGGGAGTGCTTCCCTGTCCCCCGGAACCAGCAGGCTAGGAACTTGTATTACACATGTGAAGTAGGAAATCTTTTGAATTTGAGATTATTGCAGCTTCAGATGCAGTTTTGTAAGAAATCATACAGAGCGATCCTGTGAACCCCTTCACAAGCTTCTCCCAAGAGTCACATCTTGCAAAACTGTAGTGCACTGTCACACCGGGTATCTATGGTGACGCTGGAGATGCAGAATGTTGCACCCCACAGGATGCCTCCTGCTGCCCTTTTACACCTACACCCACTTCCACCTTCCTGACACTGCCCCTCTTTAACCCATGACCACCACCTGGCCCTGTTTCTGTAAGGTGTATGTCAATGGAGTCAGACAGTGTGGGCTTTTCAGGTGTGCTTTTCCATTCATAATGCCGTAATTCTCCAGAGTTCGGGTCGTGTGCATCAGTCAGCTCATCCGTTCTTATTGCTGAGCAGTACTGCCGGGCCAGTTTCACCCTCATCTGGTAAAGGCCATCGAAGTTGTGTGCAGTGTTTGGACTCTAAAGCTGCCATGAGCCAGTGTCAGCGTTACGGGTCCCGGGTGTAGAAATGCTGGCCTGTGCTCCAGAGAGGCGGTGCTCCTCCACATCCCAGCAACAGGGTGCGAGGGACCCGCTCCCGCCCAAACCTTGACTGTATTTGTGTATTCTGATTTGATTTGAGACGTTCTGGTTGGTTTGTTACCTCCCTGTGATGTTGATGTGCATTGCCCTGATGGCTAATGATGTTGACCATCCTTCCATGGACTTATTTGTCACCTGCGTATTCTCTGTTCGTGTCTTTGGTCATTTTTCTAGTTGAATTGTTTATTTACTGTTGAATGTTGAGCGTTTTTGGGTAGTCATTATTCACTCAGTGGGCGGACGTGTGGTTTGTAAACAGTACTTGACAGGTACGACCAGCTCATGTGCTTGGCTGCCCACTGACAGGTTGCATGATCGAGTCTACTCAGTGCCTTGGAAGAAAGAAAAGGCTAAAGATCTATCAGAAAAAAATCAGCTGTCGAAAGCTTATAAAACACAGTTCTACACTGACAGCAACTGATTTTTATGATTGTTAAATATTTCCTTCAAGTTTGAGCTTGTCTTTTTGTCCTCAGTATGGTCTTTCCCATTGTTGTTTCTGTTGTTGTTTACCACGGTTGGTTTCAATTCACAGCAACCTCGACCTGGGCCTGCACCATCTTCACAGGCCTCTCTCGGTTGGAGCCCATTGTTGTAGCCCCTGTCACTGAGGCTCTTCTCTGTGACCCTCCGCCCCACCAAGCATGCTGGTCCCTTGATAGCATCCCATCCTGGCCTCTGAAGAATGTTCTGCTGTGCTACTGCCAAGACAGGTCTGTTTGTCCTCCCGGCAGTCCGTGGTACTTGTCATATTCTGGCCAGCACCGTAACCCAAAGGCATCGTGTCTTCTGTGGCCTTTCTTATTCAGGGTCTAACCTGCACACCTCTAGGTGACTGAGAAGACCTCCGGCACACTGTAGCCCTCCCAATGCATCCCCGTGCCTCGGCACTTAGAAAGGTCTTGTGCAGCAGATGTGTCCCGTGCAGTACATCCTTTGATTTCTCGACTCTTGTTTGCATGGGTGTTTATGATACATTCAAGTACAGTGAAATTCACAGTTTCAGTCTTTCTGTTTATCATGATGTCTATTGGTACAGTTGAGAGGTTGTTTGTTTCTTTTTTTTCTCATGGAACTGTAACCCATGCTGTAAGCTGTAGCCTTTGGTCTTCATCAGTAAGCGCTTCAAGTCCCCTTTATGTTCATCAAGCAAGGCTGTGCCGTCTGCATATTGCAGAGTCCTCCAGTCGTGATGCCGTGCGCTTCATGTAGTCCAGGTTCTCGGCTTATTTGCTCAGTGTCTCGATGGCATAAGTGAGGGATGCAGTAAGGGACTAGGACACAACCCTGACCCGCAGCATCCCTGCTTGAAAACACTCACGATCCTCTTGTTCTCTTCAAAGGGCTGCTTCTTGGTCTGCCTACGGGTTCTGAAGAAGAACAATTAAGTGTTTAGAATTCCCTTTCTTCACAATGTTCTCCATCGTTGGTCATGACCCACACAGTAAAAAGCCTTTGCGTAATCAAGGAAACAAACCCCTCTGGTAGTCTCTGCGTTCAGCCAAGAGCCACTTGCTGCGGCAGTGAGAGCCCGCCTTCACGAGTACGGCAGAATTTCTGGCAGGTCCCTGTCAGTGTACTGGTGAAGCCGTGTTTAAGTGATCTTAAACAAAAGTTTACTTGCATTGATATTAATACTGTTGTTTGATCATTTCCACATTCTGTTGGGTCACCTTTCCTTGGAATTGGCACAAATGTGGATCTCATCCAGTTAGTTGTTCAGGTAGCTGTCTTCCAGGAAGTTGGGAAGCGTGCGATGAGTGAGCATTTCTAGTGTCGTGTCCATGGGTGGACGCAGCTCAGTTTGCATTCCCGCAGTCCCTAGAGTCTGGTTCTTTGCCACTGCTTTCAGTGCAGCCTGGCCTCCTTTAAGAGCACCGTGTCTCGATCACAGGCTACCTCCTGAAGTGACTCTACGTGTTTCTTCCATTTTCTTTGGATACTTCCTGCATCATGTTGTTGCAGCTTGAGGCTTGAATGTTTTCTCTCGTTCTTTAGCTTTAGAAATGCCAAGTGTGCTGGGTTCCCTTTTGGGTTTCTAGCAGATCACTTCATTATAATGCTTTAGAACGCTGTCTTCTTAATATCTTCTTGAGCTGCCCGGTGACATTTTCTGTTCAGTCTATTTCATCATAGCTACTCTGTGTTTGAGAGTCAGCTTCGAATACCTTTGTTGCTCTTTTCTTTCATCCTGTCTTTTTAATGGACTTTCACTTTCTTCATGTCTGATGTCCCACAGCTCGTCAACGTCTTCTGTCATCGGTTTTCAGTGCGTCAAATCTGTTCTTGAGGGCTTGCTCTAAATTTAGGTGAAATATACTTAAGGTCATTACTGGGCGCTTGTGGGTTTGTTTCCGTTTTCTTCAGCCTCACTTGAGCTGGCTTATGAGCAAGTGATTGGTCATTCCACAGTTGATTCCCAGCACTGCTCTGGTTGAAGATACTGTATTTGCCACTGTGTCTAACTCAGATGCAGTCTATTTGATTCCTCTGTATCGTCATCATTTATGCTGTTGAAAAGGGCATTTGCAATGAATTAAGTCATCGATCTTGCAAAATTCTATCATGCAATCTCCACCTTCTTTTCTATCACCAAGGCCATGTCTTCCGATTATTGATTCTTACTCTTTGCTTCCAACTTTTGCCTTCCAATCACACCACTAATTATCAATACATCTTCATTGCATACTTGATGAATTTAAGACTACAGAAGTTGCTAGGAATCTTCAGCTTCAGCTTCTTTGACTATTGGTCGGGCATAAATTTGAATACTGTTCACTGGCCTTTTCGTAGGTATCTGGATGCTGTCCTGTCACTGACAGCGACAGCTTCTTCCTGACATGAGCGTGGTGCCACTCCTCTTCAGTGTGGCCGCCTTGGCAGAGTAGACCATGTGACGGTTAAATTCAAATAACCCGGAGTGGTCCGTTCCAGCTCCCCCGTACTTAGTGCCACCTTACTGCATTTCATCTAATTGTTTATCACTTCCAGTTCGCCTAGATTCAGGCTTTATATATCCTATGTTCCATTTATACAGGACATTTGCAGCTGTTTTTTCTCACTTTGAATGGTGCTTATTTTTTTCCAGCAAATATTACTGGAGCAGATGAACATTCATAAGGGGAGAAAATACTATGGGGGGGGGGGCGGGCGGAACCTCACCCTAAACCTCACACTTTATTACAAAACCTATTTAACTTAAACTGGCTTGTGTCTATGTAAAACTACAAAACCTTTAGAAAATAAATTTAGGACAGTATATGAATAGCAGTGGGTCTTTCACGTAGCAGATTTCCTTTATTTTGACAAAGTTCAGTTTATCACCTTTTCCTTTGATGAATTAATTGTGCTTTGTTATTAGGGATTCCTTGCCTAACCCATGATCCTACAGATGCTACCCAAGTTTTGTTTTCTTACAGTTTTATAGCTGTACCTTTAAGCGTGAGATTTATTTTGAGTTCCGTGTTATGGGAAAGTATGACGTTTGCATCGAAGCTCCGTGAATGACCAGTTGCTCCGGTAGCCTTTGTTGACAAGGCGGTCCTTGCTTCGTTGAGTTGGTTTTGTGCTTTCGTTGAAAGAATGTTGGCTTAGCTGTGGGTCTGTCTCTGGTATCTCTCTTCTGTTCCATTGATGTATTTCTGTCTGCTAATAATACCAGACAGTCTTGATTATCTGTATAATAAGGCTTAAAATTAGGCCGATTCCTTGCTTTTTATTTTTGTTTTTCAAATTTGTTGTAACTGTTGTAGTTTCTTTGCATTTCCACATGTGCTTTAGCATAATCTTGTCTACATCTACATAAAATATTGCTGGGACTTAAATTGGAATTGTATTAAACCTGTAGATCACTTTGGTGAAAATTTAGATCATTACTTTATTGAGTCTTTCAATCTGTGAACATGTTACTCATTGTTTATTTAGATCTCTGATTTCCTTCATTAGCATTTTGTATATCATTTACGTTTTTTTATTTACTCTTTTAGATTTATATCAGCGTATTTCATTTGGTGTGGGGTTTAGGTGATTGAAACCGTGTTTGTTTTTTATTTCAATGTCCGCGTGTTCCTTGGGCATAATATGCAGTGACCTCATGCGGAGATTTTCTTCTGTGCTTCCCTTACGTCCTGTGACCGTGCAGGACTCCTCATTCTAGTAGCCCAGGGGGGTTTTTTAGCGGATTACCTGGCATTTTTCATCTAGATATTCATGTCATCGGAGAATTGGTACAATTTTCTTTCTTTCTAATCTGATTTCATTAGCTAGAACATCTAGCTCTGTGTTGAAAAAGATCTGAGAGTGGAGAGTCTTCCCCAGTTCATCTCAGGAGGAAAATAGTCCATCTTTTACCAATAATTGTGATTTTGTCAGTGCTCTTTTCAAATCAAGGAATTTCCTCTCTATTCCTATTTTTCTGAGAGTTGGGGTGTTTGTGTGTGTGTGTGTGTGTGTGTGTGTTTGGTTTTCATTATAATGGGTATTGCATTTTGCCAAATGTTTATTTCTGTATTGATTTTGATTGATGTGATCATGTGATTTGTTCTTCTTTGCCTGTTACTATCCTTTGTTGTTGTTTTTAATTAGTTTTCCATTCCTAGAATACACTCTACCTGGTCATGGCACATAATTCCGTTTATATACTGATGCATTTGATGTGCTAATATTTTATTTAACATTTTTATGGCTAATTTATTAGTTATTTTGATTGGTCTATAGTTTTCATTTTTGTTCTTTGTCTGGTTTCACCATCAGGATAATACTACCTTCAGAATAAAATTTGTACAAATTAGGTAGAATTGATGGTGAATTCTTTTTTAAACCTTGGGGAGAATTCCCCAGTGAACTATCTGTGCTTGAAGATTTCTCTTGGGGTAGCTTTTAAATTACAAATTTAATTTTCTTAGTAATTATGGAGATAAAATTACTACCTGTAACTCACATTGCATGGATTAAAGTAGCTTGTATTTACCGTAGCTGTAAGATGGAATGAGGCCATTTGATGTGGGCTGTCAAATGTCAGTTGTAGAGGTTTTGTATTCCCTTGTTATCTTTTTCATGGCCGCAGTGTCTGTGTGACAGCTCCTTGGTCATTCTTGATATTGGCTATTTGTGTCTTCCTCTGTCCGTCTCAGAAGAGGTTTGTCACGTTTATTGACTTTCAAAGGACCGCCTCTTGGCTTTGGAATCAAATTCAGAGATTTCTCCTCTTTCTTTCTTTCCTTCCTTGTTTTGGGTTCCCTTGTTCTTTTCTTCTTTTCCCAGATTCTTGGTGCTTGAGCTTAGATCATTGACTTAGATGACATCACTTTATTGTGATCAGATTAGTAAAGTTGAACCATCTACCAGAACTTACACGTTCAGGGAGATGTGTGGGCTTTGAACAATGTTTACGGACGCTTTTTAGCCCCTCGAGTATCTCAGTGCCTGCTCTGTGCCATGCCCGTGCTTGAGGCTTGGGTACACGGAGGTCTCCTCCCCAACGCAGCCAACCCAACAGTAGTAATACGTTGACAAACTGGCCTCCTTGGGCCTCAGATGGGTACAATTGCCGGTGTGAAAGTTTAAATACTGGCACGGAGCTTGCTGCTGGCCAGGCCTGGTTCCAAGCAAGCACTCTACCAGGGGAGTGACCACCTGGTCCCTCTCCGACCATCTTTGAGCCTGGTCCCTTTGGTCGCCTCTCGAGCCTGTGCTGCTCTCCCGGGCACGCTCACTAGCACTCTTGACCCTGTTAAGGGCAGTGCGCTCCAGGAGAGCCCCAGGGCCCAGGCTAATGAAAAGGAGGTGGTAAAATCACCCAAGGAGGTGATGTTAGTCCAATCCTAGTCACAGCTCCCAGGCGATCAGGTGTTTGAACCTGGTGGCGAGGTGAGGCAATCTTTCGGAAGCCATATTGCAACCTGAAAGTACTGACCATGGTCATGTTGGCTGCTCAGTGCAGTCGTGTCTCTCCGTCTTCATGTATGATGTGCTGCATACTTTTTGACGGCTGGCCACCCCTTTACCACCGGCGTCCTGACACCCCTTTCTTTGAATCTACACGCCTGGGTTTGCCTTGGTCTGATAATGACTGCCTCTCTGTGTTTGTGCCTTCAGCAGATCCCCAGTGCCATCACGGGCACGCTCAGCCCTCAGGGTATCGTGGTGCCCGCATCTGCCTTGCAGCAGGGAAACGTAACCATGGCAACCGTGGCAGGTATGTTTAAAGAAAAAGTGGACAGCGTTTACTTGAGCTTTTGCAGGGGAAAGTCCTTGATATTAGAACCAAGAAGTGCATCCATGCAATTTGTAATTAATGCCTTGGCCATCGTCCCTGATGTAGCGGTGCTGAAATTCCAAAGTCTCTAAAGACCTGTTTCCGGTCCATAACAAATACTTGTACCAGTGGTTTTTTCCTACCAAAAAAGCATTTGGGGCTGAGGGTGGAGGTCACACGTTCATCTCCTAACAGAGCCCTGGTGGAGTAGTTGGCCAAATGGGTAGACTGCTAACAGCTGCAAGGTCAGCATTTCGAACCCACCAGCCATTCCACAGGAGAAAGATGAGGTAGCCTGCTCCTGTACAGATTTACAGCCTCAGAAGCCCCAGGGTTGCTATGAATCAGAGTAGACTTTATGGCAGTGGGTTTATCTCCAAAGCCATGTCTCCTCTGGGATGTCTTCGCCTCCCAGCCTCAGGTGCATGCTGGGGTTCCTTTGGCACAATGTTCAAGAAAGAGGCGCTCTACAAAGGTGGAAGGGGAAGGAGGGGAGGAGAAAGCGGAGTGGCAGAGCTGGCCCAGGGGTCTGCCTGGGGCAACCTTGATAACATATCAGAAGGCATGGGCCCTTGGGCGGGAAGGGGTGGCCAAAAGTGTTGGACAAAAACACTTTATTGTAGTTCTTTTTGATCAATTGAGCCTTTCTTCCTGTAGACTTTCCCTTTGTGCAGTTGCATCTTTTTTTTTTTTTTAATGTAAAACACTATCCCTGCCCCCCCGTCCCCCTTCCTCATTTCATTTCACGAGGTTTTGTGTTTGCAGTGTTCTGGGGGCAGCCTGAACTCAGAAATCAGTCCCCCTCCCGTCATTGTTACTAAGTGAAATGTGTGCATGATGGGAAAGGGAGAAGCACAAAAAAGGGGATTCCAAGCCCCACCTACAGGGAGCACTCCCAGGGTTGCAGGGATGGGGCGGAGTGGTGTCTGAGAAGGGGCTGTCCTGCCTGTGCAGGCCCTTGAACTCTGCCTCAGTCCCTGATGGTGCTGGGTCTCGGCAGTGGAGCGCATTGGAAGTCATGGGCAATGAGTGAGAAAGCTTATCAAACTAGAGGTCTTAGTTCTTCCATAAATATACTGAAAGGATGGTTTTTAAAAGTTAAGGTTATAGCTTAGAAGTAACTTGGGACCTGATGCAAAGGGCTTAAGTGGAGAGCAAATGCTTTGAGAATGATTGGGGCAGGGAATGTATGGATGTGCTTTATACAATTGATGTATGTATATGTATGGACTGTGATAAGAGTTGTATGAGCCCCTAATAAATTGTTTAAAAAAAAAAGAAGTAACTTGGTTTGTCTGCTTTCTTTTTGAGGTGGCACAGTGTACCAGCCCGTCACAGTGGTCACTCCCCAAGGTCAAGTAGTGACGCAGGCGCTGTCGCCGGGCACAGTCAGGATCCAGAATTCACAGGTGTGTGCTCCGTCTTGCAGGGAAGGTTTGGAGCCTGTGTGTGCACAGGTGTGGGAGGTGTAGGAAGAACCAGACTTGGGCTGTAACACACTCCCCCCACCACACACACACAGACAAGGTCATGTCTCGCAGACTGGCTGCCATGTAGCAGTTTTCCATTGATCTAAGCATAATGTTTTGTTTCTTTGTTCCTTTTTACGCTTCACCCCTACCCCTACCCCCAGCTGTAGAAGAGGGACAGGGTGCAGAAAAGCTCAAAGAAGCAGGAACAGACTCATCGCTCCCCGGCAGCCGCTGCGAGTGTAAAGCATTTCTGTGTGCAGTGGATGGTGACCGTGGGTTAGGGTTGGTCAGGAGATGGGAGGTCAGGAGAACGGAATCCTTAGTGGGCTCACCTGCAGGCTCAGAGAGCCACCTTGGTGAGTTAACCAACTGTGCCAGGTCCCATCCAGACCTTCAGGGGAGAATCTGGCAGAGCACAGGCCTGTGGGCCTTGCCAAGCTTCCCAAGACCGTGCTGTGATGCCCCGCCCGTGCCAGCATGCTGAAGGCTGGACCTGGATCTCTCCTCCCTGAACACTCAGCGCTTAGGCGCACCACGGGAGAGGCCTGAGGAGGTTTGAAGGGGGGTGTCAGCTTTCACCCCTCCTGTTGCCAGGTTTGGAGCCTGGCTGCAGGCTGGTGTCAGACACGCAGAAAAGAAGGGCTCACACACAACAGAGATAGCCCCCAGGCCCGGCCCCGGCCCGTCAAGGGGGCCGTGCTGGAGAAGCCCAGACTGGTGCCTGCAGCCCGGGTTGCCCTGCCTTCTCCCAGTGCCTTTGTGGGCAAATGAGGAGACTGGACATGGGGACTCCAAGCTCCGTGTACATTCCGGTTTATATCCATATAAACCATATGGATAGCATGTATAAAGCATGTCTGGGTATGCTGGCATGCTCCTACATACACACGTGTACTTGGAGTTTCAAATCAGAAGGACAATGTATATGCCATTCTTGATTATTGTAAGAACATTTCTTCAGTCTGTATAGTAGTTCTTTGTCTTTGACCCACAGACACTTTCTGCAAGCTTGGGAATAGTGGCAGTTACCAAACGACATAACAGCTGGGTGCAGGCTGACCGGTGTCCGTCACTTTTGTCCTCGCCCCAGTTTTAGGTGCGCAAAGTGTAGTTGAGCCAGGGGCTGCTGGGGTCTCAGTGCAGGGTCTGCTGACAGGGGGTGGGAGGGGGGGATCTCGTAGCTCACCTTCCTCCTCACGGTCCTCTGCTTTCCCTTCCCCTCCTTCCCCCCCTGCACCTCTTCGTGCTTTCTGTTGGAAGTTTAGGCGCCTGTGTGTTTTCGATAATGAGAGGCTTCAGTGTGTCTGGGTCAGAAAGGATTGGGGGTTGGTTCTCTCCAGGACATCGGGGTTGTGTATTGTGGATCCCGTTGTCACTGTTGTCAGTGTAGACGTCTGTGTCACAAGCGACTCATCGTGACTAGTGGTGGTGGTCATGGGGGTTGTGGAGGAGGAGGTGTGGATGGTGGTGTCGGAGGCCGTGGCTGTGGTGATGGCGGCAGGGGTGTGGCTGGTGGTAGAGGTGCTGGCAGGTCTTGTATCATTTCTCTTGGGGCACAGGGCCTCTGTCTCGTGTCTGGCCAGGTCGCGTGGACTCCATGGACTGGGGCGCTTCTATACGGTGGTTGGAGCCCAGTGTGGCGATGCTCCCTGAGTCTGCTCCTGGCACCAAGTGATTCCATTGTTGTTGAGATTTCCTCTTCTTTCCCTTCGCCCTCCCCCAGGAGTCTCATTTGTACGACTGTTACTTGTATGTTTTAGTATTGTGTTGTGGTTTGGGCCTCCGTTTTACTCTTTACAATAAGTTTTACCTGTTTACCAAGTTGTTAGATGTCATAACTCAAAATGGTAACTGGAGCTAAAGGCTTATACCAAACTGACGCTCTTGACTGCAGCCTCCTGCCCTCTGCCGGGCCCGCTCTCCCGGGCAGCTGCTCTCAGAGGCTTGGTTAGCCATTCCTTCTGCTCGTGACCTCCGTGTGTCCAGCTGCTGTCAGATGCCATCCAGTTGACTGACGTGGGGACCGTGTGACAAGAGTGGGCCTGCTCCACAGGGCTTTAGGGCTGTCACCTTTGTGTGAGTGTGGGTCACCAGGTCTTTTCTTTGTCAAGTGGCTGCATGTTCTCCAGCCTTTTCTTGGTGACGCGGGGGGTCCATATCTGTGCTGCCATGGCCGCTTTGCCTCTTCCTGCCCGTTGGGCTCCTGCTCCTTCGTGTACTCAGCCGGCTACGCTCTGCTCCATCGGTGCCGCTCTTAGCCCGACCTGCTGGAGCCGGGAGCTCAGCACTTGTCAGAAGCGCAGATCCGAGTAGCCAGTGATAGGCACCTGGCTGCTGGGAGGGTCTGGGCCTTGGGGCCTCCCTGTGCTCTCCTGGCCAATCCTCTCCTGGCAGCCTCTGCAGGGGGTGGAGTGGGGGGTGTCTGTTGCTGGCGCTGCTGTAAGAGGTTCCAGCAGTGGAGGAACCCAGTCCTTAAGAAGCCGCCCTGGCAGGGGTGCCGTGAGCGTGCTCAGTTGTACCCCCTGAGGCCTGTGGTCGTCCCAGCGGGAGTCGCAGGCTGCTCTGTGATGCCCGGTGGCTTTCTGTGTTTGCTCGTTGAACAGCTTCAGCTGCAGTTGAACCAGGACCTCAGCATCCTGCACGCAGACGACGGCTCGGCCAAGAACAAGCGAGGCGTCCTGCCGAAGCACGCCACCAACGTGATGCGCTCGTGGCTCTTTCAGCACATCGGGGTAAGGCCGCCAGAGAAAGCCCCGTGGATGCTCCCTGAGTGCCGGCCTGGCCCCGAGCACTGTGGCATGTCATGGTGTGTGGACACTGGGTCAGAGGGAGAGTCGTCAAAAGTGAGGGGGTTGCCTCAGAGATGGCGAGGGGCCAGGCATGAACAGCTCCTGTCCACTGTGTGCACTCCCGTGAGAGAGACCCTGGTGTGGTGGTCGGGGGTGGTGACACCAACAGAGGGACCGAGGCAGGCATGGTGCATTGGACCAAAGGCTCGACAACACTGTATTTGGTGAGCAGGGCAGCTGCATGCTGTCCAGATTGGATCTAGAAGAGCTCATGGAGAGTCCACAGCCGTTCGCTGACCCAGAAGGTCATACCAATCACTGGCTCAGTGGGGACATCTGTGTGCACCAAGTTCCATACCTGAGTCTCCCGTGGCCCAGGCAGGAGCTGCCCCAGTGCAGACTGGCCGCCATGGGTGCCGGGAGCACCCTGTTCAGCAGACACGCTGTTGGCCACCAGCACGCTGTGGCAGTGCCACTTGCAGCCTCAGCCCCAGACTGAGTGGCCTTCAGGAAGGCCCCCGGGTGGTACTGGGCTCTGTGGGGAGGGCTGTGTGGCAAGCCCAGACAAGAAAGCTGGTCATCGCCTGGCCTTGACCAGGGATGTTTGTGCTGAGACCCCAAGACCACGTCTGCGGTCAGGGTGCAAACCTCTTGATGGCCACTTTCGTTACCCCCGTGGCACAACTCTCCGCCAGGGTCCTCTGTCTCAGGGTGCCCAACCCTCCTGCAGCAGGCTCCTCAGCCTCATGACCCAGCCAGCCCCTGGCTGACAACACCAGGATGGCCTCTCCTCGAGTCCTCTGGGCACCACAGCCCCTTCCTGACTGGCATACCCTTCTGTGGCTCGGCCCTCTGCCCCGCTGTGTGTCCTCTCAAGCCAGCCTGCTCGGAGAGGCCTGGCACTGCATACGGTGTCAGCCTCCGTGTCCTCCCTTGGGTCACCTGTTCTGTTCGTCCTGGGCCCCTGAAGCCATTAGCCCTGCTGCTACATTTGGTGGGTCCTTTGGGTGGAGCTGTGCACCTTCACTTGGTAACCAGGGTCAGTGGGTGGCCATGGGCAGCGTCTTAACTGGCAAGGGGTTGTGGCTCAGCAGTCCGGGTAAAGGGGAAGGTGTGCCCTCCCACCACTCCAGGATGCCTCTTGCCTGAATGCTACTTCACCACCACCCCACCACCCCCAAGAAAGATAAAAACACAAACCGTGGTCTGTAATTCTTGCCTCACCACGTCATCAGCAAGGCAGTTAGCAGTGCGCGTCTTCTCTCCGAGCCAGCGTGTCCATTCCACAAGCAGCCCCCAGAGACGCTTCCCCAGGAGAGCGGGCACGGGTCTGTCAAGTAGGCAGCTCTCTGAGGAGTCCTGAGGGCAAGCTCTGGTGGTGGCTGGGCTGCTAGTCGCTCGGTTAGTGGTTCAGCAAACCAGCTGCCTTCAGCAGACAGATCGGCTGTGTGCTGCTGTGAAGACTGACAGCGTAGACACTTGGTCGATGGGGTCACCGTGGGCTAGGGTCAACTCAGTCGCAGTGGGTGGGGTTTGTTTTTGTTATCTAAAGTGATAGGGGAATTAGTGTAATTAAAAAAGGAGTGTGTGTGTGTGTGTGTATACATATATATGGTTACCCTAACCCATGGCTCTATCTTTATCAAATGATTACAGTGCAGCACAAGTAGGTGGGGAGAGTGAGTAACTCTTTTTCCTCTCACATTTCTTTTAATAACTTAATTTAGAAAACAATAAACCTGCTCATGAGGGTCCGTTAAAATGCCATGTTTTTCTCCCTAAAGCAATTTCCATCTCTTCTTGAGCTCATTTCTTTGGAGTCTCCCACTTGGGTCTGTTCTCCCACCCGAGGAGAGCATTCGGCATGCTGTTTTCCGTCCCCCTCTGGGTTGTGTCTTTATATCCCCCCTCTCGTGTTTCTGAGCTCTTTAAGGGGCAGGAACCATATTCATGTTTCCATCGCCTCTACCTTGGGGCCGCCCACTTAGCCATTGAGTCACACTGACTTATAATTTGAAGGGAAAAGCAAGACTGAGGCTGAGGCAAATCCTAGGCTAATCCAGGTTTCCCACGGCAGCATGCACCAGCGTATCCCAACGTTCCCTGTGTTCATGTAGGACAGAGCCCAGGGAGACAGGGATCCGGGTGGGTAAGTAAGCACATGGCTGATCACAGAGGTCGGTGGTGTGAGCCACCAGCCTCTCTGCAGAAGAAAGCTGGGCCATGGCTGACACGAAGACGACAGCCTGGGAAACCCCGGGGGCAGTTCTGATCTAGAATCGGCCCGCCCCGCTGGCAGGGGGCTGACTTAGCCAGTCCAGCAAGTCCAAAGCAGGGAGCTCCCTGCCTGTGAGTGTGCAGTCTGTGTCGTCCCGCTCTCTGCAGAGAGGCAGCCAGTGTGGATCTTGGAAAAAGGTGTTTCTCACTATCAACAGACAAAGAGCAAACATGTTGACATTGAGCCCGTTCTGACACCGCGGCCCCATGTAGGAGTCCTGAAGCTGTGGTCTCGGCCTTCTCCCAAGGAGCAGTTGGTGGGTTTGAACCTCCAACCTTGGGATTACCTGTTTTGTTCTTCCCCTTTGGTAATATTTTGAATTAGATGTAAGACAGAATAGCAGTTAGACTCCCTGCCCCATCCTATGGCTTGCTCCTTGACCCACAGCCACACTAACCTATCAGAGTCTTGTCTGGAGGGCACAGGGCTCCCCTGGACAGCACACACAGGCTCTGTTGAGAACACATCACCCCACCTCTGACGGGCTCGCAGTTGGTGCCTCGGTGCCCACATCGGAAGCAATCCCTTAGAGTGACTGAGCAATCATTGGACGAGTGGGGAGCACTCGGGTAGTAGAAAGGGGGGCTATGTCTCTGTTGTGGAGGTTTCAAGGGTTGAAACTCATTGGCCCAAAGTGGGGACAGTTTGTTAATAAATTATACCTCAATAAAGCTATAGATCAGTGTGTCTCAACCTGTGGGTCATGACCCCTTTGGGGTCGCCTAAGACCATCAGAAAACACATATTTCCCATGGTCTTAAGAACCAAGACATGGCTTCTCTACCCGTCTCTAGGTGGGTCTGCCCACATGCAGATACGCCCACCTACCCGTACCCGGCATGAAGACTGTTACCCACACTACACCATGCTTCAAGACAACATTTTATTTATTTGTCATTAGAAAAAAATATATATGATTATATATTGATTTTGTGATTCATCACTACATGCTTTAATGATACTTAATTTGTAACAGTGAAAATATATCCTGCATTATCAGATATTGACATGATGATTCATAACAGTAGCAAAATGACAGTTCTGAAGTAGCAACGAAAATCATGTGATGGTTTGGGGCTCCCCACCACATGAGGAGCTGTGTGAAAGGGTCTCGGCCTGAGGAGGGCTGAGAACCGCTGCTCTGCATGGTTTCCAGAGCTCCACCCAGTACCTGGCCCAGAGTGCGCCCTGTGAGAAATCAGACGTGGCGTGGCGGGTCTCTGCACCAGCAGCGTGTCTCCGGCACTAGCGCGGTCTGCCGCGGGATCAGGAAGGCTCCTTCTCCTTGGGGAACGCATGAAAGACCACAGTTAGTTTGGGTGAGAAGCCCGGGTGATGCGGGCTTCCTTCTTGCCTGGACAAGCGCGACTCCGCTTTGAAGACGTAAAGTTCATAGCCCCCCTTCTTTTCCTTTCTAGCACCCCTACCCTACGGAGGACGAGAAAAAACAGATCGCTGCTCAGACAAACTTGACACTACTACAGGTGAACAACTGGTAAGAGGCCTCACGCTCGGGAATCCTGCGTGTCCACAGAGCAGAGCAAGAGCCCTTGGAAGCGCGGGTGCTGGTTGTCATCGTTACGTAAGGCCGCCAGAAACCCTGAGCCAGAAACAGAGGCCCCCCATGTGGGCGCCTGGAATAAACAGACGGTTTTTGTTTTTTCAAATCATTTTAGTAGGGGCTCGTACAGCTCTTCTCACCATCCATCCATCCATCGTGTCAAGCACATCTGTACATTTGTTGCCATTCTCATTCTCAAAAACGTTTGCTGTCTGCTATGGCGTTTGTCTTCTCAGCGTGGAGGCTAGCATTCCGAGTCCAGGGCATCAGCTCTGCCGGGGCTTTCTCTCCTGGTGGCCTTGGGCAAGGCCCGGTCTCTGTTCAGCTTCTCTTCCTGGGGGATCTTCCCCTACTTCTTTTTGTGTCACTTCTTTCCTTAATCTGCGATTCTGTATCTCAGATTGATTTGCGGCATGTCGTCTCCTCGTCCTGAATAAGATGCTGACCTCACACACGGGTTTAGGATTTCCAGCACCTGTTGGCAGGAGACACAGTGCACCCATGACAGTAATTAGTAGTGCCGCCAGGGGACCGTGTCTGGGTTCTTCCAGATAGCCGCATTCTCTTACCACGCAGTGCTGGCATCGTGCCAGGATGCCCGTTGTCGTTATCTGTTAACCAGTAAGTACCTCCCATGCTCACGTCACCGCCCTCCTGCTGCCTGTGCCCCGGAGGCACACGAGCACACGGTGGCATCTGGGTACCCTCACTGTGCACTTCAGCGGGGGAGCGTGTTTCTGCCGCTGGAGGAGGGCCCTTGCTGCCGGTAGGGCACGGCACTGAAGGGGGGTGTGGGGGGGGCAGGTGTCCTGTTGGTCTGCTTCTTCAGCCACCATGCTGTGTGGACTCTGGCTGGAGTCCTGGTCAGGTGATTTTTTCCTTTAAATAACTTGGGTTTAGACATGTTGCTACACTTTGTTCTCCATCCTCTTGTCTCGTTTTATTTGTTTGTTCAAATGGAGAATCGTAATAGGATTGACGTACCTCAAAGGAAAGGTCAAAGGCTGCTACTTTGAAGGCTAATCTTTGCGCACGCCTGGCAGCCTCGGCGCGTGCAGTGAGACTATAGGGCGTGCGCTTGGCGATGGAAGTAAACATTTCTACCCCCTGACTCTGGGGCCAGGCCGTGTTTTGTTTTTCGTAACGATGTGGGGCCCACTATTTGGCTTAGTTATCTAGTGCTGCTCTCACAGAAGTGCCAGCTAATTCTCTCACCATCGAGAAGGTGCATCGTTTGAATTCAGGGCACTGGCTCTGCGCTCCACCAGCTCTCAGTGTCTGTGGGTTCAGCGTCCCTTAGAGATCTCCCATATGTCTTGGCATCAGCCTGGGTCTAGGGGAGCCCCGGCACAGGGATCCCAAGTTCAAAGCACACATTCCACCCCAGATCCTATTTCTTGTTGGTAGCCAAGTCTACCGCTTCTCTCTCCTTTTGTCTCTGAGCAAGGAAGGTGAGAGGTGACACAGGCCACACCTCGGGAAAACTCCCCTTACATTGGACCTGGCTGTCCCCTGAGTTAGAAGGTCTCGCGTCTGGCTCTGATGGCTGATGGAACCGCTCACATCACATCACCGAGGATGGTTCAGTTATGACACAGCCAAGCTAACCTACGTGTTGGAGGGACACAATTCAATACAGGACACTGCGGTGTCTGCAGACATGGGAAGATGGAGGGTGTTGTCGCGCGATCCCTTTGTCGTCTAGGGAGTGTCTTTGTGGGTGTTTATGGGTGTTTTCAGGCACGCAGCCTTCTGCTTTCATGAAAGTGTGGGCTGGTCCAGACTGGTGATGGAGTGATGGGCTAACTGGTTGGGGGCTGGATGGTAGCCCCAGAGGGATGGCCGTGGACATTGTGGTGCCACCAGTGAGCACTCACTACCCCTCACCTCCCTGTTTATCACTTCCACAAGTGGCACCTTGTTGTGTTAACAAACCTTTCTTGTCTCAAAGATGTAGAGCCAACTGCTAATTTTTCAAATGAATGGCAGTTTAGTAATGTCAGTTTTTAAAAGTTACAAATTATAAAATACTTTAATCAGTGTTTGCAACAACTCTCAGCTTTTGTAGCTTTCTTCCCCCTTTACATTCACAAAAGCGCCCGCTTGGCGTGAGACTGGGTCCACGAGAGGTGGTGTGCCTCTGCCTTGTAGCCACTCTGAACAGCAGTGTCGCTGGCCCTCCCGCTCGCTTTCGGGGCGGGGGTCGTGGTGAAGCCAGGGTGGCTTGTCTCTCACCCAGAAGTCCGTGTTCCAGGACCAAGCCTGTCCTCTTTGTGAAGCATTCGAGTATGTCCTAGTTAAATCGTAGACATACTTAAATCTCTGAACCTCACAACTGGGCAGACTCTAAGGCTGGATCTAGGACGAGCGTGAGAGACACGACCCCCGGCGGCCAGACCTAGAGTAGAACCTGAGTCCAAGGCAGCACTTGCCGGTTCCCTGCGGCATGAGCACAGCTATGCCGAGGCGCACTGAGGCCCAGCTGTTAACTCTTTACCATGAACTAACTAGCAATAGGGTTGGCTGGCTTATCACCTGGATTACTGAACATAGAACATAGAATCGTTTAAGCTGGTTTGGTGTCGCTCTTCCCTGGGACAGAGATAATGTATGAGTCTAAACAGGGTTAGGCTTGATTGGGGTTTTTATGGAATGACTGTTCTTTCCCGTGCAGTTCATTTGTACATCAACATAGCTCTCTGGTGTGTCCTGTGCAGGCACAGCGAACCTGCGTGTCTAGAACTTTCTCGGGCACCCCTCCCTCCCCATGTGGAAAGGCGATGGTGACTGCTTTGCCCTCAGCATAATCTGAGGGCCGTCTACATGCCCACTGAGACAGACTCCTGGCCTGCCTTGGCTGCCAGCCCGACCATGCCACTGCTCCCTGGGTGTGCGTGCGTGTCACAGGAAGGAGCGCTGAGTCTTGTACAAAGTGCCCCAGCCGGCGAGAGCACAGGTTCCTGGGGCAGTTGACTAGCTTAAAGCTTGGGTCTCCGAGAACTAGCAGCGCGTTGTTGAGAACAGTGTTTTGAGAAGTTGAGCATCTTAATGCAGATCCGCTTTGGGGATAAGCCCCCTGGAGGTAGCCCACAGACGAGGGTCTGCCAGGTGGTGCTTATCAGGTAGATGCCTTGCCTGGAGCGCTGCCTCAGACAGAATGAGACTCGATGCCGCTCTGCTGTCTTAATGGTTTTCTCCTTTGAAAGGAGTTCATAGTCACAGAATAAGCCAGTTGAGGTTTAAAGAAAGGCATCATGGAAGAGCTGGTCTTTATGTAAACGAAATCTCTAAAAATAGCACAGGCTTGGATTTGGGGCTGGTGGGGGGGAGGATTTAGGGTATGTTGGTCATTACTCTCAAAAGCGCCTTATGCTAGAGAGTTTGAGTTACCCTCGTTCCTTCTCAGGAAGGTAAGTGTTAGACTGTACAACGTGAGGTGGATGGTTTAAACCCAACAGCTGCTCAGAGGGCGAAGCAGAAGGCTCTCGTTCCTATGAGGGAGCCCCACAGGCCACGCTGAGTCAGAAGCAGCTCAGGACACTGAGTGTGGTTACATAACTCGCTCGAGGTGTGGGGTTGTGGGTGCTTTGAAGGGGCCGTCCTAATGCGCCGTCTTCCGTCGTTGGTGCTCAGGTTCATCAATGCCAGGCGACGGATTCTTCAGCCGATGCTGGACTCCAGCTGTGCAGAAACGCCCAAAGCCAAGAAGAAAACGGCTCAGAACCGGCCCGTCCAGAGGTTCTGGCCCGACTCCATTGCCTCAGGAGTTGCCCAGGCACCACCGAATGAGCTCACCATGTCAGAAGGTACGGGCTCGGATGCTGGGCCAAGGGAGGGTCACTTCAGGTCAGATAGTGAAAGGGAGCATCACCCGCCATGACAGGGACTCCCCTCCTTCAAGGACCCCAGCGATGCACGCAGTAAGGCCCTGTAAAGTTTTCACAGACAGTTTGCTGACCCTCCTGGTTTTTAGGACATGCGGCCTCTCTTGCCTTGTTTCCTCAGAGCCCGTGTTTATTGATGTGCTTTCCATGTTACTGGCCTTTTCTCTTCTGGTGGTTGAGCCCCATCCGCTCTATTTTGGTTCTCTCGTCTGAGAGATGCGTCTCTAGGAACTTCTGTTTGCGTCTGTCTGGCCTCTTTCTCAAGTCTGCTTTGAATTTTGAACAACAAGAATGTGGTGGTAGAAGGTATCTGATGTCCTTTGTGTGAATTCTCGCATCTCTCTCCGACTTGGGGGGGTCAGTTTGAGTGGCCTGGCGGGTTTCCTCTCGTGGGAATTGTGCTTTCCTGTCTCTTCCTGGGCCTGGTCCATCCTTGATTCTATACTGCATGGGGTGCAATTTTGTGTCCCTGTCAGTCGCCTGGCACTTTGCTCTGGCATACAGGTAAGCCGCTTGGCAACCATTTGCTCCTTCTGGGTCTGGCTTTGATGTTCCAGGGCTGACCTGCAGCTGAGTTCACTCTGGGGTGAAAGGAAGCAGGACTTCCAGAGGCCTCCCACCTGATCCAGTCTAGAGCTGGTTTCTTAAGCCCCCGTGGAACACTCCATACACTTGGGGAGAGAGGATGGGTCACGGAAGCAGATGGCGCCGTGGGATGACGGCACATCTGCCTGACAGTAACCACAGCCCCGTTTCTGCCAGGAGCAGTGGTCACAATCACGGCGCCTGTGAACATGAACGTGGACAGCCTCCAGTCTCTGACCTCGGACGGGGCCACGCTGGCGGTGCAGCAGGTCATGATGGCGGGCCAGAGCGAGGATGAGTCTGTAGACAGCACGGAGGACGACGGAGGCGAGCTCACCACCACCCACATCAGCGGGCTGGTCTTGGAGAACAGCGATGCCCTGCAGTAGGGCAGGAGGGTGCCCGGCAGCCAGGACGCGGAGCAGGCTCACCTGACTTTTTATAGTTTGCACAGCAAACGTTTTACACACGTTTTATTTCTAATATGTTTTATATGTAGATATAGAAGAGTGCACTTTTGTATTTCATAGTAAGCTTCAGGAGCGTCTTTGGTGGTGCCGCAACCTCTTTGAGCTGTCTGTGTGTGTGTGTGTGTGTGTGTGTGTGTGTGTGTGCGCGTGTGTGCGCGCGAGTGCGTGTGCGCGTGCATGCGTTTAATTTTAAGACAATACATTCAGGCTGTAACTCGAGGACTGGTGGATGAGACATGTGCCCAGTGAGATGGCGGCGGCAGCTGCCGTGCCCTCACTGATGCAGCCTGCGGGGCCGACGGGCCAGCTGTCCTGTGTTTGAAAGACGCTCCTGCCCTGAACTGCCGGCGCGAGGCTGGACGGACGGCAGCCCCGAGAGGAACTGCACGCTCGCGGTGAATGTGTGGCGGTTGGCCTAAGTTTGATTTTTCTCGCCTTCGCTGAGCCTCTTTCCTTTGCTATGTATGAAAAGAAGCGCCTATTTTTACCTTGCTGGAATTATTGGATAAAAAGCTATTTTTATAAATTCGTTATGAATTGGATTATGACTATATTGAGGATAAAATTTCTAGAGAAGAAACAATACATGCATAGTGCTTCAAATTGGACCAAATTCAGTGGACCTGCCTAAAGTTAGCTAGCATTCCACGGCTCCTGCTGTCCCTGGGCAGGCGCTGGCGTTTGCTGCCAGAAGCAAAGCGAGTGCTCGGTGCCGTGGAGGTTTCTCCCCGTTTTCTGGTCTGTGTGCGGTGCTCGGCTTGCCTCTTTCACTTGATCTGACACATTTCTAAAGAAAGGTATTTGCTCATAGGACTTCAGGTAAGGTAAGTGAACATGGTAGCCAGTCATCAGTTATTAAAAGCTCTTTTGTTCCTATTCTTTCCATGTAATTCTAATCCGACCGACCACACCTACGTGGTAATCTTTACCATGTTGGCTGTGCTTCGTTTGAGAGTTTAATCATATGTTTGCATAGAATGTTTATATTATCAACTAATATGAAATGCCCTCTGCCCCACTGGCTCAGAGCTTGGTCTTAATAACAAATGCCCAGACGTGATTACAGTACAGTCACAGCTACCCACCACGTGACAGGATGACTTCGACTGTGACGGCCGAGTGGCGCAGACTCTGGTCCACTGTGGGGTCACTCACACTTGCTCTCAGCTTTGGTGTCAATACTTTCCCCCAGGGATTTCCAGAGCCCACCCCTAGGATGTGACCACAAGGCATCAGGGTGGGGGGGGGGGTGGTTGAGCGCCCAGCTTGGCTTGCCTAGGGAGAGAGATGAGCCAAGCTGGGCGCCGGGTTCGTTTCCTCCGCTTGGGGCTTGAGAAAGCACAAGGGCTGCTGGAGTTCAGAGCCTCCATCCTGATGTCAGCGTCAGTGAATGCCTGACTTCACGGGGTTGGGTAACAACAGTTTTATGGTTGAGATCATCGGTTCCTGAGATTCAGAATGGTACTTGCCTATTGAACTGAGTTGACCTTGAAAGTGGAGTGGGACGTAGTTTGAGTAACATGTTTTTCTGGAACTGATGATTCTTTCTCCCCCACCTACCCCCCATGAAAGAAAAAGTCCCACGTTAATTAAAATTCGTTTTAGACATTACTCCATAGACAGCTTAGAAGGCAGAAGTACATAGAGAATTGTTTTTGAAAGTTGAGGAGAGTTTTAACTGTAAGAAATACTTGGCTCTGTGTAACTCTTGGCCTGGTAAGGGGGGTGGTGGCGGGTCAATGGCACTTCTTATTTATAGTGTTCTCAGTATTTTTAAAATCCAAAAACGATCAATTTTTCTTTTAACTTCACTTAAAAGCCAACTTGGTTAGACTTACTAAAGCTAGAAACTGTGGGCACCTGCCCGCACCCCCTTCATCCTTCACCCCCCTTCCCTCCCTGCCCCCACCCTCTAGGTGGGAGCCCGCCCTGAGAAGGTGCGCCTCCCCCACCCCAAATCATGTTCTCGCTCAGTGGATTGCCATTTCCGAGGGCTGCCCGCCAGCATTCATGTGCAGGCCTGGAAGGCATGAGGGCATGGGCTAGGGCAGCTGATAATGGCCTCCTGGTGCCAACAGCTCTGGGGGGCTGACTTGAGAGGACTAGGAGAAAGATCATTGGAGAAGGCACTGTGGCCAGAGCCCTGTGAGCCCCTTTCCTGGCAAACCATTCCTGGCGCGCTTGCTGCCTGTATGAAAGAGGGTAATTTCCCAGTCCTAAAGAGAATTTGGGAAAGTCTATTCCCACTAAACTTGCGTTTTTAAATCATCAGGTTAAATCCCAGCTGTGTTCTTGTTAAATTCTTTCCCTGTGAAGGATCCTTTTGAATGTATCTTGAGACCCATGTTGAGCATGTTGCTATTTTTTGTTTGTATGTTTCTGTTCAGCTATTGAGCAGATAGATAGCTACGCTGGCTAGACCAGCTCCAGCTGATGGCCTCCGCTCAGCTTTCCATTGGTTGATTCCAGACAGCAAAATCAATTTAAGTATTTATTCAGGATGCAAAGTGAAGTGAGAAGCCAGCATGTTCACAGACTGCAAAGCCATGTTGCTACAAGATGACACTGGCAGGCTCTTAGACTTGGTGCGGCCTCTGTTGGATGATCTGTCTTGTGCACCTGGAGCGCTTTCCCCTGTTAAGCAAACGCCAAGGTCATCGAATCTGCCCAGGTTGTGAAAGGCTGACCCTGGCAGTTAGGACAGAGAGAATTCCACAACGTTCCTTTGTTTTAGTTACATTTGGTCAATGAAACTGACAATCTTTAAAATGTGAATACTGTATTCAATGTTTTCTTGGATTCTTGTCTTTAAAAGGGATTTTTGTGAAGCAACTGATTTATCAAAGCAAAAAATTAAAAATAGAAACATGCTTTCTGGATGCTGTGCTTTATGACACTCATGTCACAGAAATCACTTCTTTTCTGAGTGAAACAGTCAACTATGTGTGTCATTGTGTTTTGCGACCCCGACACATTGAAAGCTTGGGCAGCCCGGGCCTGGCCTGTTGCCGCTGGTGCCTCTGCAAGACTGCCCTCGCGGGAGCGTGCATGCTTACTTCCACGCGCGCCACTTCTCAGGATAAAAAGGGAGGGTTCGTTGCAGGTTGGCTTGCTCTGTGGTTTTCCCATAGGTAATGAGAAGGAAATGAGTCCTCATAAGGTAGCGTGCTGTGTTGCAGAGTTCATGCTGCAAACTTACCTGACACGACGGCCTCTGGGCAGATTGCAAATCTGCATCAAAACCGTTTTCATGGGTCCCCCCCACCCCCCGCCGACAGCGCACCGTGTTACACCTGCCCACACGGCTTCTGTGTTGAGGCTGCAGTAAACCAGCAGGCTAAAGTACTTTTGTAAAGTATCGCATGAAAGATAGGGCCTCTTGCAGGTTGTGGGCCAGTCCTCTGTGCAGGATATAGCATGTCAGGTAGTGACTTGGTTAACTTACAGACAAGGGGGTCACTACATGCTTATTCACTCCTCTAGGTGGGGGTGGCAGGGAGGAGACCACGGGGATGGGCCAGGGGAAGAGTGCAGTCTCCAGAGTGCTTTCTAGCCCCACGGTAGTACCCATGGCCAGTCTCGGACGTTCCGTTGCTTTACTTAGAGAGACGCAGTAAATGAGTAATACCGTCGGACGCTCCTGAGAACAGGCAAGAACTGTATTTGGGTTAAGTATTTCATGCTCTGAATTGTGTTGTGCTGTGCACAGGTTGCCAGTGATACGTGTTATGTTTAGCGCACGTGCTGTGTTACGTGCTCGAAGAAGAAATATCTAGTGTCAATGAGTTTGCGTCCACTCAGAGGTAAGTCGAAAGACAGGCATGACCCTCTGCGTCCCACAGCCAGCCACTGGGCACCCCGGGAGCCACGGTTCTGCCCTGACCCACGCGAGGGCCTCCGGGAGCCAGAATCGTGCACAGTGGCAGCTGGGTACTGCTACCTTGACTTCAGGAAGCTTGTGGGCACAGATGCTCAGCCCTCGCCTTGCAGGCGCTTGTTTTAAAATGGTCTGACCGGGTGCCCTTCTGGGGGTAGGCATCCAGGTCAGGCCTGGTTTCCAGGAACCACCAGTTTTTCGTTTTCCCCTGACACTTGTCCCTGAACCCAAGTGGAGGAAAATGAACTGTCTTACCTCCACCCAGCCCTGGCCTCGTTAGTCAATCCAGGATGCAGCTCGTGTTGCTGAATTAAAAAGTGCGTTTTCATATTTTTCATCGGTGAACTGCGTTCGAAGGCACTGTGGTGCACAAATGTGCATAAGGTTCGTTGTTGCTTAAAAGAGCTCCGGATTTAGCCTTTGCTGCAGACGTGTGCTGTGGAGTTGACTGCCGCCCCCGCAGGGAGGCCCTCCCGGACTGACATCTTTGTGGGAGCAGAGTGCCAGGCCTTTTCTCCTGAGGGGTGGCTGGCACAGGTTTGAGCCACCAAACTTTCCGCTAATAACAGCCGAGGGCTGAGCCATTCAACGGCCAGCACTCCACTTTAAAGGGCATCCTGGCAAGCATTCTATCCCAGTGTGCTTGGCAAGGAATATTTTATAGTTTGGGTAGCTTTAGTCCCTCAGGCATTTTTAGAAGGTTCCTTGTAGAAATTATATATATATATATATTTAAATTTTTTGCTTTACATTAACTTTATTTCTTTTTCTAAATGTTTATGCATGTCAAAAGTAAGTCATGGGACCCTTAGCAGTCAGGGCTGTTCAAATCCATAGCCCTTCTCCCCGCCGGTGTGTGAGCATTGCCACTGTTGCTGACTGGAGCTGCCCTCGAATCCACCGGGCACGGGGTCATTAGCTGGGTGGCACCCAAGGCCTAAGTCATGGGAGCTGTGCTTTGACCACATCAGAAGGACGCGTTTCTGTTCATGAGGGACTCCACGGCGGACTATTCACAAAGGATCTGAGAAAATTGTTTTCTTTTAAAGGGACATCTAAAGCCGACAAGGACTTTGTATTTAGGATTAATGGGAGCAGGGGCACTCCTGCAAGTCAGTAACAAAAGCCTGAAAATCAGTGGGAAAGTCCTATGAGTCATTCACTACAAGGCAACGTGAAATGACTCCCAAGCACACGGTCAGGTACGCAGCCTCACAGTAATCAGTCAGCAGACTTTGGCCGTGCACTTGTAGATGCACACCTTCATTAAAAATACCAAAATGTGAAGCTTCCGCTTCTCAGCATGCCCTCTCTCTCTCGAGGTCTGAGGACCTTTGAAACCAGTCTTGCCGTCGCCAACCTTTGCCCCGAGACGTCTCTAGTCCTCAGTTTACACCGTGTCACAGCGGCAGCTTTGGTGTGTGCCACCGAGGGACGCCAGTCGGGCTCCCCTTTCAGTGGTGCTTGAGTTTGGGGAACCAGGTGTCCGCAGGGGCAGGATCAGGGTTCCAGGGTGCCTGGGGGGAGGTTTCCGATGGAACTGGCAGGGTCGTGCTCGCTGCCCCCAAAGAACAAGCGGGCGCACTACCACAATGGAGAGTGTTCCTCAGTCTGGTTTGACTAGCTTTTCCCCAACTCTCCATTTTCTTAAAACTTCCTTGTCATAAGTCTCTGATTGTCCGGTGTCCCTGGAGAAAATCTATCAAGATTACCTCTTTCAAGTTCTAAAGAGAATCACCAAAGGCTGAGCTAGCTGCTGAGCCAGCTGGCCTGGCAGACCCCTTGGAAGCCACCGTGTTGACAGGCCTTCTCTCGGGAGGGCCTGTGTATTACTGAGAGAACTTGTTCGCAGCGCCCGCCGATCACAGAGACATGCTTGGACAGGGTTTGCCAGGAATAAGCCCCCAGCTGTCGGCACTGAGCCCACGGGAGCATATGTTCTGACCTCCGTGTAAGTGGAAAGCACCGTAGCAAGGCCGTTACAACAACACACTCAAACCTAACAGTCATGCAGATGGCGCAGGGCTGGGCAGTGCTTTGTTCTGTTGGGGGAAAGGCGGGGGGGGGGGGGGGGGGGGGGGGGGGGGACTGGCCGTTACCTCCTAACATCCTCCGCCACCAGGAGGCTTGATGGCACAGTGGGTTAGCAGCGTTGCAGGCTGCTAACCACCAGGGAGGCCGGCGGTTTGAACTCGCTGCCTGCTCTGTGCTGAGGTGAGACTGGCTACTCCTGTAAGGCTTGACGTCAATCCCTCAGCACCCCCCCACTCCCTCCACAGGCGCCAGAATGGGTTTGCTTCTCGTTATCCAAGATGTCATTTGGGCAATCATGGAAAATGTGCTTTCTGACTTTTGCCCGTTATCCAGGCAGCAGGCATGGTGACAGCAGCAGCTGTGGAAGGTCCCCAGGGGGCTTGCAGACAGCCGGGCCACACAACACTGTTCAGTGCCCTCCTGCTGCCAGAGGGGCTATGTCTCGCCACCCAACAGGGACCACATCCTCCAGACACAGGAAGCACCAAGCGCACTGGTTCCTGGTCTGTGTTCCCAGCTCCGGTGGGTGGCAAGGGAAGAAAAGGACGCCAGGGAAATGGGTTTTTGGAAGGAAGGCCGGAGTTGGATGGCATCCCACAGCACGCTGCACTGAACCCCAGACCTTCCACTTGGCTCCCAGCTCTCGGGGAGCCGACGAACTGTGATTCACCAGGGCCCTCGGGCAGAGCAGGCACCTGGATGGAGAGGCACAGTTGGCAGGGGCTGGAGTGGAGCCCGAGCCTGGAGCCAGCTCTGAGGCGACGGCTCTGAGCCAGACCAGGTGGACGGGGAGGTGGTTAGCGCTCTGGGCCCTCTGGTCACACAGCCCAGCGTTGTCTCTGCCAAGCCTCTCTCAGAGAACTCCTCCGTGCCTGGACTCTGCCCAGTGGTACGCATGCCAGCAAGCCTTCACAGTTAATGTTTCTGAAGCCGTTTTCCCTAATTAAAGAACAGTTGGGCAAAAAGGACAATCTGAAAATTTAAAAAATTCCAGTTTGCATATTGTACATGTGTGTAAATTCTCCCTTTGCAGCCTAGGTTTTAAAGACCAAGCCATGCAAAACTGGAGGGCCAGTTTTTTTGTGTTCTGGGGACCCCTCATTTTCAGACAATGGATCAAACATAACTGGTGTTTATGAAGATGGTACGGGACCAGGCCACATTTTTGTTTTATTCTGCTAGTGAGGGCTGACTCAGCAGGTGACAACAGAGCTCATCAGGGAGTGTTTGTGACAGGTAGTTAGAGACGCAGCCCAAGGGAAGTGGATGAACAATGTGGTGATGTATTGGTGTCAATTGCTGGGCAGCATTTAGCGACAGTGGACTAGACATGCGGCTATGGTGCTGGTAACTGATTGCTCTCTTGACGGTAGATGGTTTTTCTTTGTTGTATGACTTTTTTTTTAACATTGCCATATAATTCACATATACAACTCAGTAGTTGAGTCGTTTTTTTATTTCAGTTCAATTGTTTTAAAAAGAGTTGTACCAAATAGGGCCCACTCCCTTCTGATAAGGATAGTGGTTGTCTGCGTCCTTGTAGGAGACCCCAGAGAGGTCGAACCCGCCCAAGGATGACTAAGACTAGGCTGCCATCCTGACTAGGATCTGCCATCTTGTCACATGTATACCCCCAATCCCTCCTCTTCCTATTGCGTGTATGTCCCTAGACCACCCCCTCTCATTACTGTATTAGCTATAGCACAGCCCCTTCCTGTGACGGATGTCCTCACCTGTAATTAGGAGGCTTTCATGTCCCCAGAGAATGTAAAAAGCATGGGCTGGCATGAACATCTCTCTCTCCCTCCACATGGGCCATCAAATGGGGCTGAGGTGAGCATGCTACCATGAAAAATAATCAAGAGTTGTACACCCACAGGAGCTGTTCAGCCCTGCCCTCTAGGGTCAGTATGGGTTGGCTTCTACTAGATGGCAGTGGATTTGGTGTGTGTGTGACACTTTGTCACAGCAGTCCTGGGACACCCGCACACCATCAAGTGGGGTCCTCCAGTTCATAAGCATACTCCGTCAGTGTCAGGAGCAAAGTGAACCTGTCCCGTTTCCTTGAGGGTGCCCAGGTAGCTACGGGCTTGTGTGATGCTTCCGCAGCCATGGGCAGCACCAGAGGGCCCCTCAACTCTCAGCAAAACACCCACACCAAGCCCACTGCCATCAAGTCTGCCAACCCAGAGACCCTAGAGGACAGCTGCTGCCAAGCCTGCCGCAGCGTTCTCCCACAGCACTGCTCCTCCGCCCATTTGGACTCCTGGCGACCCTATGGGACAGGCTAGAACTACCCGCTGTGGGTTTGAGTGGAGAGCCTCTGCTTTCGCCCTCAGAGGTCCGAATTGCTGACTCTGAGGTTGGCAGCCCAACGCAGAAGCATTGTGCTACCAGGGATGCTATGGAGTTTGCTAGTGGGCCTGACCACTGACCTGCTCCGTTCCCAGCAGCGCCAGACCTCCTCAGAACAGTGGCCCAGTGAACAGGCTGTCAGGCCCATGAACATCTGGCCCCAAGGACCCACCATGGGCTTCCCAGGCAGACACACCCACGACTTGTTCCCGGCGCTTTTGGTTTTCGGTCACCCCTCGCTTGTTAGCAGAAACAAGGTGAGATGGTGGGTCCCATTGTGGCCCCTCACCCTCCGTGGAGTGTTTCCTGTTTGTGCCCATGTGGGCCAGAGGTTTGCAAAACTTAGCTTGCTGTCCCCTTTTCAGGGGAAAAAAACCAGGACCCGCCCTCCGGCTGGCAGCAAAGTTTGCACTGTGCCCATAATCGAGGACAGGGCTCTGCTTTTGCAGCCCACCCCCACCCCTCCCAGGGGGCAGGATAACTTTGGCAAACAGTGATGGGTGCCAAACGGGAAGGAGGGCGCTGCAAGCACTCAAACGTGGGACCTGAGCCCCACTGATTCTTTTCCGGGAAGTTTGCTCTGGGGTGGCCCAAGGGGCACCCTTCCCACCACTGCTCGCAAGCTGGCCATTCAAGACAGCAGCACCGTGATGGCGAGAAAGCAATGTACATCCCTGGAGTGAGTGCCTTGCCAGGGGCTGTGCACTGTACACCCGGTGCCTGGGTTTCCAGACAGTGATCCCATGCCGTGCTCTCTGCCGATGGAGTCCAGAGTGCTGCCAGCCAAGGAGATGCTTCCTGTCCCCACAGCCCTCTGTCCTGTGTCCACTGGACCCAGGCAGGGGCCTCACCTTGCTGGGGCAGTTAGGTTGGGTGATCTAGAGAAACAAATCCAGTGACACACAGACGTATGAGAGAGAACTTTTTAATCAAGAACAGGGCGAGGCTTATCCATTGCACTCCAGATGTGCTGACCCGATTTCCCCAAATGTGGGAAACGACTGCATAATTTGTGGTAGTGGGGGACTGTGTTCATGCTCTTCCCTGATTTAAAGAAAAAATTATATATCAAGAAAGCAGCCCAGCCCAACTCGTAAGTCCCTCCTTGAGACCACATGCCAGGATACAGAAGCAGGAAGGTCACAGGCTAGAGGGTGCAGTCAAGGACCCACCATTCCTAGTGTCTCCTGTGGCCTGCTTGGGGCCACCCCTTAGGGCAGAGAGGGAGTTCCCAGGCTTACAAGACCAGGGAGGTGTCATCAGGCTGTGACCCGACTGGCAGGTTGAACTTCGCCCCAAGCCAAGAGTGTCTAGTTGACATAAAATCATCTGACTACCACAGGCATAGAGGGGGCTTCAAACCTGGGCACACCCCACCCATCCACGCACCTGATCACCTGCAAGCTAGGAGAGCGCCTACAATTTTAAGTGGTAATGCACAGAACCCAAAACAATTATCTCCAGACGTAAAAATCTGCAATTTCTGTAATTCAGAGTCTATAACAGCTCCTGTGGGTCGTGTTGTCAGCCTTCCGGGACGTAACCCTGAAACAGATCCTGGCCAGCTGCTGTGGACGTGTGGTAGCCCTAAGCGTGTCGGGGGAGGACTATGCCCTGCTGAGCCCTCAGGGGCTGGTTTCTTTCAGGCAGTAGATTGCCAGGCCTTGATGGCGCACCTCGGGGTAACCTCAAACCACCCACCTTTCAGCAGCTGAGAGTGTCAACTGTGAGCCACCCAGGACTCCAAGGACACCTGGCGGCCCAGCCCCTTCCAGACAGGGGCTAACCCGTGCCCGCTCTAGATTGGTGTTTCCGGGACGTGGGGTTCCTTGGGTAGACTGTAGTGGCTGTAAAGGCTGCCTCATGTGCTGAGGACGACAGGAGGGGGGACGGCAACACAGGACCTTTAAAGTCACAGAACGGCACCCTGCAGGAGAGCAACTCAGGAGAGCCTCACTTCCACGTCGCAGCAGGTGTACAGGGAGTGACATGCAGCCAGCTGAGCATGGAGCGGAGGTGGCTGTGGCAGTTCTGCGGTCAAGGGCAGTGTTCTGGGGCTCCACAGGGGTCCCTGTTAGGACTGAGCTCAGGCGGCTTCCATGTTTTTTGGAAAATGGGGTGAAAGCGAAACATCTCCACCCACGTTTTGAAGGCCTCCCACATGGGCGGAAAGAGGAGGAGGAAGCCGAGCTTGCGGATGGCCGGTGGAAACGGGAATTGCAATCCTGACCTCCTACCTAGACCCTGTGGCTGTGATCTGGTTTGGAAACAGGGATTGCTTTGTTTCCTTAACGAGGCCACATCCGTATAGGCTGTGTCCCAACCCGGATCATGTCTGATGACAAAGGGCAGGTTAGACCAGAGATCCAGAGGGGACACACAGATGCCGCAACAGTTCCACCGGGAGGCAGGACCGGCCCCCAGAACTGTCAGAGGGTGAGCCCTCCCCCAGAGCTGCTCGAGTAGTGTTTCTGTTCGCATGAGACTGGACCGTGGAAGACAGCAGCCACCACCAGCACCCCCAACAAAAACCCTGCCCCCCCACCCCCAGCCCAGGCCCAGCTGTAGCCCCAGGATGAGGGCAGGGCCACCAGAACCAGCTCGGCCCCAAGGGGGACGCTGTCCACACGTTTGGAGTCCCTTTTACTCCCGATTCCTCTCTGCAACGGACTCCACTCCCTCACTCCTCCCATGGTTTCTCTAAGTTACTGAGAGACAGTGCAAGACTTACATCTGATAAGATCTGCACTGATTGGGTACATGGTCAGGCCTGGGAAGTTCACTGGAGGGCCATGAGCAATCGCGTGTTTGTGTAGTGTGTACAAAAGCTGGAGGACCCACCCCAAGGGGGCAGACTGGGGTGAGCAGGGTGGGCTCGCTGCTGGCTGGCAGCCTGGGAGTTAGTTTTTCTGGTTCCGCTCACGGGTGGCCACAAAGTTCAGCAAGTCAATGGCGGTGACAACCCCGAACACCATCTGCTTCTGACTGGACCTCTCGTGGCTGTGGTCTGGGGAGAGAACAGCAGGGCAGCCGGTGAAAAGGTGCCTTTGCCCACACACGCTGGGGCAGCTATGCCCGCACCCAGATCCCCTGGGGCCCCATTAGGGAGTCACAGGAAATGTGCACTTCTGCCCACAGGGGCGACCAGGGGCCAAACCACAGAGCAGAGCCACCCAGAACCAGGGGTCAGAGCGCCCTCCAGAGGCCACGCCCACTGGCCATTTCGCTCAGGACACGCCCTGGACTCTTAATGCAGCCACGGGGCTCCTCTGTGCCCAAAACATGGCTCACCTCACGGGCAAACTGACACACACCTCTGCCAGTGATCCTGCCCGCTCAGCTCTCCGCTCTGCTGGCCACTAAAGCCTGCCCTTGGCCTCCCCCACTCAGGGCAGGGAGGGTGGCTCAAGACCCCAGCCTCCAGGGTAGGGAGAATGGTTAGGCCTCCCCCAACAAACACCCATGGGGCAAAGGAGAAATACTCAAGTCAGCCCACGGGCTCTGTCCCATCCCTGCATCCTGCCTGTGGTAGCAGAGCCCTGCCGGGGGCGGGCCTCAAGCCAGTCTGTGGGGAAACAGGGGCAGCCCAGCGGCCAGCAACCTGTGCCCCAGGGGTATCTAGGGCACCTGGGGAGGGGGCTCTGGGGTCAAGTCAGTGAGAAACTGAGGGGAGGGACGGGTGAGCCACGAAGAGGGAGCTCAGGGAACCCCGACTCCCTCCTTAGTTCTCACGGGCCCTGTCTAAGTGCGGTAAGGTCTCGTACGTACCTGCAGGCCCCCCCACCACGCCCGACAAGGCCTGGTCCTGAGCTGCGGAGCCAAGGGCGGGAGACGGGGTTAGACGGAGACCGGACCCCGCTCGAGCCCACCCTGCCTGAGGTGCATGAGGGCGAGGGTGGGCAGGCTCCAGGGCCCCCAGCCCGGGGGAAGGACAGGGGCTGCTTGTTCTGCTCAAGACTGCAGCGGCGGGCTGAAGGCGAGTGGGCACGGTTTGTTAGCAGAGTGTGCTCCGGGAGCCCTTTCAGTTGACTGCTGTGAGGGATCCAAGTCTGCTCCCACGCCCAGCGTCTAAGACACAGGCTGCAACACTGCCCAGGGCAGTCAGGGGAGGCCAGGAGCGGGGATGTGGAAGGACCTGCCACATTGGTGAGCAGATGACATCATCCGTGCCACGGCTTGTGGGTGATCCCGATCACACCTGAGCCTGTGCACTCAGAGCAGAAGACTTCGCCTCCCTACTCACCCCACTACCCCTCAGCGCCTCCCAGGGGCTCAGGATGGGGGAGACAGAGGTCTCTTCATTGCTTAGACACATCAGCCCAGGTCTGGGGCCAGAGGTCAAAGGGTCAGTGACCACGGAGAGGCCTGGCTGCAGGGTGGCCCTCCCATCTGCAGGAGGCAATGCCCGCCCCGTGCAGGCAAAGCGGCCTCAGTTGAGATGGCCCTGCACTGGCTGCCCAACACTGCCCGGAGCCGGGGCTCACTCACACTGAATCTGCTCGTGCACCACCAGGGCAAAGTGGTCCATCTCCAGGATGTGCGAGAGCTGGCCCAGGGGGTCCGTCAGGCGGATCTGCGAGAAAAGTCACAGCTGAGCTCACCCACAGCCTCCGTGAGGGAGCCACTGCCTCTGGTGGCTTCGCCCTGCCCCTCTGTGAAGGCCAGGCGCAGGCCTGGGGACTTCGGGGTGCAGGGAACAGGACTGCTTCACCTTATATTATTCCAGAAGGCTCCTCCTTTGGCCTTTGGCTCTGATTTGGAAACTGGAAGTGGGGATCTGAGGGTTACAGGACCAGGGACAAAGACACGACCCAAAACTCACCCCACTGCCACTGCGTGGCTTCTGACTCCTACGGACCCTGTGGGCGGGGACACTGCCCCTGGGGGCTCTTAGACTAAGCATCTGTGGGAGCAGAGAGCCTCCTCTTTCCTCCAGGGAGCACCTGGTGAGTGTGAACTGCTGCCTTGCAGTGAGCAGTCCAGCACAGAACCACCACATCTGCAGGAACCTTAAAGCAGGGATTTGGACCAGGTTTGTCATGGTAGATGAAGTAAAATCAGAACAGATTTAAATTTATAAAACCTGGGTGAGGCAAAACAAGATGGCGAAAAATTACAGGCTGAAGCCCTGAGAGGGGAGACTGGCTTTTGGAGGGCTGTGGAGAGTGGCATGCATTCAGACACAGCTGTGCCACCATCTGTGAGCAAGGCACCACTAATGCACGCTGACCTCGTTTCCTGAGAGGGACATGGACTTTGTCCTAATTTCTCCCTTTGGGGGTCGTTGCCCCCTCCTCCCTCCCGCTTACCCACATTTCACAAAGTTGGGTCCCTTCCCATTTTGCTTCATCAGTCACGACTGAGTTTGAAAGAACTTGTTTGAAGCCCTGCCATAAACACATAGTTACACAAGAGAGAGAAACCAGCTTAAAAAGAAATACTGCATGATTCCAACTATCTGTTTACATGAAAAGAAGTCTTGAGAGATGGAAAGATCAGTGGATGTCCAGAGTCGGGGGGCAGCAGAAAGGGGGGGACAAGGCATGTGTCAGGCAGTGAGAGCGTGCTGTACATTGGACACCAAACGTGTTTTTGTCAAAACTCACGGGGCTGCACCACAGTGGACCCTACTGTAAACGATGGACAATGTGTCCCTATACGTTCATCAAATGTAACAAATGTACTGCAGAAAGATACGGCGTTACAAAGAGGGGAAACTGGGGGGGGGGGCAGAGGGTACATGGGAGTTCTGTATTTTCTGCTCAATAGGACAGAGAAAATCAGGAGGAGAAAAGAAGAGAGATCAGCCAAGACACAGGAGTTGACCTGGAATTGGGGGTGGGGCTCATCTGTCATGGCCAAACCTCAAAGGACCTGACTAGTGAGCCCAGCTCAGCATAGGCAGCAGCCGTCGTGGTGGGCACTCTGCAATGTGGTCAGGGAGACCGTGTGGAGAGAGGACAAGGCGGGAAGAGGGAGCTGGAGGAGGAGAGGGGTGAGTGAAGGCGCGGGGAAGGGGCTGGGGCAGGCAGGACGGCATATAAGGCTCTCCACCCCGAGGCGTGCAGGCAAGCCTTCCATGTGGTGGAAGATGCCATGTCTGCTCATGTGCAGCTGCAAGACCTCCTGAAGGCCAGGGTGCTGTCATGGGAGTGTGTGTGAGTGACACAAATGAGAAAATTCTTCGGTCCCAGATTGGAGCTCAGCCCTTAGAGTACCACAGCCCATCATGAACGGTGGGGATAAGGACTCAGCTGGGAGGTCAGCTGCACAGGTCCACCAGGAAGCAGTCACACTGACTCTGTCCCTGCAAGGGACACTGGGAGGTGGCAGTGTCACCCAGTCACCCCAATCCTGTCCCCTGCAGGGACCTTGGAGGGTAGCAGTGCTCTCCATGGGGGATGGGGGCCTCAGGACAACAGTCAAGGTGCCTCTCCAAGAATGTCCTTTTTAAATAAGCATGCCAGGCACTCTTACCAACACGCACGGACAGGAAGACACCGGGCTGACCCTGGTGACCCAGGCCCATGAGGGGCGCAGGCCGCACCAGCTGGCTGCCCCGGGCTAGCCTTCCTAAGGCAGTGAGCCTCGGGCCTCACCTGCTTGAACTGCTTGTAGATGACCTTGCGGACCTGGTCTGAAGGCTGTACCTTCCCGGCAAGCAGGGACGAGAGCATGTTCCCAAGAGTGACCATTCCCAGGATCACCCTGGAAGGAGGTACAGGGTGGGGGTCAAGGCCATGTACACGTCAAACACCTCCCCCGCTATACACATACATACACACATATCCTCAAGACAGAATGTGCCTGGGGCTGCCTTCAGGGCCTGAGAGTTGGTGTTTGGGCCAAACACTGAAATTCCTCTCAGATGTCAATAAAATTTGCCCATGATATTGAAGGGATGTAACAGTGGGTGACCAGACCACACAGGCAAGCCTCCTGCCCATTCAGAGCCAGCCTTTCCATTCCGTTGACCTCCTGAGAGAGGACTCGATACTGGCCTCTGGTTCCCTGGGTTTAGCAGTGGTGGGTCACCTGGCTGAGTCTGCCAGACTCATCCATCCGCAGCCAGATGTGCGTTGGGGATTAAACGATTCCCCCCAAAAGCAACTGGGAAGCCTTTAGCCCTGTACGGGGAAGTGTGACCTTGCCATGTTAGGAGGCAGGGCTTTCCTTGTGTTAACAAGGTCGGATAAGATGGTTCCTAATCCCTCTCCCTTCTGAGGGGAGAGGGCTGCCAGATGAAGGTGCAGCACCCACAAGCCCAGCGATGCCTGAGGTGCAGCAGCCCTGGGGCTGGCAGTTCCCAGCAATGGGCAGCTCCATGGGAGAAAGGCCGTGCCTGGTCTGCTTCTGTGAGATCCTCAAAGCCAGGCCACTGATCGATGCCGACTCACAGCGAGCCCCCAGGACAGCGTAGAACTGCCCCTGAGTCTGAGACTGCCTAACTAACTCTTTACGGGAGTAGAGAGCCCCTTCTTTCTCCAGTAGAGCGGCCGGTGGTTTCAAATGGCTGACCTTGAATTGGGGTTAGCAGCTCAACCCAAAGCCCACTGTACCCCCAGGCCTCTGCTGGCAAGGTCAGGGAGTAGCAATCCTCGCGGGGACTGTTCTGGCCCTGCGCACCTGCCACGAGTAAATTCGGGCTCAGAGAACAGGAAGATGGGCCAGTGAGGGTCTTCCTCAAGAGCAGCCTCTCAGCCCAGAACCACAACACTGCCACTCGGCTCTTTCAAGGCATCACCATGGGGGCCTGGTCCATGACCATTATCTCTAGCTGCCTGCCACAGCAGGGGCTGAGGACAGCCTGGGTGCAGAGGGGGTGGGGAGTGGGGCCCAGGTACTAGGACCCAGGGAGTCTGGGGGGCCCCGCCCGCCCCCTGCTGGTTGGGATAGAGGGGAGAGTTCTAATGTTCTAATTCCAGGACAGCACATGCAAAGTGACCAGGTGCCAGAGGCCAGCCCATCTGCTGTAGGTCCTCAGGGCTGCCCCACCCAGCGCCTCCAAGGGGTTGGGTGTGGGGCCCGGCTCGCAGCTTCGGCAGAGCCCACACGGGTGGGGGCAGCTGAGACAGACCCTGCCTCGTCGACCACCGGCGCCTGGTCGAAGCCCTTCTCCCGGAGGATCTCGATGGTGTGCTCGCAGGTGACCGTGGGCAGCACTGTCAGCGGGGCCGACAGGCTCAGCTCCTGGACTCGGAGGTGCCACCACCTGCGGGGAAAGTGGGTGTGCTCATGGGGGCCACCGGGGTCAGGAACACTGCACCCAAGGTTCAGGCAGCCCCACTGGAGGTGGGCACCACACAAAGACCCCCACCCGCCCAGGCCGATCGCCCTGCCCACACCCACCAGGCCCCACTGCCCGAAGCTCCAGGAGGCCCTCACTCACCACGGCTTCTTCACGGCCACATCCTCCTCCTTCATAAAGCCCCTCTGCAGCATCCACCGGTCACTCAGGAACTTGGACCTGAGGCCAAGGACAGTCAGAGGCGGCCCTCACCACCCCCTCAGCCCCGAGCCCAGCATCCACAGCGCAGGCGCAATGCCACGCTCAGCCCCCCAGACCCTGCTCTGACACACCGGCCCCCTGCTGCAGGGAGGGGCGGGGGCCAGGCTTCAGAGAGCGTGCTGTGGACTTCAGGCTGGTAGGACATTGGGGTACAGCTGCCAGCCTGGGCGTACGTGTCTGGGGCAGAATAAGCTCAGAACTTAACAGGGTGTCTTCTCTGGAAATGTGTGTGATCAAGTTCTCCAAGCCCCTGCTGCCTTTGTGGCCTCCCTTCCCACCCAGAGTGAACCAGAGCCAGGCATGACATGAAGCAAGAGCTGGGGCCGGGAACTTGCTTGAAAATGGAGAACACAGAGAAGCAGGGGTGACGAGCTGCCTGCTGCACCCACACATGTGTGCATACACACACACGCACACACACACATACACAGGTGCTCACGCTCTCACATGCATCACACACCCATACACACTCATATACTCACACACTCACATACACTCGTACACACTCACACTCATGCTCACACTCTCACATGCATCACACTCATCTATACACACTCACACACATATTCACACACATACACACTCTCAGGTGCTCACGCTCTCACATGCACCACATATACACACATACACAAACACTCACCGTCAGATATTCTGATGCGCAAGCACCCCAATTCGTTACACACACACACACACACACACACACACTTCACACAGCAAACCCACACCCTCACATACAAGCTGGAATGTGCACAGCAGGGTACCCAAAGTGGGTGGAGCCGGGCATGGTGGGGGAGGGGGAGAAGCCTGCTCAGGTCCTTGGCAGTGAACCCCCAGACATGAGTCACCCACACCTGGACCCAACTCTGAGCTCCCACAGCCACGCCTGGCACAAGGTTTCAGGGACAGGAGGCCCTGGGCCCACTGGAGGCCAGGAGGGCCTCAGCCCTGGAGATGGAGCAGAGCTGGACGCTTCATGGCCTTGTGGGACACACTTGGCATGACCAGAGTTGAAGGAGCAGACACATGCTGTCCATCATACTTCACAGCCCCAAAATAAGTCTGCGAAGCCCCCCACCTCCCCTTGCCATGCCAGGACAGCGGGGCAGCCAGCTCCAGCAGGGATGGGCACAGTGTCCAGCTAGGGGCCAACACCAGTGCAGGTGCAGAGAGGTGGTGGGGAGCTGTCCATAAAGGGCGCAGGAGCCCCAAGAAGGGAGGAGCTCCCTGGCCAGGTGAGGGCTGTCGCCGTGAGCAGCTGGCCTCGAGGAGCCAAGAAGGGGACCGTGCGGCTGAGAACGCCCAGGACCCTCAGACATGGAGGAAGACCCTGAAGGTCAGAAGGCGAAGGCAGGGATTGTGGGAGTCCTAGTGAGGCACAGTGGGACAGTACCACAGGAGAAGGAGGAAGAGGGGCGGAGAAGGAAGAGGGGAGGAGGAGGAGGAGGAGGGGGGAGAGGAGAAGAAGAGGAAAGAGGAGAGGAGGAGGAGGAGGCAGGAGAGGAGAAGAGGAGGGGGGGATAGAGAAGGAAGAGAAAGAAGAGGGGAGGAGAGAGGAGGGCAAGAAGAGGAGGAGAGAGGAGAGGAGGAGGAAGAGTCGGCAGCTTACATGTAGTTCCTCACAGAGTCAGGCAGGATGACCACGCACCGCTGGCCCTCCTGCAGCTCCTGCGCGGCCTTCACGGCGATGGACATGGTACTGCCAGAGCTGCCGCCTGCAAGACACCGGCTTCCTTGACCCCCCTGCGCATCATGTGGGTGAGTGCATGCAGCTGTGTGTGTGTGTGTGTGTGTGTGTGTGTGTGTGAGAGTGCACACACATGCTCCAGAAGGTTCTGCAGGGAGCCTGTGGGGAGAGGAGCTGGGCTCTCAGAGCTAAGAGGACTCTTTGGGGGGCACAGGGAGGACCAGCTGAGACCCAGCCAGGCGGCTCTGCGTTTGCCAATTCAGTGTTGGTGGGATGTTGCAGAAAATGACTGCCACAGACAATGAGCACTGCGGTAACCACATCGGTGCAGCTACAAAGACACCGCTCCAACTCGGCCTTGAGGGCTCTGCCTTCACCAGGGCAGTGATCCCACCCGGACATGACATGACACAACATGGCATCACGGGGGCCCGGGCGGTCAGCAGGTACCCTCAGCACACACAGCCCACCTCTCCCGCAGCCGAAGGAGTCCCCGTGTGTGCTGGGACTGGAACCAGGCCCCTCACTGTGTCCCCTGCCACCCACCCTGCCTGCCGTCCCTCACCACACAGGAGCCCCTCCTGGGCCATCAGCATGCGGGCGAAGGCGAAGGACTCCTTGTCGTTGCTCTTGAACCACTTGTCCACAACCTGCAGGAGACACCGGAGTGACCCCAGGCCACGTCTGCACTCGCCTGGCAGCACTGCCAGGGGGTGACCACTTGCCTAGGGGCAAGAACCCCCACTGGACACAAAGCCCTCTAGCTGGCTGGCAAGAACCCAGCATGGATGTAGGCTGGCACTCATTCCAGGACCCTGGAAGTCTCCCCTTGCTCCCCTAGCCAACTGCGTGCACAAACCCACCTTGTTACCTGCCCGCATGCAACTGCATGCTCCTGCAGGGACCTCATAAGATTCTACTCTCTGCACTAGGCCCCCCAGATCAAAGCCACCCTTCAGAGTTCGCCTTGGGTCGATCGGAGCCCCCTTAATCCCCATATCTTGGATGTTCACAGGGCCCTGTTTATCTAGGGAAAAAAGCCCGACCAAAAGGGCTGCCTGAAGGAATTCTGAACTTTGCCCTTAAACACAGAAGAGCTGAGTGGAAGACGTGAGGAAGTTGAATGCTGACTGCACAGGGGACTGCAAAGGGCAGCACTAGAAGACAAAGTCCTTGAGTTGTAAGACTGAAGGATCGATCCTATGATGAAATATTGAGTGGCAAAGGAGAGAGGGAATACACAGAGTCACTGCACCAAGAATAACTGGTCAACATTCCACCACCCGGAGAGTCAGCCAACGATCAAGACCTGATGGTACTGCGGGAAGATGTTCACGCTGCACTGAGCATTATCAGGGGAAAACAAGCATTGACAGCACACCGGTGGAAATGTAAGGAGCAGACACACTGCTGGAAGCACGGTGCCAAGACGTCTGGAAGACAGTTACTTGGCTGGCTGACCAGAAGAAAGAGATCCAGCCATACTTGTGCCCATTCCGTTAATATAAAACCCAGGCGAGTTAAATTCTGCAAAAGATGATTCAAGAATGTTTTCATGAGTTTATTCAGTAGAGCAGTTAAGGAAATTGCTAGCAAGCCAAGCTGGCTTCAGAAGAGGACAGCTCTTGGCTGAAAGCAGAGACTAGGTGCATTTTATTAACTAAGCAAAGGCACGCGATTGTGTGGATTGTAACAACTGTGAGTAACTAAGGAGGACAGGAAAGTCCAGAACACTGCACTGTGTCCATCGGGCCCGACAGAGAGGCCAGGAGGCCGTCGTTTGAGCAGAACAGAGGAGCGCTGCGTGGTCTGAAATGGGGAAGGATGTGTATCGGGGTTGTACGCTTTCGCCACCCTCATCTCACGGGCATGCTGAGGAATCGTCTACGAGGCTGGACTTCGCGACTGAAGGAGGGGTTCATTAACCACCTGTGCCCGGCGACCCACACAACCTGGCTTGCTGAGAGCGAAGGAGACTCGAAGCACTCGCAGCGGAGGAGTAACCCCCACCCCACCCCCTCCGCCTTCAGGCTAGATCACACAGAGAAAAGGAAATCCCCAACTGGCTCCCTGAGCAGCATCACGGTGTGGAGGAGTTCATTTTACTTGCCTCTACGATCAATTCCCATGGAAACGGCGGTCGATACATCAAACAGGCTGCTGCAGGGGAGCAAACCTGTTATACCTGACCGCGCAGAAATGTTCAAGAGCAGATGTCACGTTCGGGACTAAGGCGCACCCAGTGGCATTTTCAATCAGCTCATCCGCACGTGAAAGACGGACAGTGGCTAAGGAAGTCTAAAACACTGATGCATTTGAATTATGGCGCTGGGAAAAGACGAGAAGGCAGACCACAGACCACCCGAAACACCAACCAGCCTGTCTGGTGCAAGGACAGCGAGACTTAGTCTCCCGTGCTTGGAGAGACCAATCCATGGCTGAGGACAGCATGCTGGGTCAAGCAGAGGGTCAGAGAAAAAGCGGCTGATTCTGGACAAGACGGATTGATGTGGGGGCCGCCAACTGTGAGCCAGCTCAGCGATGCTCAATGACACCAACAGCCCTGTGGCTCGACAGATGGCCTCGTTTGGAAATGGGACCTTCGAAGGTGCTCCGGGTTCCTCTGAGGTGGCACTGGAGCTGAGTGGGTCCTAATTCGGTGATGAGTGGTGTCCTTCTAAGAGACACTGAGCGCGGAAGAGACGTCAGCTACGTGCATGCAGATGGAGGCCGAGGCTGGGGTAATGTGCAGACCAGCCACGGCCGCCAGCCCCATCGGGACTGCGAGAGACATTCCCCTCCAGCCTCCTGAGAGCGAACATGCCTCTCTGAGGCACTGCTTTACATGGGATCGTGAATGATGGGCACTGGGTTCCGCCGCCTAGCTGGAGGTAATTTGTGAGGGCAGCCCTAGGAAACTAACCGAGGATTCTGTAAAGGGAGCAGAGCTTCCTGGAGGTCCGGACGTCTGTGTTGGCCTCCCAGACCCACCCCATACGCTTTCCAAGCAGGGACCTCAGGTCTGTGCCATGGGGCCTCGATGGGGGCGTGGGTGTAGGTCACACTGTGCCCAGGCCTGGGCCACCTCTGCTTGGGCCTGCACTGGCAGCTTGGTTTCCTGCTCCGGGAGGAACTCTGGCAGGAGCCACACCGAGGGGGGTAGCGGATGTCCCCTAGACCCCACCCACACCCACCGTTCTGTCCAGCACGGTGGGCAGGAAGTCGTAACCGATGCCCTCCACTTCATAGGCCGTCACATCCGTCTGGTTCAGCTCCTCCGGCTCGGCGAGAATGGAGCCTTCAGGGTCCACCCCAATGACCTGCACGGAGCAGTGCCTGGTCAGTCCCATCTGGACACTGGCCGGGAGTAGTGCCCACACCACCCTGACCCTCACCCACTAGGGACTTGCCCATGAAGAAGCCTTGACCTGGGCTCAGGGACAAGGTCAGAAACCTGGAAAGCAGGCCAAGGGTACGGAGACCCCAGAGGAAAGGAAGTGTCAGGCCCAGCACAGGGAAGTCCAAGCAAGGGACGGACTCGCCCTGAGCCCCAGCTGGGTCAGACACTCCAGGACGGTCCCAGGGCAAGCCCCAACAAAGGCAGGGATGAGCAGTGACCATGTCCTGGAGGACAGAAGGGTCACTCCAGGAAGAAAGGTACACATTTACATAAGCCCTTCTCCAGACCCCATGCTCAACTCAGGCAAACCCACTCGATGCCACCCCTTGAAGGCTGCTCAGAAATGCTGAGAAGCGGGGATTCTCAAAAGACCACCCTCAAGCTGATCCCCAGCCAGGCGTGGCCCCCAGGCCCAGCTCATTGGGTTACTGTGCCCAAGGTGGCTGGCTCCTTGTCTGCCAGACACTGTCCTCCCAACCCTCTCCTATCACAAACATAGCCACCTGGAACCAGGCTCCACAGGCAGACAGCTACGCTGCTGTGTGTGCAGAGGTGAGGAGGGGGAACATTCAGCTCCGAGGCCCAAAGGCCAGTCTGTGGGTGTCACACACCTCCCCAGGGACAGGTGAGAGGGGCCGGTACATCAGGCCCAGAGCTCTGAGCTGTGTAGGGAATGGGATATTCTGACTGGCAGACCAGTGTGCCTCCCATGGGCTGGTGCCTGGGCAGGTCACTCACCTTGCACCCTGGACATTTCTCCTTGAGCTTCCTGGCAAGGCCCGTGATGGTGCCCCCTGTGCCGGCTGAGGCCACCAGCATGTCCACCTTCCCTGTGTGGGCAGACAGTGGGGCCAGCTGTGAGCACACTGCCAACCCACATCGTCTTTCATCCTAAACGCCGGATGCCAAGCAGCTGATCAGAAAGGCAACAACACGGAGCCTGGCGGATTCTGATTTAGGATTCTCGTCACAGCCCTTCCTTCTAAGAAAGGCTGCATTCGCAGTTCAGGGATTCCTCAAGAAGTGAAAATCCAGAATCCCAAAGGATCCAAGTGATGGGAAACCAGGGAGGCGTTCAAACAGGTGAGAACAGAACACGGGCCACTAAAGTTCACTGCGGCATCGTCACAGTCCCTGCCAGGAGGTGGAGGCCCCCCAGCAGATGATGGGGGTGTGGCTGGCGGTCTAGCCACACGATGGGGTGCCATGCAGCCTCAACCCTGAAGGGCAGGCAAGACACGTGCCAAGAGCGGCAGAGGGAGCCCCTCGCTATAGGGCCCCTCCTTCATCAGCTTCTGCTCTCCAGATAGAACCTGACGGTCTGGGCTCACATCGCCCGCCGAGCTCTCACACACGTGGCCGCATGCCCAGGCTACAGTGACTCTGGGGGTGGGTGGACTCAGGAGCCAAGCAGGGCAGCTTCACAAGGCAAGGCAGAGGGGCTGTCGGTGCCAAATGAGGGTTTTTCACCATAAAACCTGAGCTAGTCAGGGCTGGACTACACTGCCTGCCTCCTGGGCATGGAGGAGGGTATGCCGGGCAGTGCCAATGCCAGATCCTGCACAGGAAGCCTGGCTCCAAGCCCGGCTGGCATTCCAGGCCTCACCACAGCTTCTCCCTAAGGGCATCTCTCAGCAGAGCTGCACCGCCAACCTCTCTGAGGCCTGGCACCGAAGCTCGAACATTCCCAGGAGCTTCGAGCCCACGCAGAAAGCAAGCTAATTACAGAGGTCACTGCCCTGATCCGAAGAGGGAACTGCTGGGTCATTGAACACGACCACACGGTGCCTAGTGCTACAGGCAGGGGAAGAAGGGGTGGGGGTACAACACTGAAGAACGCATTTCACAGAGGAGACGCGTGGGGTGGATCGAGCAGGGACCCAGCGACTCGTCCACTCCCAGGCAATCAGGGACGAACGGGCGCGAGGGTGAGCGTGGGGGTACGCACCGTCACACTGCTGCAGGATCTCCTCGGCGGTGGTATCGTAGTGAGCCAGCGGGTTGCTGGCATTGCGGTACTGTGTGGAAAACAGAGCCACATCAGACATGAGACCAACATGGTCGGTGGCGCAGGGCCAGCCGGAGAGGACCCCAGAGAGAGGACCACAGAGGCCATTCTAAAAACCTGAGCAGAGACACAGACACTTAAAACTGGCCCTCGAGGCGATGAAATTTCTGGAGAAATCCAGAAGAAACACGCAAGATGGAAGAGCTTCCGTTGAGTAGGCTTCTCTGTGTTGCGTGTCCGGAGAGCGCTTTCGGGGACCGCCAGAAGGTCAACCCAGCTGAACACCGAGAGGCAGGCCCGCTACACTGTGCTGGGGACCTGCAGAGGCACAGGGCCAGGTCCCAGCCCCCATGCCCACTGCCAGACAGAAACACTGGCCCCCACCACGGGAGCACCCCCTTTATGTGCCAGCCTCAGGGCACAGAGCTGAGGCTGCCAGCCCCTCACCTGGTCTAGAATGTGAGAATTGGGGATCTCGTTCTTCAGCCTCCAGGCCACGCCCACGTGGGACTCCGGGGAGTCGAACCTGGCGTTGGTGGGCGTCCTCACGATCTCGGCACCCAGTGCGCGCAGGACATCCACCTGCACCAGGGGAGAGCCGTCCATGCCAGGGCACCAGCAGGCTGGGTCTGGGGAGCGGCAGAGGACACCCCGCCCCACCGACCCACCTTCTCCAAACTCATCTTCTCGGGCATCACGATGACGCAGCGATAGCCCTTCACGGCGGCGGCCAGGGCCAGCCCAATGCCTGAGGACAGCACAAGCGATCAGAGGGGACGCAGCCCTCTGACCCTGCACCGGGGCCCTCCCTGGATAGCACCCTGGGATTCCAAGGACACTCAACGTTGGGTCCTCTTCTGCCCTCAAGGCCACCGGGAGAGAAATCAAAGAGGGGCTACAGAAATACTACAGGATCTAAAGCAAGGCTCCCCGGCTGGCATGGGGTTCCACAGGAGGTCACAGCAGCAATGATCGTAGCTGGCCCCTGGGTCCCCGTCCCCGGGGCCCCAGTCATTCAATGGACTAGGGGCTTGGGGTGAAGGGGCGTCATGCAGTGCAGAGAGATGAAGCAGGCCTCAGGCTCCCATCACCCACTGGGAGGATGAAGGCACTGGCCAGGCCCTGCTGCCCGCGGCTCACCTGTATTCCCTGACGTGGGTTCAATGATGGTGTCCCCGGGCTTCAGGGTCCCAGCCCGCTCGGCATCCTCGATCATCCGCAGGCTGATGCGGTCCTTCACGCTCCCGCCCGCATTGAAGAATTCACACTTGGCCACTGTGAAGCAGTGGGCAGTCACCAAGGGCCAAGGGCCTGCTGCCCCCTGCCCGAGTTGCCCAGGCAGCTTCTGTATATTACTTCCTCTCCATTCCTACCTCCGACCTGCAATCCAGCCCTCAACACCGGCCCATCACCCCCACAGCCCTGCTACGGGCCCACCAGACCACATGGCTACTGGGGTGAAGGCCACACATGCATCTAAGGCAGTCCCCGCTGGGGGTTAGAAGGGTTAGTTAGCAAAAGCCCTTCACACACATCTACCTGGATGGTAGCCACCTGGGAAGGAATAGGGCGTAGATTTGTGCCAAGGAGAACACCAGCTGTGCCCAGGCCCTAGCCTCGACCCCTGAAACTGTAAGGAAAACCTGGAAAGGCCCCAGGCTCAAGGTGCCCTCAGCCCCTGCCACCTGCAGGAGCGTCTCTGATGCCAAGACCAGCAATGAAATGCGTCTTCTCTGGGCAGCTGCTCCCTGGGCAGCTCGTGAGAACTCGTTAGTGTCAAAGGACAGGGAGAAGAGGGGCAGCAGTTCTAGTCCACCAGCTGCTGCAGCTCCACAGGGCCTCGGAGAGACCTGGAGCCTCCACCCTTCCAGGGGGCAGCCAGGCGCCTTCACCATCTGGGCCCCTGAGAGACTCCAGGCCAGAGAGACCGGCCACGTCCCATGCCGGGGCTCCGAAATGAGTGCGTGGCTGAGTTGTTTGCCGCCCTGAATACGACAGAGATAAACATTTCCTGCTCACCCAACGACCCGACGTTTCTGATTACAGAAACAGCGCCCTACCCCCATGATTAAACCACTCCATCTACACGGGAGTCGGCCTGATGGATCACAACGGGGTACTGTCCCATAGGGTGCTGCCAGATAAGCCCCTGGGTTGGAAGCCATGAAGGATAAGAGGAAAACAATAATTCATAAATTATCAAGGGTTCATGAGGGCAGGAGGAAAAAAAAGGAGGAGCTGATACCAAGGGCTCAAGTTGAAAGACATGAGGACGATGAGGGCAACAAATGTACAAATGCACTTGACCCGGTGGAAATATGGCTGGATTGGGATAAGAACCCCCAATAAAATGATTTAGAAAAACAAAGCACGGTGGTCGCAACAACAGTGGGTCAGTAGACACCACAGTCCAGGGTCCCTATCATACTTTGCCCACCACCCCCTTTCAGAAATTAACAAACAAACGAAAACCCAAAAAACAACCCTCGGAGGAGGGGCCTCCTCCTCCCACTGTGAAAGCCCTTGATGACTGACTGGCCCACAGCAGAAAGCATGCGGGTTTTCCTGCTCTGGGAGGACCCTGGTGGCGCAGTGGGGGGGCCCTGGGACGGGACCTGCAGGGGCAGCAGCGGGAAATCACCAGCTGCTCCGAGTGAGAAAGCCGGGCTTCCGACTCCCATAGAGGTTCGGTCTCAGAATCTGCCGGGGGCAGGTGGATTCTGTCCTTTCGGGCTGCTGAGTCGGCTTCCACTCGATGCCATGAGTTTATAGGGTTTGTGTCTGCTTGGGTCACCGACACCACAGGGGGGAGTATTGCCCCCTGCTGTGCAGCATGGGAAAAACCACCACAAAAGCAGGACCAAGGGTCGAACTTCCCTGGACTTTGCCTGGGGCGCTTCCTGGACCAATGTTCCTCCTTTCCCCGCCAGCTCTGCCCCAAGCCCTGCAACCAGAAACCACCTCTGTCACTCACTCACCTGGCTCCCTTCTCACACACTTCTCTCACCAGTCGATGGGCCTGGCCCAGCACTCCCAGGCCCACCCAGTGTGGGCCCCGGCTAACCCACTGCACTGCCCCCCATGACCAACCCCATGCTAGGCACTCACAGAGCTCACACTTCAGGCCAAAGTTCTTTCCAATCTTGTTGATTCTGACCATGGGGGTATTTCCAATTTTCATCAGTATGTCTGGCAAAATTTGAGGCAGAGTTGACCTAAAACAGAAATCCACAATGATTCAGGAGAAGCAAGATCAGCACAGCCCGGGAAGTCCCGGATTCCACCGTTGGCAAGTTAACTGCCACTGCAGGTTTCTGAGAATGTCCTCTTTACAGGGCCAGCAAGCAAGCCTCCTCTTTCTCCCTCGGGCAGTCCCAGCATAAGGTTTTAAACGCAGCCAGTGCCAAGGAGCTGCTCAGAGATAAAACTAAGATTAAGGGGCTCCAATTAAGTTTATGTCTTCTTTTAATTGTACATTAGGTGGGGTCTTATGTTTTGGATCATTGACTTTGTCTTACCCACCACAGGGTCAGTGGTCAAACCCAGCGGGCCCGCCTCAGGAGCAACACGCCTCTCCAAGCCTTGACTGGCTGTCCAGGAAGAGCCCACCCAACCCCTGACTCAACAAATATCTTGAGTCACTGGACAGGAAACTAGAGGGGTCACACGGGATGCCCCAGAGCCTTGTGGCTTGAGTGATTGCTGGGCTGAAACCGCACCATCAGCTGTTTGAAACCACCAGCCGCTCCGAGGGAGGAGGCGTTCTACCCTTGTAAAGTCTCAGAGCCCCACAGGGGCAGGTCTACCCTGACCTATGCATTGGAATGAGCTCAATGGCAGTGAACTGGGTTTTGATGTTTTCTAGGGTTACACCTGTGGTTACAGTAGAAGTGGGGAATGGGTTGTCTTTATCATGGTAAAGAGACAGGATCAGTGTAAGTGAGGAGTCATAAATTGATCTCTGTTGAGATTTTATCACAGAGATTAAACAAGCAAGGACAGAGAGGCAGCACCCTGAATTTGAACTCCCAGCCTCCTGAACAGTGAGGATTAGGAAACTCTTCATCTGGTTGAATCATTAAATGACACGCTATGTGAATAATGTGCAATAACGTTATTTTTTTTTAAGAAAGATGTTTCTGTGTGTTGAAGCCACACCCGCTGCTGTATTTGGCTGTGGTAACACTAGACAACTGAGGCCGTGCTACACTTCTCCTGGCAAGGTTGTGGCGGGTTAGTTCCCCCCAAAAAAGATGTGCCCAAATCCTAATCCCTGCACCTGTGAACAGACGTCACCTGGAATGAGGGATTTTGCAGACCTTGTTTCAGTTAACATGATTGATGTCTTACTGGAGTAGGGAAAACCCAAACTCAGTGACCTCGAGTTGCTTCCAACTCAGCTCGACCCTGCAGGACAGGGTAGAACTGCCCCTGTAGCCACTGTGGTGTCCTTACGCGGCAGGCGGGAAGACACGGAGACAGAGATGGAGGAGGGGGATGCTTGGAAGAGCTGCCACTAAGCTGAGGACATGTCATCGGAGCTGGGAGGGAGGCAGGAAACCTACAGAAGGAACCAACCCTGGGACCCCCGGCTTGAACTCCCAGCTTGGAGAACGGCGAGGTCGTAGACTGAGGGGCTGCCACCGCCGCCCCGCGCCCCACGAAGGGAACGGGAACTGGTGTGCAGCTCAAGGGGGACTTACAAGGCCGCGTGGTGATGTGGAGACTGGCTGACGGGACTACCCAGCTGCCAGGTGCACCTGCTTGGCAAGTCAGGCCGGATCCATGACCGCTCCTTCCCTTCCTTCTCCGAGGCTCCCTGGCCCCTGTGCGTACTCTCGAGGTGGGGGCACCCCACGGCCTCCTGTGCCACCAGGGATGTTTTGTCAGGCATGTTGGGGAGCTGGTAAAAGGGGGAATGTCAGTTAGTTCAGGGCCGGCTTGATGCTTCCTGTGTGGGATCACTCAGCAACCCCCATCCCCCACCCTCCCACGGAGACCACCATTCACCAGCTCGAAAGAGCGCAGGCAGGAAAGATACAGGCAAGGCCCCAGCTGCCACAGCCCCATCTCGCTCTCTCCCTCCCTCCCCCTCCTTCACACCCCAGGCTTGGACTCTGCCCCCTGTCGCTGCCTCCTCCTTTGTCCACATTCTTCTTAAGTCTTGGACCACATGTGAGGGTTAGCAGCCAGCCCTAGCCAGAAGTCTCCAACCAATTCCAGGGGGCAAGTCTGCCGGGGGGGGGGGGGGGGGCAGAGAAAAGGGAGCTGCTGTTAGAAGGACTTCTTCCAGGGGAAGCGCCTGGGGCCCAGGAATCCAGCACCATCCGTGGCTAGCAGGGCCCAGGGCTGGTGAAGATGTGAAGGATGGGAAACTGGATTAAAGATGGAATGCTGGATTCCCCAGCATCCTAAAGGGAGGCAGGAAAGCCAGTGTCGCAGAGAAGAGATCCGAGGACAGTGACCTGACCTGCCTGGTGGCCTCGTCACCCATGAAGGAGGGGCCGCAAGCCAAGGAATGTGGACGGCCTCTAGAAGTCGGAAAAGGCAAGAAACAGATTCTCCCCTGAAGCTTCCAGAAGAAACCAGGCCCGCCAACACTGTGACTCGATTCCTTGAAAATGACAGGTGGATAAGCCTGTGCTGACTCATTCCACCCGGTTGGTTCCCCTGCACTACAAAAGGAATGCAGCAGTGAAACTGGAGAAGGGGGTGAAAGCTGGGCCCTGAGCCTGGGTTCGGAAGGTCCTGGGCAGGATGGGCCCTTCCACCTTGAGTTCAGGTCTCCCTGAGGGAGCGTCAGAGAGTTCGTGGAGTCCCCCCAATTTTTTGTGAAGCTGCTGCTGGTCCTGGTGCAGGCCCTTGACAGTGTGCTGAGAATGACACTTCCCCTCCTGAGCGCTTCCTCTCCTGAGCCCAAAGCCCCCCTGCACTGTCAGGGTGTCACCAACAAGGGCAGTCTGAGCACCTGCCTCCGCCAGCTGGAGTGGTTGTTGGGGGGTGTGGCGATGCAATAGAATGCAGTGGCTTGGATGGGATCCTGGGTAACAGCAAGGGCATTGGGTAAAAATTAAGCCAATCAGGAGGGCCTTGGTGGTTCAGGGGCAGAATTCTTGCCTTCTGTGCAGGAGACCTGGGTTCAATCCCCCAGCAATGCACATCATCTATAGCCACCACCCACTGCTAGTGGGGGCTCACAGGTCACTGTGAAGCTGACCAGGTTTCTGCAGAGCTTCTAGTCCAACAAGGAGCCCTGGTGGCCGCACCTGGAAACCACTAGCCACTGCACTGCGGAAGATGAGGACGTCTGTTCCCAGAAAGAGTCACATCCACAGAAACCCACAGTTGCAGCTCCACTCTGTCCCAGGGGGTCACTAGGGGTCACAATTGACTTGTTGGCAGTGAAATTGTTTTCTAGACCCGCCGTGGTCTACTTCCTAATATGATGACGTGGGAGTCCTGGTGGCGCAGTAGTTACACGCTGGGACTGCGATCGGAAAGGTCAGCAGTTCGAAACCACCAAGCTGCTCCGACGGAGGAAGACTGGGCTTTCTACTCCTGTAAAGAGTTATGCTCTATCAAGAAAACAACTGAAAAAGAAACCAAACTTGGCCAGTGGTTACCATGGGTGAAGGAGGAATAATTGTTGCTTAGGGGGCCTTGAGTTGATGTTAATGGTGGAATAATCTGGAAAAGGATACAAACACTGGTTGTACACCACGGAGAGCATCATCAATGGCACTAATTATTATGCGTGTAAAAGTTGTTGAAATGGAGAATATTTTGTTGTGTATATTTTTGCCACAATTTAAAAATTACACAAATAGAAATGAGTACAATGAATCAGAAAACGTTCTAAAAATGGACTGTAGTAGATTGTACAATTTCTTGATATGCTCACATGCTTGAATTGCATTATATGTGGGTGATGTGCCAATAAAACTGTTTTTTTGTTTGTTTGTTAAAAGAGCTACAGTTTCGGAAACCCACAGGGGCAATTCTACCTGGTCCTGTAGGGTCACCAGGAGTCGGCAGTGAGCTTTGTTTGGGTTTTTCTTTGATAATTTATCGGTAGGCAAGCGCACAGGTTGGGACCAACCCAATCCCCCCCTCCCCGGCCCAAGCCTGCTAAATCCAAGCCGCCCCTGTGATTACTGTAGGAGAGAGGAGGCTGCCCGGACTTGCCCGGGTTCTTCAAACTCCAGATGATCCTAGTTACAACCTTGCACCTAGCAAAGATCAATAGCACCTTAGGGCTGGAGAAGGTGACCTGGTCCAGCTCCCAAGTAATTCACGCACCTGGTTAATTCACTAGGTCTAGAGCATTGTTTCCAGTCAAGTCTAGGAAATCCGAAGGTTTTGCACGCGCCTCCAACCCAAGCCTCCCCCGCCTCCAAACGCACCTTTGCCAAGCTTCCTCCTTAAGTGGGCCAAATTTCCTTGTGCACTCTTAAGACCCCTAAGCGAGCGACTGGTCCCAGCAAACGCAGGTGGCCCCGAGCCTCGACTTTGTTACCGCTCCTCCCTGGGCGCCGCTTCAGGCGCGGTAAGGAGGTGCCAGAAGGGCAGACCGAACCCCGCAGAAGCACAGTAGAATCCAAAGGGGCTGGGTGATAGGTGTTGCGAACTTGGTCCAGGGACCCGCCCCTCGAGGTCCGGTGCACGTGCGCCACCGCTACCTAGGGGTGAGTCCTTGGAGACTGGCTCCCTTGGCGCCGCTCAGCCGGTCCTGCTTCACATTAAACGGCAAGACGCTTCTGGGGTCACGACTCCCCCAGGGCCAGGGGAGGAAGGGAGGATCAAGGATGGAGGCAATAGCGAACCCCCTTTTTGAAGTCGGCCTTCTCAGTGGGAAAACAACCATATACAGAGGGACTCAGTAACAACTTAGGACGCACACGGCCCACGTGACCTCTAGGTGGCTCGACGTTTTGGGTCCCTCCTCTCCCCCACCGCCTCTCCACTTTCCGGGACATTCAGGCACGGGGAATTGGCCTCCACCCTTTTGCCTCCACCCTCCGGGAAAACCCGCACGCCCGGGGCCCCACCCCCACCCCCACCCCCCTGCGTGCGGCCTGCGCAACCTCACGGTTCACCCGCCGCGCCCGAGCGCTTTGCGTAACAGCCCCTTCCCATCCAAAACGCCGCAAAAATCAATGCTAGACACCCGGCCTGCGAATCTCCTAAAACTTTCCATGCCGGGCCCCACCCGGTGCCCAGATCTTGCCGCCACTGGGGTCCCAGTGGGGGCCCGGCCCTCGTGGTCGCCTAGCTCCGACTCCGGACTGGTCGGGATTCCGGGGTGCCAGGGGCGTGGGGCCAGAGCGGCGCTGGGTGGTGGGGGTGCTGGGTCTCGCTGGGGCTGCGCGGGGTCCCGGGAAGATGATGCAATTCTGGACGGAGAGTAGGGGGCGCGACCCCAACGCCAGCTGGAACACCCTCCGGTCGAGTGGGTCCCGGTCTCGGCTGGGGCCGCGAGCTCACCTGGACGGGAAACGCCGAGAAGAAAGGGAGGGTTCAACAGGTCCCTACGCTGCAGCGCGCGACAGCTGCTAAACGGAGAACACGACTGGGGCCAGCGGCTCCTTAGCGAGTGAACCACGGATAATCGGCGGAAGGCGATTGGTCGAGAGGCGGGGGCGGAGGCCGGGTCCGGCCAATCCCGAGTTGGAGTTGGTCTGGCCCGCGGCGACCCAGACTCCGCCTCCCCCGTCCCTCCCCCACCCCCCAGCGCCCGCCCCAGACCCCTGGGTCTGACCCAGGCGGCCTGGGATCCCCTCCTCGGTACCGACCACTGCCTTCCCTGCTGGGCCCCGGACTCCAGCCGGGACCGAGGACCCAGGCCGTGGCGCCTCCGCTCCAGGACCCCAGCGCCCCCCTCCCCCCGGGACTCCCACTGTTGAACCCTTACAGATTCCCGGGGGGGGGGGGAGGGGGGCGCGGCCGTTCTGTACTTGGTGTCCCCGACCCTGTTTTATTCCGACCACTGTTTGCTCCCCGAGAGCTTAAGGAATTATATGATTTAATGTGAAATACAACAAGCCAAGCACTGCCTCGCGAGGGGAAGGACTGCGGGCCCTTGAGGATTCATTGATCCTCAGCAAATATTTGGCGATCCATTGGGGAGACGTGGAGCTCTGGGGTCGGTGCCAGGGTCGAACACAGCACGCTTCTCCCGGGTCCTCCGACGCGGAACCCAAGCTCCCTGTGCCCGGCCACCTCCTTTCCCTGCTCCCCGAGATACTGGGCCTTGGGGAGACCCCAAATGTGCTCGGGGCACGGTGTTTGGGTCCAAGAAGGTGGGCCCTTGTGAGCAGCACCTGACACTGCTTGCCTCAACGTTGGCAGCATGCAACGTGCTCCCTCCCTTAGCAGTTCCCTGTCAGGCCTCCCATTTTACAGGGAAGGGAAACTGAGGCTCAGGGAACAAACTCTCGTCAAAAGTCGATAGGGAGAGCGTTGTCCACCCGCCGCCTCCCCACTAAGCAGTAGAGTCTGATGGAGCCAGGGGGACCTCTGGCCAAAGAGTTGCCCGCCTCTCACCCTCCCTCCTTCCAATCACCGGGAAGGCGGTGACATCCTTGGAAAGCAGAGGAAAGACCACAGCGAATTAGTAATATTACAGATTTTTTTCAATCCGATGTCCTGAAGACCAAGGGTTGGACGATCCCTGACGCTAAAGTTATTCCCCCACTTTTAGGGAAAGATCGTAGTGACCGTCTAGCACAGGCCAGAACCGCCCCTGTGGGTTTCCAGGACTGTATGGGAGTAGAAGGCCCCGCCTTTCTCACACGGAGCCGCTGGGGTCAAGCCAGTTTGCAATCAGCCTGGAGTTCGGAGTTCGGTTGGGGAGAGAGAAGCCAGCTTCTGGGGCTAGCGGAGGTGTCGGACCAGCGCCCCCTTGGGCAGAGATCCTGCAGGTTAAGACTTTGACAAACATCTGCTAGGGGCCTTTCAGCACCCTTTGGTTTTGGTTTTAACTATGGTAAATATATGTAACACAACATTTGTCCTGTCAACAGTGGTGACATGGAGAGTCCATGTTTTCTCATTGAGCAGATAGCTACCCAAAGCAAACCAAACTCACAGTCCTCCAGGTGCGGCTAATTCACAGGAGAGGGTAGAGCTGCCCCTGTGAGTTTCCCAAAACGTAACTCTCTATGGGAGTAGAAACATCTGTCTTTCTCTTGTGGATGGGGTGGTTTCGAACCACTGACCTTGCTGTTACCAGCCCAACGGCATAAGCACTGAGCACCAGGGCTCCGCGGGGCATCTTCCCGGTGATACACAAGGTTAGCACAGCAAGCTGCCCACTGGGAGGTTAGCGAGCTGGTTCCTCCAGAGGTGAGACAGAAGAAAGGTCTGGTGATCTACTTTTGGAAAATCAGCGATTGACTATCTTCTGGGGCACAGTGCTACTGTGTGTGTGTGTGTGTGTGTGTGTGTGCGCGCGCGCGCGCCTGATTACCAGGGGTTAAGTATTTGTACCTGGCACTGTAGACAAAGTGTGAGTCAGACAGACAGGTTCTCCATCCCTGTGGAGTCCCTGGATGCCGCACAGAGTTAAGCACTCAACTACAAGGCAAACGCTTGGTAGTTTGCACCCGCCCAGCGGTGCTCCCCACAGGCTGAGTGATCTGCTTCCAAAGGTCACAGTCTCAGATACCCCCGGGAGCACTTGTCCTCAGTACACACTCGGCCTCCATGAGTTGGAATCACTAACCACAGCAGGAGCCCTCAAGGTGTGGTGGGTTACATGGTGGACTGCTAGCTGCAAAGTCAGTTGTTCGAAACCACCACCTGCTCAAGAGAGAGACAAGGCTTTCAAACCTCACGAAGACTGATGGTTCAGAAACCCACAGGAGTGGGTCTCGCCTTTGCTATAGGGCCATTGGGAATTGTAATCGACTTAATGGCAGTGAGTTTTGAACAACAATATCAGGACAGAGAGGAACAGTCGCTAGTATGGGTCACATGGTAGAAAACGTCTCTGGACAGCAACATTTGACCAGAGACCTGAGTTCTAGGGCGGAGGGAAGGGGGTCTGGTGGCTAATGGGCTACCTGAATTGCTACATGAAAAGTCAGTGGTTCAAACCTACCAGCCGGTCCAGGGGAGACAAATGAGACTGTCTACTTCCCTTAAGATTTACAGTCTCTGAAAGCAATGGGCCAGTCCTATGCTGTCCTGCTGGGTCACTACCAACACCACGGCAGTGAATGAGTTTGTCTTTTCCTGAGTTCTGCAAGAGGAGTGGTCAGGTTGGTAATAACAATCCACAATGCCAGGGGTAAGGGCAAATTCCAGGTGTTGGAGAAGGTGTCAGAATTGTTGGTACCCTGGAGCTGAAGTGGATGAGATGGTGGAAGGAAGGGGCTGCCGTACTGGCAGGGCCTATAGGCTGAGGAAACCAGGAGGTATTGATTCTTCCCCAGCCAGGAATCTGACATCAGAGTGCCAACACCATCACCATTCTGGCATCACCACTGTCCTTGGATCACAGATAGATCAATTACTCCATCTCCTCCTGTTTCTTCACCAAACTCCCTCCTCCTGCGTCTGTCTCTCCTTTCTCCTAGGGATGGGGGGTGTCACCTCATGGTAAACATCACTGGTAACATCTCAAAGGTGTTATTTCCAAATAGGTACCAGGGGTTAAAAATTAAACATTTGCCTGGTGGGGGGAGGGGTAAACACACAATGGAATCCCTAATAGAAGCTATCCGGAGTTTTGAGCTAGGAAGTCCCTGAATAGTCTCTGAAACACTTCTTATTATTCTGAAATTTTGATATAATTTCAGACTACCAGAAAAGTGGCAAATAATATCAAACAAAAATTTCCCAGATATCTTTTATACCTATTTCCCAAATACTTAATTTGCTATATCCTCTCTCACTCGTTCTCCCTCCCTCCCTCTTTCTTTTTTCCCTAAATGATTTAAGAGCAAGGTGCAGACATGCTGCTGTTACCGCCTAAATATTTTAGGGTACTTAATACTTTAGCGTGTACTTCCTAAAAGTAAAGGATTATTTCCCATAGCCACAATACAATGGTCAAAATCAAGAAATCACCATTAACATAAGAATAGTCCCTAACCACAGCACTGAAGCTGCAGCTCAGAGAGAGACACGGCTCATCAGAGCACACGGGAGCAAGTGAAGGGGGAGGAACAGAGAGTGGAGCACATCCTGGCCCACCAAGCCTTGACAACGATATTCCCACTCAGAGCAGTCAATCCACAGAGAGGACCATATGGCTGGCCCCACTATGAGACACGATGTCCCTCACTGACTCATAGCCCTACAGGGGACAACACTGGAGACACAATGTAGGAATTGCACCCAATCTGATCCCACACCGAGACAAAATACTAAGGGCGTGCAATAGAACAGTAAGGGGAACAGAGCAATGAGGGCATACCAAAAATAGGCTTTGGGGCCAGGACTTGGCACCCCATCAGACTCGAGCAGAAAACACTCCTAAAGGCCAACAAACAGTCCTTGAACTAACTACAAGCTTTTCTTTTTTGTTGTTGTGTTGTGTGTTTTTTTGTCATTGGCTTTTTGTTGTTGTTTTATTTTCTTTTGTTGTTTGGTTTTGCTCTGTCTTGTTTTTGTACATGTTAGTATCTCCACAGGCTGTCTAAATAAGATAGTCTGGATGAACAATCTGGAGGAGAAGACAACAGGACTGACAGTTCTGGAGGGATATGGGAGGGAGGCGTTGGGGGGAAAGGAAGTGGTGTTAACAAACCCAGGGACAAGGGAACAACAAATCAGTGGTGTAGGAGGCCTGATAGGACGTGATCAAGAGTAATGTAACCAAGAAGAATTACTGAAACCCAAATGAAGACTGAGTATGATAGTGAGACAAGAGGAAAGTAAAAGGAACTAGAGGAAAGAGGTGGGAGGCAAAGGGCATTTATAGAGGTCTAAATAAAGGCATGTACATATGTAAATATATTTTATGTGAGGATGGGGAAATAGATTTATAAGTATATATTTATAGGTTTAATATTAAGGTAGCAGATGGACATTGGGCCTCCACTCAAGTACTCCCTCAATGCAAGAATACCTTGTTCTATTAAACTGGTATTCCATGATGCTCACCTTCCTGACACGATTGCTGAAAACAAGGCGGGTATATAAGCAAATGTGGTGAAGAAAGCTGATGGAGCCCGGCTATCAAAAGATATAATGTCTCTGGGGTCTTAAAGACTTGAAGGTAAACAAGCGGCCATCTAGCTCAGAAGCAACAAAGCCTACATGTAAGTAGCACACCGCCTGTATGATCACGAGGTGCTGAAGGGATCAGTTACGAGGCATCAAAGAGCAAAAATTCATATTATTGTGTGCTCACTTCCCCGATATACGAACATGGAAGACAAATGGGTGCATAAGCAAGTGTGGTGAAGAAAGCTGATGGAGCCCGACTATCAAAAGATATAGTGTCTGGGATCTTAAAGGCTAGAAGGTAAACAAGCGGCCATCTAGCTCAGAAGCAACAAAGCCCTCATGAAGAAGCACACCGGCCTGTGGGATCACGAGGTGTTGACAGGATCAGGTATCAGGCGTCAAAGGGATCAGGTATCAGGCAAAGAAACCATATCATTGTGTATGAGAGGGAGTGTAGGGTGGGGACTCAAAGCCCATCTGTAGGCAACTGGACATCCCCTTACAGAAAGGTCGTGGGGAGGAGACGAGACAGTCAAGATGCAGTGTAGCAACCATGAAACATTCAACTCTCCTCTAGTTCCTAAATGCTTCCTCTCACCTCCCCACTATCATCATCCCAGTTCTGCCTTACAAATCTGGCTAGACCAGAGGATGTACACTAGTACAGATAGGAACTGGAAACACAGGGAATCCAGGACAGATGATCCCTTTAGGACCAGTGGTGAGAGTGGCAATGCCAGGAGGGTAGAGGGAGGATGGGGTCGAGAAGGGGAACCGATTACAAGGATCTATATATAACCTCCTTCCTGGGGGACGGACAACAGAAAAGTGGGTAAAGGGAGACATCAGACAGTGTAAGATATGACAAAATAATAATTTAAAAATCATCAAGGGTTCATGAGGGAGAGGGGAGCGGGGAGGGAGGGGGAAAATGAGGAGCTGATGCCAGGGGCTTATGTGGAGAGCAAATGTTTTGAGAATGATGAGGGTAACGAATGTACTTTATACAATTGATGTATGTATGCCTTGTGATAAGAATTGTGAGCCCCCAATAATTTTTTTTAAAGAAGAAAACACAAAAATATTTCACAATATTAAAAAATACCTCAAAGCATCTGATGGCAGAATGTCTAATAAAGCACATGCAAGGTAGAAAACACACACACACACACACACACACAAAGAATAGTCCCTACCTCATTCAGGGTCTGCCAAAAGTCCCCGCATCTTTGATAGCCTGTCCCTGGCAGGGAGCTCTATCTGACAGTCATGTCGCTTTCATCTGACACAGCTCTTGAGTCTTTCTTTGCATTTCACATCCCGGGCATTGTTGAAGGATACAGGCCAAATATTCTGCAGAGGCTCCTTGACTTGGATTTGTCTGGTGCCGCCTCACAGGAAGACTCAGGTGGTGCCTTCGGCCAAAGCCCCTGGAATTGGTGCAGAGGCAACGTCCAGTGTCTCCTCGCTGGCACATTAACGTTGAGAACTTGGGGGAGGAATGTCAGCGTTCTCCACCTTAAAGGCACTATTTCCTATCTGTGATTGGTGAGTGTCTCATGGGCTGTTCTCTGCAACTAGGCCAATATCTTGCTGCTTCTCAAGGCGGGAGCCGCCATGGCTAGTCTGTGTCCACATCTGCCGTTAGGAAGATGTTGGCCAACGGGTGATGCTTCTAATGTCCTCTTCTTGCCTTCCTTTGTCAAATGCCCTTGTACTGCCAGAGGGTCCTGTACCCCCACTTCTTCATACACAGCACTGTAGACTCATGAGTCCTTTTGAGAAACAGCGTACCTCTTAGCCATTGAAAGTATCTAACCCAATGGTTTTTCATGTGCTCCGAGACTGGGATCCAATTTTAACATTTTTGTCACTGTAAAAAGAAGCCCTAACCCATTAGCAGGCACCCCGTTTTCCTTTCAGCCCTCCAGCCATGGGTGATCATCACTCTGTGGTTTCATTTATGTCCAAATGGAGCCCTGGTTGCACAGTGGTTAAAGCACTCAGCTGCTCACTGGAGGTTTTTGACCCACCCCTGTTCCCGGGGAGAGAGATGGGACCATCTCTTTCTGTGGAGGTCTGAAGCCCTGGAAATCCCAGGGGCGGGTCTCTGTTATCATAAAGAACTGCTGTGAGTTGGAATCCAGTTAGTGGCAGAGGATTTGGGCGGGGTTTGGCTGGGTGATAATCTTTTACTATCATTGTTCTGAACTATCATTATTGCTGAAAGGGAGGAGGACCTGAAGCACTTGCTGATGAAGGTCAAAGATTGCAGCCTTCAGTATGGATTGCCACTCAATGTGAAGAGCCAAATCCTCACAACTGGACCAGTAGGTAACATCACAATAAAGGGCGAAAAGGCAGAAGCGGTCAAGGATCTCATCTTGCCTGGATCCACAGCCCATGCTCATGGAAGCAGCAGTCAGGAGCTCAAAGGAGGTATTGCATTAGGTAAATCTGCTGCACCAGCCTGCCTTGGAGTATTGAAGAGCAAGGATGTTACTTTGAGGACTAACATGCGCCTGGCCCAGGCCATGGCGTTCTCCATTGCTTCATATGCATGTGGACGTTGGACATTGAATAAGGAAGACCAAAGAAGAATGGCTGCACTTGAACTGTGGTGCTGGAGAAGAATGTTGAAAGAACATGGACTGCTCAAATGACAAACCAATCTGTCTTGCAAGAAGTATGACCAAGGATGGCGAGACGTCATCTCACACATTTTGGACATGTTGTCAAGAGAGACCAGTCCTTGGAGAAGGACACCATGCTTGGTAAAGTGGGTGGGGGGAGGGGGCAGCAAACACAAGGAAGGTCCTTGCTGAGATGGACTGACATGGTGGCTGCACCAATAGGCCCAGGCACAGGAACTGTCGTGAGGACGGCACAGGACCGGACAATTCTACCTTGTGTTGTACACACGTCATTGTGGGTCAGAGCCGGCTCCACGGTGCATAACGATGACCACAACAGTCCACTCAGACACAGTCGCTTCCTTTTTAAACACGAAGGAAGTAGAAAAAGAGATGGAGGTCAGCGCGCACACCATGACTGGACAAGTGAGACGTCTTCCTGGTGCTCTGGTGAGGAGAGGGGAGAAGGGGCACGGCCGTCGCCCGGAGCGTGGCAGGTGACTGGGGAAATGTGTCCGCAGGGCAGTTGATAAACACCATGCCTATCGAGAGGGCCCCATTCAGGTTTCCCATCATGAACCTTGTCCTGGACTGGGTCCCTGGCTGGGCATTTCTCTGCCACAGTGGGTTGATTGAGTATCCGTGTGGTAGCAAAGAGAGTTGGGTTTCCTCAGGTGTGTGAATTATAATACAGGCAGTACCCCCCCAACCCCCGCCATGACAAATACCTCACTTACTTAAAACCTGTAGTTACCAGCTCGCAGGACCTCTCCACCTATTCTATTAAAAAGTTGAAGCATATAATGGTTTGGAGTAGTAAATCAGCACTACTGTGTGGCACACAGCAAACCCTTAGGAGTCTTGCATGTCATGAGGTGGAAGCTGTGTTCGTGTGTCTGGAAGTGGTTCTCTCGTGTTTTCCAGTCATCAAACGGCACACTTTTATACTATATATGAAGACAGTTGATTGGCTGATGTGAGCCAGGAATTAGACTTCATCGTTGAAATATAATAGGAGCTCTGGTGACATGGTGGTTATGTGTAGTGCTGCTCACTGCAAGGTCAGCGGTTCAAAACCACCAGCTGCTCCAAGGGACAAAGCGGAGGCTTTCCACTCCAGTGAAGAGTTCAGGTCTAGGAGACTCACAGGGGTACTTCTATACTGTCGGTTGGGTTGCACTGACTCAATGGCAGTGAATAATTTTGGAGCTCTGATTTATTTCATATGTGCAAATTTAACTGGAAGGCCGATTGAGGAACAGAAGTGTTCATATGCAGGGACTGGGGACTGGCTTTATGTACCTACAGTCCGTCCTCTCTCCTGCGTTGCCACGCCCTGCTGTGGCTGGTGCCTACTTCCCCGCCCCGCCCAGCTTTGACTCGGGCTGGGCCCGGTGGTTTGCCTTGCCCCTTGGCATCTGTGGCTGGTGGCAAGAAGGGAGGGTGAGTCTGTCCCAGGCAGAAACCTTTAGAGCAGTGGCTTGCAACCTTCCTCATGCCGCCGCCCTTTCATACAGCTCCTCATGCTGTGCTGACCCCAACCATAAAATTATTTTCGTTGCTACTTCATCACTGTCATTTTGCTACTGTTATGAATCAGGAGACCCCCCAATGGGGTCTCGACCCCCCAGGTTAAGAACCGCTGCTATAGAGGCTTCGCTCACCCCTCCTGCCCACTGCCGTAGGAGCGTGTCCTGAATGCTACTGCTCCTTCACCCTGAGTCCCAGAATGAGGACATGTGTGAGGCAGCTCTGGGTCTAAGCTGCAGCCTGGAGCAGAGCCCAGCAGAGGCCTGAGCAGGAACGAGTTGCTTATTGTTGTGAGCTGAGGTGCTGTTTGTGAGCACAGCAAACTCTGACGACTGTACGATCTAGGGGGAGTCCTGGTGGCCTAGTGGGTTACAGGTTGAACCACATGGCCAGCAGTTTGAACCTACCATGGGGTCAGATCAATGACAGCCACTCTCATGTCTTGACATTGAGAAGAGTCTTTATTCAGCCAGCTGGGTTTCTGAGAAACTGAACACGCTTCCCCTCACAGCGGCCCTGAGCGGACTTCTCAGTACATTTTTAAAGGCCCAAAGCTCATTTGTTCCCTGTCTAGGATTCAAGCAAGCAGGAACAGAAGCAGAAAGTAAAATTAATGGCTTTATTGTAATGTTAAGATAAGCAAGCAAGGGGAAGGTATTGTTTATATCTCCACAGGGAAAGAGGGATCAGACTTCAACCCAGTGCCGCAGGTGTGAATGCAACATCCCGGTGTGGAGTAGGGAACCAGTGGAGAGGTCTGTGAGGCTGGCCCCAGCACCAAAAATTAGGTGGATTCCTGCCCCTCCCCCAGAAGAATTTGTTTCAAAGGACGACAAGGACTCTGCAGCTCCGGGAGATGGACATATCTGATCAGAGCACACGGGAGCAGATGAAGGGGCAGGAGGAGAGAGTGGAACACAGCCTGGCCCACCAGGCCGTGAGGATGATGTTCCTGAGTAGAGCAGCCAGTCCACAGAGAGGACAACATGGCTGGCCCCACCACGAGACATGATGCCCCGCAGTGACCAATGGCGCTATAGAGGACAGCACCAGAGACACAGTGTGGGAATTGCACCTGACCTGATCCCACCACACTGAGGCAAAGCACTGGGGGAGTGCAGTGGAACAGCAAGGGAATGGAGTGGCACGGTCCCCAGGGAATGCTGAAAGTGGACTTTGGGGCCAGGGCGGGCTGCCCCAACAGACTGGACTGGAAAACACTCCTAAAGGCCAACAAATGATCCTTGAACTAACTACAAGCTTTTCTCTTGTGAAGTGTTTTGTTTTGTTCTTTGTCAGTGGTTTGTTGTTGTTGTTTTGTTGTATACTGTTGCTTTGTTTTCCTCTGTCGTGTTTTTATGCATATTATTATCTCCACAGGTCTGTCTAAATAAGATAGGCTGGATGAACTCTCTGGAGGAAAAACAACGGGACCGACAGCTCCGGGGGTACATGGGATAAGGGGAGGTGGGGGGTAAGGAAGTGGTCTTAACTAACCCAGGGGCAAGGGAACAACAAGTGATCCAAATTGATGGTGAGGGGGAATGGCAGGCCTGGTAGGGAATGATCAAGGGTAAGGTAACGTAAAGAAGAGGTATAGCTGTAACCCAGGTGGGGATGGAGCATGGTAGTGGGGCAGGAAGAAAGTCAAGGGAAGTAGAGGAAAGAGCTGGGAGGCAAAGAGCATTTGTAGACGTCTAGACAAAGACATGTGCATGCAAATATACATATGAGGATGGGGAAATAGATCTATGTGCCTATATTTATAGGTTTAGTATTAAGGTGGCGGAAGGACCTTGGGCCTCTACTCAAGCACTCCCTCAATGCATGAATACTTTCTTCTATTAAATTTGCACTCTATGATGCTCACCCTCCCGACACAACTGCTGAAGCCAAAGCGGGTGAACAAGTAAATGTGGTGAAGAAAGTTGATGGTGCCCGGCTATCAAAAGAGATAGTGTCTGGGGTCTTAAAGGCTTGAAGATAAATAAGCGGCCATCTAGCTCAGAAGCAACAAAGCCCGTGCGATCACGAGGTGTTAAAGGGATCAGGTATAAGGCATCATAAAAAAAAAAACTTACCATAGTGAATGAAGGGGGAAGTGCAGAGTGGAGACCCAAAGCCCATTTGTCAGCCACTGGAGATCCCCTCACAGAGGGGTCTAGAGGAGGAGATGAGTCAGTCAGGGTGCGAAGTAGCACTGATGAAGAATACAGCTTTCCTCCAGTTCCTAAATTGTTGGGAACCGGACATAATCAGCCTGACAAAACCGACTCCATACTGTCTGCCCAGCAGGGCTAAAGCCACGTCACCTCAGCCTTATCTTATCCTGACAAACACCAGATGGCCCACCTTTGTTTACTCCAGCACCTGGACATTTCAACCGTAGATTTGTGTCTGCCTACCTGTGTGCTCTAACCTCCTCCCTTCCTTTTTTTACCTTCCCTTGGAATTCCTTTGTTTGCCTCACCCTTTAAAAAGAGGCTTGTGTAGCAATAAACGGAGACCTTGACAAGAATCTGCTTGGTCTCGCTCCTCTCTCTCGCCCGTTTCTCTTTCAGGCTGGGTCCCCCTCGGAAACCCCTCGAATAACTGAGTCCTGCTGGTCGGGGCACTAAATGCTTCCCTCCCCCCCACTACCATGATCCGAATTCTACCTTGCAAGCCTGGATAGAGCAGAGGTTGTACACTGGTGCAGAGAGGAGCTGGAGGCACAGGGAATCCAGGTTGGATGATACCTTCAGAACCAGGTATGTGAGGGGCGATACTGGGAAGGTAGAGGGTGAGTGGGTTGGACAGGGGGAACCGATTACAAGGATCTACATGTGACCTCCTCCCTGGGGGATGGACAACAGAAAAGGGGGTGAAGGGAGACGCCGGATAGGGCAAGATATGACAAAATAATAATTTATAAATTATCAAGGGCTCATGAGGGAGGGGGAAACGGGGAGGGAGGGAGGGGGAAAAAAGAGGACTTGATGCAAAGGGCTTAAGTGGAGAGCAAATGCTTTGAAAATGATTGGGGCCAAGAATGTACAGATGTGCTTTATACAATTTATGTATGTATATGTATGGATTGTGATAAGAGTTGTATGAGTCCCCAATAAAATGTTTAAAAAAAATAGGCAAGCATGCATTACAGGGCACATTCCTTATCATAAAAGAAGCAATGCCAAAATTGATAACATCCTGGTTGTCACGACAAGATTCACTATGCCATTCAGATTACAACATCAAAAGGAATAATATTGAAAAATAATTGAAGACTATATTGAAACACAGTCAAAACTAATTGTAGTGTCCTGAATCTGGGAACATGGGAGCACATTCTAAAATTAATCGCCAGCAGAAACTCTGCCATAAGGGGACAGATAATGGGCAGGTCAACTAGCAGTCAGCTTTCTGAGACGGAAGGGAGGAATGGGCAAGTCATTTAGCACGTAACAAAAATGGAGTTTCTTTTGCTAGTCTGCCTCAAACCCATCAGTCAGTCCAGAGGGGGAAAAACCACCAAGGTTTTCTGCTCCCCCAAAGATTTATAGCCTCTGAAAACCCACAGGGGCCAGTTATACTCTGTCCTATGTAGTCACTGTGAGTAGGATTAACTTGGTGGCAATGTGTTTGGGTTTATACAACCTGTATGGGGTAAGGAGGGACGGGACATCAGGAGAGGGTGGGGGAATGAGAAAGCTACAGGTGCATGGGTTGAAAGGACCCAAGGAGACAAAGAAAAGCTGTGTGGGAATATTAAAACAAGGAACTGGGAAGCAAGACATGGCTAAGAGGAGACTGGCTAAGCACTCAGCCGTTGACCAAAAAGAGGCAGCTTGGCCCCACCCACCAACACCACAGGACAAAAGACCCAGAATCATGCTCCTATCGGGGTTACAGCCCAGGAAAGCCTATGGGGTAGTTGTAATCTGTTACACAGGGCCACTACAGGTCAGGGTCGATCTGGCATCACTTAACAACAAGAGTAGAATACGTGTAATTGTCACTTGGAAGCAGCTGCTGTAGTAACAATGGCAGGGTTTTGAGTGGGGGAAGTGAACAGCTTGCGGTGGGAGGAGGGCAGGGTCCTTTTAGTGGGAAGATGAGACACCAGGAGGCCAGGCCCCGTCTCCAAGGGCACACTGAGTCCCGAGCAAAAGGAGCAAAGTGGGGTGGCAGAGAAAGCTGGCAGATGGAGAGCTAAGACCTGCAGAGATGGACTGACCTAGCATGGAGGACCGTCTCCATGCGGAGGGCTCAGTGGAAGATGGTTGCTGTCGGGATAGACAGGTGATGCTGTAGGAAGACCAAACCGCAAACCAGACTCCCTGCCAATGAGTCCATCGGACTCGTAGCCACCCCATGGGACAGAGCAGGACAGCCCCATGGGCTTGCCGAAGCTGCAAATCTTTACAGAAGCGAACTGCCATGTTTGGCTCTCATAAAGTGACCGGTGGATTGGAATCACCAACTTTTGATTAACAACCGAGCACTTAACCACTGTGCCACCAGGGCCCCTATTCTATTTTGCACCGTTGCTATCATTTTCTCCTTCTGTTTCTGGGCTTTGGGTGTCATGTCTCAGAAACCATTGTCTAACACAAGGTCACAAAACTTCCTGCCTAGGCTTATTTCTCAGAGTTTTACAGTCTTACATTCGGTCTCTGAATCATTTGGGAGTTAATTTTTTAAAACGTTTTATTAGGGGCTCATACAACTCTTATCACAATCTATACATATACATACATCAATTGTATAAAGCACATCTGTACATTCTTTGCCCTAATCATTTTCTTTTCTTTTTTTACATTTTATTAGGGACTCATACAACTCTTATCACCATCCATACATAAACATACATCAATTGTATAAAGCACATCCATACATTCCCTGCCCCAATCATTCTCAAAGCATTTGCTCTCCACTTAAGCCCTTTGCATCAGGTCCTCTTTTTTTTCCCCCTCCCTCCCCGCTCTCCCCTCCCTCATGTGCCCTTGGTAATTTATACATCGTTAATTTGTCATATCTTGCCCTATCCAGCGTCTCCCTTCCGCCCCTTCTCTGCCGTCCCTCTCCCAGGGAGGAGGTCACATGTGGATCCTTGTAATCGGTTCCCCCTTTCCAACCCACTCACCCTCCACTCTCCCAGCATCGCCCTTCACACCCTTGGTCCTGAAGGTATCATCCACCCTGGATTCCCTGTGCCTCTAGCCCTTATATGTACCAGTGTACAGCCTCTGCCCTATCCAGCCCTGCAAGGTAGAATTCGGATCATGGTAGTTGGGGGAAGGAAGCATCCAGGATCTGGGGGAAAGCTGTGCTCTTCATCGGTACTACCTCGCACCCTGACTGACCCATCTCCTCTCCTAAACCCCTCTATGAGGGGATCTCCATTGGCCGACACTTGGGCCTTGGGTCTCCACTCTGCACTTCCCCCTTCATTTAATATGGTATATATATATATATACACACACACACATACATATATTCTTTCTTTTTTTTTTTTGCATGATGCCTTATACCTGGTCCCTTGGGCACCTCGTGATCGCACTGGCTGGTGTGCTTCTTCCATGTGGGCTTTTTTGCTTCTGAGCTAGATGGCTGCTTGTTCACCTTCAAGCCTTTAGGACCCCAGACACTATCTCTTTTGATAGCCGGGCACCATCAGCTTTCTTCGCCACATTTGCTTATGCACCCATTTGTCTTCAGCGATCCTATCATGGAGGTGTGCAGCCAATGATATGATGATTTTTTTGTTCTTTGATGCCTGATAACTGATCCCTTTGGGATCACTCGATCACCCAGGCTGGTGTGTTCTTCCATGTGGGCTTTGTTGCTTCTGAGCTAGATGGCCGATTGTTTATCTCCAAGCCTTTAAGACCCCAGACACTATCTCTTTTGATAGCTGGGCACCATCAGCTTTCTTCACCACATTTACTTGTTCACCCACTTTGGCTTCAGCAGTTGTGTCGGGAGAGTGAGCATCATAGAGTGCCAATTTAATAAACGAAAGTATTCATGCATTGAGGGAGTGTTTGAGTAGAGTCCCAAGGTCCTTCAGCCACCTTAATACTAAACCTATAAATGTAGACACTTAGATCTATTTCCCCATCCTCATATATATGTTTGCATGCACATGTCTTTATCTACCTTTTCCTAGTTTGTTTTGACAATTCTGGGTCCCTTGAAGTTCCAGGTAAATCCTAGAACCACTGGGTCAATATCTGCCAAGAAGCCGGTTGAGATTCTGATAGGCATTCCATGGACGCTGTAGAAGGATTTGGAGAACCGTTCCACCATCGTTGGTCCACCATCCTTGGTCAGTCAGTCTCTGAAGGTCTTAGCTCTTGGAGAGGTCTTACAAGCTAGGAACATGGTCCATCATCCATTTAAAAAATTAAATCATTTCTTTCAACAATGCTTAGTCATCTGGAGTATGTTTCGCTCTCTAATAAAAATGATCAGGGACAAAGAGGTCTGTCACATGATGATGTAGGAATTAAATCTAAAGGTCACATGACAATCCTGAGTGTGTATCCACCTAACAACAGAACACCATAATACGTAAAGAGGTTGAGACAGTTAAAGTTTATTGTGTCAACCTGGCTGATAAACACAGGTGGGGTTAATTGAAGGGTGGGGGGATAAATGACTCGGTGAGCCTCGCCTTTCTAATTCTTGGGTCTCTTGCTTTGTGATGGTCAGACCAGGGTGCAACTGCCATAGCCAGGTCCCTTCTTCAACTTGCAAGGCTCACTTCCTGCAAGACATCCCCAAGGAGAAGCCGCATGGACCTACCCCGATGCAGCCCTGGTGCTGGAGCAGCCGTGTGGAGACCCTTGCCAGTGCTGAGATGCTTACACCTTCACTGACTCAGCTTTCCTCCTGCAGTTGGCATCATAGTGTGTGTTTTGTGAGATAGAGAACTTTGTGGATTGGTGTCTGACATAAGGGTTAATGTTTGACTTGTGGGCTTGGGCAGCACTGGGTTGGAATGTTTTCTTGATGTGCACTTACCCTTTATATAAAACTCTCTCTTCTACATGAGTTTCTGTGGATTTGTTTCTCTAAAGGACCCAGACTAACACGGAGGCCAATGCAGGGAGAAATGAATGCATCTGCTCTGATAGGTGGGGACTTCTACATCCTTTATCTGTGACCGAAAGACTCCAGCAGACAGGAGCTCAGTGAAGACAGACTTCACCATCCACTGGATGTAATCGACATCGACAGAATACCTGACGCAACGCAGCAAAGCCTACCTTCTTCTCAAGCCCACCTTCTCAAGCCCGGCTACATCCTGGGCCACAAAACATGTCTCAACACAGTTAAGAATCTAGAAATCCTATGCACGGAGCTCTTAAACCACCTAGGACTTAGGCTAGACATCCATCACAGAGAGCTGGCTAGGCACCTCTACCATATGTAGTGACCAAGCAACCGATTTCTCAAGAAGATACAGGTCACAGGCGAGATCTAACAAAAGACGAAACTTATCTGGGTGAAATGAAAATATAATCAGTGAATGCAGCAAAAGTTGTGTGTAGAGGAAACTACAACACAGAGTGCACGCATAAGAAAATAAGAAAAAGCTAAATCAGCAATCAAAGCTTACAGTTTTAGCAAACACAAAAAAGAAGGACAAATTAAATCTAAGGTAAGATGTCAGGGGAAGCCAGCCCCTAACATCATTACCAGTCCGGAAGGTGCAATTGTACAGCGATAATAAGTAAAGATCATAGTAAAGTTATAGAGAGCATGAGAGATAGAAGAAAAATATTGAAATAAATGGGAGTCAGACACAATTCATGGTAGCATGCTCACCTCAGCCCAGCTTGGTGGTCCACGTGGAGAGGGAGAGAGATATTTAATGCTAGCCCAGGCTTTTATATTCTCTGGGGACATACAAGCCCCCTAATTACACGTGAGGACATTCATCACAGGAAGGGGTTGTGCTATAGGTAATACAGTAATGGGAGGGGGTGGTCTAGGGGTATCCACATAATAGGAAGAGGAGGGATTGGGATATACATGTGACAAGATGGGCGGATCCTAGATTTAGGATGGTAACTTAACTTTGGATGTCACAGAGCCAGTTTGGCCTGTTCCCTGGCTCAACTGATAGAGACCATTATTGGTAGGGTGTGAACGCTTGGTCTTGGTTGCTGGCCTCAGGGAGAAATAGTTCATTGTCTCCAGCAGAAGGGAGGAGGCCTACCTTGTAGTCTGGGGACTAACTGCCCTCAGGGAGGATGTCTGTAAGTGTCTGACCTCCCCCTACAGTAAGAAAAGGAAAATAGATAATAAAAAAATCAATGGAATTGAAAATAGGACATTAATAGAAAACGCAACAAAATTTAAAAATGGTTCTTGGCTAGATTAAGAGAACTGACCAACCTCTGGCTAGGCGAACCCAGAAAAAGAGAAGATAGGAGGTCAGAAAATGGCCATTGGTCCTACATATTTTATGAAGAACTTCCTGGTCGTGGGTTTGACAATTTAGATGACATGGACCAGTTACTCCAGAGCCCATCCAGTAAAATCCAGCGCAGGTGAGCTGGATGGTCTGGATGGGTCTGTATCTATGAAAGACATGAATGACTTTGCAAAGCAGAAAGCACCAGGACCCAGAGGGGCCATGGGTGAGTTCTACTAAACATTTAAACGAGAAGTGCTTCTCTACAAGCGCTCTCGGAAAAGTAGCAGCAACGGAAATGCCTCCTAATTGATTCTACAAGACCTGCCTTGCAGTAATACCCATGCCCACAGCATCACTAAAAAGCAAAATGACAGTCGCACTTAAGACAGGAGACGCCGCACCCTACGCCTGTAAGTAGTAGTTGTTGTTTTCGTTAAGGTACCATTGAGTAAACTGCGACCCACAGTGACCCTGGCCACAACAGAAGGAAGCACTGCACGGTCCTGCGACATTCTCACAATTGTCCCTGTGCCTGAGCCCGTAGATGCAGCCACTGTGTCATCCATCTCCTTGAGGGTTTTCCTCTTCTTCACTGCCCCTCCCCTTTGTCAAAGGTGATGTCCTTCTCCAGGGACTGGTCACTCCTGACAATCTGTCCGAAGCATGTAAGACAAGGTCTTGCCATCCTTGCCTCTAAGGAGCACTCTGGCCTTACGTCTTGCGAGACAGATTGGTTTGTCATTTGAGCAGTCCATGTTCTTTCAGCACTCTTCTCCAGCATCACAGTTCAATGCATCCGTTTTTCTTCCATCTTCCTTATTCAAAGTCCAATGTCCACATGCATATGAAGCAATGGAGAATGCCATGGCCTGGGCCAGGCGCATGTTAGTCCTCAAAGTAACATCCTTGCTCTTCAATACTCCAAGGCAGGCTGGTGCAGCAGATTTACCTAATGCAATACCTCCTTGGAGCTCCTGACTCCTGCTGCCAGGAGCATGGGCTGTGGATCCAAGTAAGACAAAATCCTTGACCGTTCTGCCTTTTTGCGCTTTATTGTGCTCTATTGCTCCAGTTGTGAGGATTCGGGTCTTCTTTACTTTGGGTTGTAATCCATACTAATGCGGCCATCCTTTTTTTTTTTACAGAGACTGTGATGGTTTAGTCACATGATTAACCCCAAGATATCTTGCTTTATGCTTCTTTAGCACATCAAAGGTTAAACTGCAAAATTTGACCTTTGTTTAATCGGGAAATAAGTCATGAGATGACGTTTGGATATACAGGTCACGTTTTACCATCTCTTTTATACTTCAAATTCGACTGTATGTTAGAACTTACTGAAGAAAGGATGAGCTGTGCTTTTCCTGACCGTGGCTGAAACTGGGGGACATGGCAAAAACAACAACAAAAAACCCAACCTGAAGTCATCCATGTTTGCGATTGCGTTGGTCTTCCTATAGGGAACAAAAAAGGAAAGCGTTCACAAATGCCACCATCAAAGCATGCGTTTCAAATTTATGTTGGCCTTTGGCTTTCAAAGTAATTCCTTTACAATTAAGCCACCAACAGCTGAAGTCCCCGGTGAGTTGATTCTTTCTGTGGAGAAATCGGCATGATGACTGCATCCGCAGGGCTGCTGGGGGTGAACTTCAGAGGTGGAACAAACTAAGGGCAAGCAGCCTTTTCCACTCCAATCCTGGAAGTCAACTGTAGAGAGATCGCATGCTTGATGAAGAGGGAATGTGGCGGGATAAGAGGTAGGACTGCCTGCTCCGGGACATAGCATGGAAATGCTTGCCGAGCCCTGAGCTCCGAATGGTTGTTTTCCTTCTGAGATGAAGAAGATATTAAAGCACCTAAAGGTCAAGGAAGATGTTCTTCTCATGATGAGGAAGCCCCACCCTCCGTCGGACGCGGGACTCAACGGGCCCCGCCGGCAGCTCGCGGGCACCGAGGCTGGCTCTCCGAGGAGCACCTCACTCGGCCATCTTCGCTCCTTCTTCCCTAAGGCTGCCATCCTTGATCTTCAGCAGCAAGGGCTTCAAGTCCTCCTCACTTTGAGCCAACAAGTTCGTGTCATGTGCATCCTGCAGGTTGTCAATAAGCCTTCCTCTGATCCTGCTGCCACACTCTTCTTCATATAATCCAGCTTCTCTGAGGATTTGCCAGCAAATAGATTCATCAAGAATGGTGAGAGGATGCAACCCTGATGCACATCTTTCCTGATTTTATACCATGTAGTAGTCCCTTGTTCGGGTCTCATAACTGCCTCTTGATCTACATCCAGGTTCCGAATGAGCACATGGCGTGTTCTAGAATTCCCATTCTTCTTGAGGTTATCCACAGTTTAGTAGGGTCCACACAGTCGAAGGCCTTGGTATAGTCAACGAGACACAAGTAAACATCTTACTGGTAGCCTCTGCTTTGAGCCAAGATCCATCTGACAGCAGCAATGACGTCCTCTGTTCCACCTCCTTTTCTGAATCCGGCCTGACCTCCTGGCGGCTCCCTCTCAATGTGCTATGGTAACCATTGTGGGGTGGTCTGGAGTGAAGTTTTACGTGTGCGCACTATCCGTGACATCCTTCTACAGTTTGAGCAGCCTGTTGGGGCTCCTTTCTTTGGAACGGGCACAAATGTGGTTCTTTACTAGTCCGTTGGCCAGGTAGCTGTTTTCCAAATTTCCTGGCAGAGGCGAGTGAGCGCTCCCAGTGCTTCTTGAGCTTGCTGAAACATTTCAGCGGGCACTCCATCAACCTTGAAGCCTTGTTTTTGACTAATGCACTCGGTGCAGTTGGAGCTTCTTCCTTAAGCACCACTGGTTCTTGCTCACACGCTGGCTCCTGAAATGGTGGACCGTTGACTAGTGCTTTTTGAGACAGTGGCTCTGTGTGTTCTTTCCATCTTCCCTTGATGCTTCCTGCATCATTCCATATTTTGCCTATGGAATCTTTCAAGATTGCAGCTCAAGGCTTGCCATTTTTCTTGAGTTCTCGGTTTCAGATATGCTGCGCATGTTCTTCCCTTCTGGTTTTCTAATTCGAGGCTTTTGCACAATTTAGTCTTAATACTTTTCTTTGTCTTCTCGAGCTGCCCTTTGAACTTTTCTCCTGGGCTCCTTGAGTTCTTCCGTTTGCTTTAGCAATTCGACGTTAACAGCACGTTTCAGAGCCTCATCTGACATCCCCTTTGATCTTTTCTTTCTTTCCTGTCTGTTTAATGGCCTTCTGCTTTCTTCACGGATGATGGTCTTGATGTCCCCGCAGCTCATCCGGTCTCTGTCATTAGTGTCTAGTGTGTCAACTCTGCTCTTGAGATGTTCTCGATATTCAGGTGGGACAGACTCAAGGTCGTATGCTAGCTCCTGTGGACGTGTTGCATTTTCTTCAGCTTCAGCCTGCACTTACCTATCAGCCATGGATGGCTCTTCCACAGTCAGCCTCTGGTCTGGGTTAGCTGCTGGCACAAAGCTTCTCCTGCGAGTCTTCCCACAGATGTGGTCAACTTGGTTTCTGTGTATTCCATCTGGGAAGTCCATGTGTATAGGCGCCTTTTTTGTACCTTTAAAAAGGTGTTTGCTGTGAACAAGTTAATGATTTTGCAAAATTCTCTCATACGATCTCCAGCTTCATTTCTGTCACCAAGTCCATGGTTTCCAAGTCCTCGTAGTGTTCAGTGTTTGCATCCAACATCAGTACCGTCACTGTGTCGTGAGTGCATGTGGGACCCATCACTGACTGAAGCCATCGGTCAATTTCCGCACTTTCTTCATCTCTAGCTGGTGTGGTTGGTGTAGACATTTGAGTAACCGATTGACTTTTCGTGAAGGTGCATAGATATAATCTGATCACAGACAGCATTATGGCTCATGATGGATTTAGCACGATTCTTTCGGACATTCCTCTTGATTGCGTTAATCCCAGCTTATTAAATCTTAAGATTTTCGGATTCAAAATTCCTAGGATATAAACTTTATCTGTCCTCTTTCATTTTTTGACCACTTTCGATTTTCCTAAACTCATCGTTCCAATCATTAGAGGATGTTTGCAGCTGTTCCTCTTCCCCCGAGTGTCCCCCGTCAGCAAGTGAAGACCCTGAAACCCTCGCTCCCACAGGCTTCACCGGACTCACGTCACCACGGTCGACTCCCCTCCGAGAAATCAGCTCTTCATTCACGCTTCCAGCGAGCGCGCTGGACCTGACCTGAGGGCAGTTTCTCCCCAGTGTTCTGCTTCCTTTGTGTAAGCTTTCAGGACTTGACAGTGCTTCGCAGCTCCGCACAAGGCTTTCATGGGATCCTTCCTCCAAAGTGGAGAGCCAATCCTTCTTCCGTGTCTGTTCCGGGTCTGGAAGCTCTGCTGACACCGGTTCACTCTGGGTGACCCTGCTGGCATTGGAAACGTCTGTGACGCAGCTTCCAGCACCACAGCAGCATACAAGGCACCCCAGTAGGACAAACGGACAGACATGTGGTGTAAGGAGTTAGTCTTGGAAACGCACAGGGGCAGTTGTACCCTGTTCTGTAGGGTAGAACTGTATGACAGTGAGTTTGTTTGTCTGTTTACATCTCTCATGAGCACAGATACAAAATATAATCATGTATAAACTAATTCTACACCGTGACCAAGTGCAATTTACTCTAGTTAAGTTAGGCAGGCTCAACATTAGAAAATCTATTAATGTCATTCATTACATCAAGAGGCAAGATGATAAAGAAGAAATACTATACAATCATATCAATAAATGCCAAAAGATATTTGACAAAATCTAACACTTGTCATGATAAAAACCCTCAGCCATTTAGAAGTGCAGGGATGTCTTCCACTTGGTCAAGAGCATCCACAGCATTCTACAACGAACATCATCCTTCCCGATCTGAAACTAGATGCCCTCCTCCGGAGGTCAGGCATGACACAAGCATCTCCCTTCTCACCACTCCCACTCACAGCTGTGCTGGACGTCCTCGCTAATTCAGTCATGCGCGAAGAGAAAAGAAAACGACGCTGCCTGCGAAGGAAGCACTGTCTTCGCATAACAAGAACTGGATTGCTTATTGTCATCTGTAGGTCTGCTCACCTTCAATTACCGACAGGATCCCCCCAAATCGACAACAGAACCCCAGGAGCTAAGGAGCAGTCAGAGCAAGGTGCAGACGCAAGCTCAATCTACAGAAGTGAATGGCTTCCCCATACACCAGCCACAAACAACTGGGATTTGAGGTTAAAAGCACACTCTTCACATCCCTCCAGAGAGCCCGGGTGGCATATTGGTTAAGGGTTGGGCTGCTAACGCAAGGTCAGTAGTTCTAAACCACCAGCCTTCCTGAGGGAGAAAGCTGGAGCTTTCTATTCCCGTAAAGAGTTAGTCTTGGCGTTTCAAGGGTGCCGTTCCACCCTGACCTATAGGGTCACTATGGGTCAGCACAGACTCTATGGCAGTGATTTTCATTTTGTGTATTCACATTCCCACCACCCTTACGTCCATTGTGATTCATAAGGACTCTCTGAGGCAGAAGGGAACTGCTCTTTTGAGTTTTCAAGACTTTGAACCCTTCTCGGGGTAGACGGCCTCATCTTTCTCCAGGGAGCCACTGATCCTCTGGAGAAAGATGTAGCCGATCACTCCCAGAAAGACCACCATCTCGGGAAGCCCGTGAGGCCATTCTAGTCTGTCCTGTAGGGTCGTTTTGAGTCAGAATCAACTGGATTGGGTGACATCACAGTCTGGAAACTGCACAAACGATAGACACAGTGAAGGACTTGGTAGTTGCCAGGGGCTCAGGGAGAAGGGAGGAGAAATGAACAGATGGTGCGCAGGGGAGGCTCTGGGCAGTGAAACTCCGACGCTGTAAGGGTGGCCGTGCGCTAGGCTGCGTTTGTCAAAACCCCTAGGACTGGCTAACCCCAAGAGTGGCGCCTGACACAAACCATGAACCTGAATGAATAATGACAAATGAAGACCAATGGTAATAAATAAACCAGATTCCTGCCAGGTGCCGATAATAGAAAAACCTGTGATGAGAGGAGGAAATGTATGGAAACTTTCTGTACACCTGTAACTGTGATTTTTTAAAAAAGTGTGCTTATAAAACCCTGTTGCGTTTGTGTCCATGGCGGTGGGATTTGGGAAAGGGTCTCCGTGGTGGTGGTTCAGCACGAAGAGCATCCCCACGCACTGCATGTCACATGTAGGAGCTGCAACATCAGAGCATGTTTTGCTGCGTATATTTTTGCTACAATTAAAAAGTAATTATTACACGAATAGCAGTGAGTGCAGGGAAGAAGAGAATCTGAACTTGATGGTGGTAACGCTTGTACCAGTCTTCTCTCCAGTATTGAACTATTGGATTTTTGATAGGTGGATGAGGTGCCTAGACAACGGTTCAAACAAACAAGCCAACAAAAGCCCCAGGTGTGAAGTAGAGATGTGGGTCCACCAGATGTGTGGAGGTGGGGATGCTCCAGGTCTCAGGTTTTGCAGCCTGTGGCTTGAAGGTACTCTACAAGGATGCTCCACCGCCACGGGAGTCCAGGACACGGGCCATTTCTGAGTCACGAGCCGTCAGTGTGGGTCTGGGGCACGATGTGAGCTCCGAGGCTCTTCCTGATACTCAAAGAATAGGTCCTAGGGGGCATTGCTAAAGGACAAGGTCCCCTCCACCAGAGTCACCATACAACATCTCCAGGTGGCTTCCATTTGCTTGGAAACCATCTTGGGGACAAGCTTCCTCTGAGGGGCTGGACCTCAGGTGCAGGCACGGACAGGTGTCTGAGCCCAGGCTCTGTCCGGAAGGAGCCGTGTAGACTCATTCTGCTTGCCAGGCTTGCCTGGCTGCCCTGCAGCAAGTGCACGGGAACACAGACACCTGGTGGGTCCGAGGACTGTGTTCTTGAGAAGGTTCCATTACGTAAGCCGGGGTGGAAAGATGAGGCCTTGAGCTTGAATTTCATCGAACTTAAAAGAACAGAGGTTGATTTTGGCTGTGGGTTGTGTTTTCGCTTAGAACTGACCTTGGGAGCAGGATCATAATTTACCAGTTCAGGTAGTTTTAGAGTGTTAGACTCAGTGGTGAGACCCAGCCAGTTCCCGACCGTTCAGTAGAACCAGTATCTAATTTTCTGTTGCGTTTGGCAAACTGGTTGTTAAAATGGCACTTGTATTCAGGGTTCTGTCTAAGGTGGCGCTGGTCAGCCGCCAATGTGGAGATCACAAGTGTACATACTTTACTCTTGTGGATGTTTACCTGCGCAAGGGGATTCTAAGCACCCGTAGTCACGGTCATTCCATCTACAGGTATAAAAAACCAGACAGAACTATGCCTGTAATAATTGCTTATTGATTTAACAAAACTCGCTATCCTTTTGATGGGAGATACATTTTTATTCCCGAGCATTTGTTACTTCAGTAAACAAACAACTCACACAGAGAGAGTGCCAAACAACCAGAGGGGGACACGCTGTCAGTCTTTTCAATTCCCAGGAGATTATGAGTCAATTACGCAATCCCTGAAAGTGTCCAAAGAGCCAATAATATTGTCAGAACAACTGCTCTAAGTTCGGCAGAAGCGGAAAGGGGTTTTTCAAAGATGAACAGAATTCGTTCAGAGAAGAGAAGTCGCCTGTTTCTAATACACCAAACAGCGACTACTGTCTGACTGGTCTGCCTCTGAGGGCCTGGGATCCTACTCCTCCAGAGAAAGGACGGTGAAGGAGAACCACACAGCGACGATGCTCGCATGAAAGCAAAGGGTATCGCGAGGGAGGGCGCGAGTCAAGAAACAGTATGGAAATACCTTCAATAACTGTTATTTTAAAAATCATTTTATTGGGGGCTCATACAACTCTTCTCACAATCCATACATACATTCATTGTGTCAAGTACATTTGTTGCCATCATCATTCTCAAAACATTTGCTTTCTACTTGAGCCCTTGGTATCAGCTCATTTTGTTTCCCTCCCTCCCTCATCCTTGATAATTTATAAATTATTACTTTTTCATGTCTTATACTGTCAGATGTCTCCCTTCACCCTTTTCTGTTGTCGGTCCCCCAGGGAGGCGGTTATATGTAGATCATTGTGATCGGCTCCCCCTTTCTCCCTGACCTTCCCCTCCTGATATCCCTACTCTCATTATTGGTCCTTGAGGGGTTTATCTGTCCTGGATTCCCTGTGTTTCCAGCTCTTATCTGCACCAGTGCTCATGCTCTGGTCTAGCCTGATTTGTAAGGTAGAATTTGGATCATGATAGTGGGGGTGGGGGAGGGGAGGAAGCATTAAAGAACTAGAGGAAAGGTGAGTGGGAAAAAAAAACAAACTAGAGAAAAGTTGCACGTTTCATTGGTGTTACACTGCACCCTGACTGGCTCATCTCCTCCCTGCGACCCTTCTGTAAGGGGATGTCCAATTGCCTACAGATGGACTTTTGGTCCCCACTCCACACTCCACCTCATTCACAATGATATGATTTTTTGTTCTTTGATGCCGGATACCTGATCCCTTCAACACCTCATGGTCACACAGGCTGGTGTGCTTCTTCTATGTGGGTTTTGTTACTTCTGAGGTAGAGATGGCTGCTTGTTTACCTTCAAGCCTTTAAGACCCCAGATGTTATATCTTTTGATAGCCGGGCATCATCAACTTTCTTCATATTTGCTTATGCACCCACTTTGTCATTAGCGATGGATTGTGTTGGGAAGGTGAGCATCATGGAATGCCAGTTTAATAGAACAAAGTGTTCTTGCAGTGAGGGAGTACTTGAGTAGAGGCCCAATGTCCATCTGCTACCTTAATACTAAACCAATAACTGCATGCAGAGAGATTTCCACATTATCATATATAAATATATTTACATATATTTATATGTATTTACATATATAAATACATGCTTGTATTTAGACCTATATAAAAGCCCTTTGCCTCCTAGTTCTTTTCTCTGTTTTCTTTTACTTTCCTCTTGTCCCACTATAATGTTCAGCCTTCATGTGGGTTTCAGTAATTCCACTCAGTTACATTGCCCTTGATCAAGCCCTACCAGACCTCTTACACCCTCCTGGCCATGGATTTTGGATCACTTGTTCCTTTCTCCCTGGGTTTAACACACACTTCCTGCCCCCCACCTCCCGCCTCCCCTTCTCCCATGTCCCCAGAACCGTGGGTCCTGTTGTTTACGCCTCCAGATTGTTTACCTTGCCTATCTTATCTAGATCGACCTGCAGAGATAATAATATGCACAAAAAATAAGACAGAGCAAAACAAAAGAAAACAAAACAACAAACCAAGGACAAAAAATAAGAAAAGCCTGCAAATAGTTCCAGGTCTGTTTGTTGACTTTTAGGAGTATTTTCCAGTTGAATCTGATGGGGTGCCACGCCCTGGCCTCAAAGTCTAATTTTAGGATTCCCTCAGGACTTCCTTGCTCTGCTCTCCTTGCTGTTCTGTTGCACACCTTTAGTGTTTTGTCTCAGTGTGGTGGGGTCAAATTGGGCGCAATTCCTGCACTATGGCTCCAGTGCTATCCCCGGTAGCTCTATGGGTCACTGAGGGACATCTTGTCTTGTAGTGGGGCCGCCCTATGGTCCTCTCTGTGCTTTGGCTGCTCTGAGGGGGAGCATCAACTTCAGGGCCTGGTGGGCCAGGATGCGCTTCACTCTCTCTTCCTCCCTCTTCATTTCCGCCTGTGTGCTTTGATCACACATGTCGCTCTCCCTGAGCTGTAGCTTCAGTACTGTCCTCTGAAGTAAATTCTTCTGCAGGGAGGGGGCGCTGTCCACGTAGTTGGGATTGGGGCCGGCCCATATTGTTATGGTTTTTTGTCAGGACTTGATATTTTTCATGAATATTTAAAAACTCTTATAGCAATCTATTTTTTAAAAAAAGTTTTATAGGCACTTCAATCACGTATCACACAATTCAATAGTTCAGTCATATATCAAGAAGAGCTGTACAATCATTACCACATCAATTTTAGAGCATTTTCTCCACCCCCACCCCCACCCCGGGACTCATTGTTCTTCATTTTTTACACTGAATGTTGTTTATTGATTAACTTTTTCAACTTGTACATTTAACACAAAGTACCTTCTAAATCGATACACTTTTCATATTTTACTTAAATTGGACTATTTTCTTACTGTAAGATTGAGAGAAGGCTCAATTCAGTCACTAGGCCAGGTGGACTGCAAACAACAGTTTATTTCTCGCCTGGGTGCAGATGGCTGAGGCTGTACCATGCATCAGCCCCAAGCTCAGGGTCTACTGCCCTTGCACACTGTACAGACATAAGATGGGCTTGGTCCCTGTGGCGTGGAAAATAAGGCTGAGGTCTTCATGACCGATCAGCATCATTGTTGGTGGCTTGCTGATGGCTTCATGGTGGTGACTCTCCTGGGTTCGCTGGTTTCTGACAAAGGCACATTCTTTCCTGTCTGTGCAGAACTTTGTACAGGGTCAGCCTTGGGGGGAACTTTATAGGGAGGGCTCGGGGCAAACATGGAGGAACTTTGGTTTTTAGCACTCTATTAAAGTCCCATACTGCCAAGTTATCACAACATGCAAGATCTGAAGAATGCAGGAGTATTTTTATTTTTTTTCACTTGATGCAACACACAAATATCGATTCACTAATCAGTGTTCTCTCCTTTTTACATTCAAGACTGGTGAACCCAGAGGATTCCTACAATCACAACATGGGGTAACCGGTGCTCATTCCAGCCCATCTCTTCTCTTCTACGCCAAAGCATCTTCATTATGTTGCTTAATGAGATAGGCCACAGGAAGACTACGGTGTCTGAGGTCAGTCCAACTTTCAGCCAATCAGGTTTGCTCTTTGTCAGCTCAACTCCCCCGAAGCAAAAACTCTTCCTTCTTCACAAATGGTAACCATAGGTTAAGTTTGATTTCTTTAAAACATTTTTTGTAGGTTTTTTTTTTGCTTCTACATGTATAATTCCAGGATTACTTCTTACATTCTTTGAATTAAAAAAAATCATTTTATTAGGTGCTCGTACAACTCATCACAATCCATACATCCATCCATTGTAGTTTTCTTGATATAATATTCACATATAATAAATTTTCATAGCTAAACTGCTTCTAAAAAGAATTGCATTTACATCATCCCAACCAGCTCTAATGTTCTGTCCCCCCTCACACATCTACTGATCGCTCCCCAATTCCTGTCTGTCCCACCCCCCTTTCCGACAAACCACTGCATCAGTGACTGTCTCTGTGCATCCACTCCTTCTGTGCTTCCCAAACTGGGAAACCCAACAGAAACAATAAAAACCCAAACCAAAATGAAATAGAAAGAAGAAAACAATACTAATATAAAGAGAAAAATAAAGAGAAAGAAAGAAAAGACCAACAATATTTAAAAATCCAGAGACGAAATTTCTGTTTGGAACCAATCGAGAACATATTTGACCATAGCTCAAACTCAGGTTGGGCCCAGGGAGACGTTAACTGACCAAGTATCATATTATATCCTAAGTATCATATTATATGGCATTGATCTGCCATAATCCAGTTTAAAGTAATTGCTACAATGCAGTTCGAGTACAATCTAGTTTTGTTGGGCTCTTTGATTGTTCTTATTTAAGTATCAACTGTGTGAAATAATAAACTACATTTCCTGTTTGTGTGTTGCGTGTGTGTGTAGTTTTATACTAATGGTCATCAGGGCAGTGAGCTAGTTGTTAAACTATTTGAATCCCATCCCTGGTTAGCCTGGTTTTCAATTGGCTCCCCTCCTCTACCACTAAATGATATTGTGCTAAACACGGTGAAAAATAAGGAAGCGCTTGGAGAGATCCTTTCTTGTCGGAATAAAGGCACTTCACGATCATGGAGTGTGGTCTCCTGACTCCTACTACAATGGAGTCTTCATTGAGCCACTAGACTGTCTTATCAAACCAACAACTTCTGGATGATAGTGGGCCCACAGGCATGGGCTGGGCGCCTGGGCGCTAAGCAGTGATTTTCTGGTGGAGGAGGAAGTGGTCCCTGCCTTCTCTCACTCACTTCGCAAGAGAAGCCTCGGGACCAACTAACTGCCTAAATCTGATGCCTACGAGGCGGACATCAGGCGGACGGACATCTTCTTGCCAACATTTTCACCAGTGCCGAACGCGCTGGCCCTGCTCCAACACTCAGCACTCTTCCAGTACTCCTCTGCCCTCTTGGAGAGCCTGCTCCCTCAAATGCCCAGGAGCACCCCACTCCACCACCCAGCCTCGGGCCCAGACGCACTCAGGTGTTCAACCCAGGGCCCACAGCTAACCCTGCCATCTCCTGGCTCTGCCCTCTCCCTGGCACTGCTTCTCACCGCCCTGCAGTCTCCCTGATGCACGAGGCTCCCAGCACAGGATTCTGGGCTCAAACGATGCACTCTGCTTTCTGGGTGGTTGTGAAGTCCCCTTCTCGTGTCTGCAGGGGCTCCTTAGCAACAACAAACTTGGTGAGGGCTGCATATTTCACACTGTATTATAATTCTACATCTGCACAGACTCTGGACTAGTTGAACCCTATATGCTTTGTGCTTCAGAAGTTAAAATGGTCTTCTAAAGCCACTCCACAAATTTCCTAGCTTGACCCATACCTCCGAGAGTTCAGAGCCTTGGACTTCACGTCTTTCAGGAAGCTCTCCATCCCAGAAAGCAGCAGTCAGCCCCGTCATCAAGCCTGTCCCTGGTTGAGAGCAGCCCTTACTTGATTTCCCAAAGCCTTGCCTTCCACTGGTCCTTCAGCCCAAACGACTACAGGAAATGACCCCCGTTCTCCTGCGTGCTATTGCCCACCAGCCAATAGGTTTTCACTATACTCACACTGGCGAGAAAAACTACGGATGCCTGCCCACCTCTGGGCACTTCCCGTTCTTCTAGCTGTTGTAGTGGTTGGAAGGTCCATTGAGTCAGTTCTGACTCACAGTGACCCTCTGCACAACAGAACAGAAACACTGCCCGGTCCTGGGTCATCCTCACAATTGTTCTTGTTTGAGCCCACTGTTGCAGCCAGTGTCAATCTATCTCACTGAGGGCCTTCCTCTTTTTCCATACGCCCCCACTTTACCAAGCATGATGTCCTTCTTCAGACTGATCTCGCCTGACTTGTCCAAAGTAGTATGTGAGATGAAGTGTTGCCATCTGTGGCAGTTACTAATCTCTTGTCAACTTGAAAAGGGGTGGTCATAGCTAATGATGCCTCTGTGTGGGCATGGCCTTCTCCCGAGGATTCTGGGAACCCCTATCTTCCTCCCTGGAGGTGGGAGATACTCTCTCTGCTACATTTGTCTGTTGATGTCACATGGAGCTACGATAGCAAGAGCCCTGGAAACGAAGGAGCCACATGGACACCCACACCAGTGCTGTGATGCTTCCACCATCATTGGATCCAAGACTTTCCACCCACTGGCCTGTGATCTTCCTGCATTCAGCATCATTGCATGTGTTTTGTGAGTCTACAGAATTTACGGACTAGCATTGACACAGGTAATATTCAACTTATGGACTTGATCTGGACTGGCCTGGGATTTTAAAAACATATATCTTTTATATAAAGCTCTTATTGCACACGAGTTTCCCAAGATTTGTTTCTCTAGTCTACCCAGACTAACACACCATCCTTGCCTCTAAGAAGCATTCTGGCCTTATTTAATCCAAGATAAGAGTTGTCTGTCCTTTTGGCAGTCCATGGTTGTTTTGAGAATTGTCACCAATACCATGATTCAAATGAATTGATTCTTCTTCTGTCCTTATTCAATGTCCAACTTTCACATGCATTCGAGGCAACTCAAAATCCTGTGGCCTGGGTCAGGCGCACCTTAGTCCTCAAAGTAACATCCTTGCTTTTCAACTTTTTGTGCTTTACCCAATGCAATATGCCAACTGTAGCTTTATTGTGGATCCAAGCAAGATGAAATCCTTCACTTCACTCTTTCCTCCATTTATCATGTCACCTATTGCTTCAGTTGTGAGGATTTTGGTCGGAGTTCTATCGGTTCATGCTTCATGTCCTCCTTACAAGCAAGGTTGTATCATCTACATATTGTTGTTGAAGTGGGCTTATTATTTATTGCTTGCAGCCCATAGCAGACTGGGACACCCAGGTCAAAATGTTCCCATCTCCAAAACTGCCCTTTTACAAGACGAGGTACATGTCCCTATTCCTCAAAGGGGCAAGTGGGGTACAGGTACATTAAGGAGCCTGATCCAAAGGACCCTTTTCTTCCTGCTCTGTCCTGTCAGCCACAATGCCCTATACCTGGTTTATGGATTGGCAGAGAAGGGAATTTCATCTCCATGGGCCAATTCCAGCAGTTACCTTCAAGCTTCCTGAGATTTGAGACCCTCTCAACTGACCTCTCCCCAAGTTGCTTCTCTGGATCTGTGTCTTTCAGAGCAGTTGACCTTCTAACATTAGCTGTCTTACACAGCAATCACTACTTCCTTCGAATGAACTGCAACTATCAATCACCATTCTTTTTGCTAATGCTCGGTTCATTCGAAGGAAGCAACTCTAATCAGTAGGGTGATTGTGCCTCTATCAATAAACCTTTCAGCAAAGTTCTCAGCTGCAAATCAAAAGGCTGTTTGAGCCCATCATAGGATCTGTGCCCTTAAAGATCAGCCTGGGAAACAGTGGGGGAAAATCCATTCTATTCTGCAGGGTCACCGAGTCTGACTCAACTCCAGGCACACATGAACTACCAAGCCACAGCCAGGTGCCAGTGACTTTTGCAAGCAGAGAGCCAGGCCACCTTGCTTCTGAGGCAACCTGGGATGGCTTCCCACCATCAGGTTTCTAGTATCCAAGTGTGCAACCGTCATCGCCACCCAAGGACTCCATATTACTGTGTGGTTGTTGTTAGGTGTTCCAACTCACAACAACCCACCAGACTGGCACAGGAGGAAGCACCACCGGCCCTGCACTATACTCAGGAGGACTCAGATTGCGGTCTTTGTTGTTTCAGCCCGTGTCACCCATCCCGAGGGTCTTTCTCTGCTCTTTTACTAAGCTTGACGTCTTCCTCCAAAGGACTGTGCACACATACAGTAAACTTGTTTGAAATGCTCCCCTTAAAACAGCAAAAGATGCTACAAGCAATAACAAGATAATTCAAGTGCTGAATGAAAATGTGCCGGTACCTTAACGATATATTTCAACAGCCGTTCTCCATTTGATTCTACAGAACTTAATATAGGGTCTAGAAATACTTTAGATTTTTAGGCATGGATTTGCTACGAATCAGTTATAGGCATGTCAAAAATAAGGCAGGTTGGTCCTAGACCACAAGAACATGGCTGTGGCAAGACAGTGAGTTACACGTTTAGGTGTTTTTTGGGTAGAACTTATTATGCCCCAGGGTCTCCAAGGCCGTGAATCTTTACCAGAGAAGATAGCTCCCATTTCCAATTGATGGGTTCAAACAAGATTAACTGCATCCAGGGCTTGGACTTAGGACCTATGTAAGTTCCTTTTGTATTCCTATCAGCAGACTGCACGTTATTGTTCTCATGGAGTCTGTTGTGACTCATACTGGCCCTCTGTCCGATAGTGAAACGCAGCCCAGTTCTGTGCCATCCTCACAATTGTTAGGTTTGAGCCCCTTATTGTAGCCACTGTGCCAATCCATCTGAGGATCTTCTTCTTCTTCACCCTCAACTTTACCAAGCATGATGTCCCCCCCCAAGAATTAGTCTGTCCTGTTAACATGTTCAAAGCACGCGAGATGAAGTCCCACCATGTTCACTTATAGGGAAGGGTTCTGTCCATAAAATGCATTCATCAACTTTATCACTAAGGACAACAGTAAAGCTTTTTCAGGAAATAAGGGATATGTGGAGAGGGGCTGGCATCCCCAACCCCTGTACTGTTAAAGGGTCAATTGTCCATTTCCCAGATTCACCAAGCCTCCTGAATGGTGACGGTCAAGCTGCTCACTTGAGCCCATCCAGAGGTTAATGAGTGAGTTCCATCCAGGTATTCTATGCTAGTCTATGGAATTGCACTAGAGGAAACCTTCTACAAAGTTGGGACTAAGACAATCAACTTTTTAAATGAGATTATAAATTGCCCTCCGAGTGTTTTATACTTTTCACAAGAAGTCACATCGAGATACTGTATCACTACAAATTTTATTCAGAAACCCATCTTTGTGTTTTTTTTGTTGTTTTTTAAAAAAAATTCCCATTATGAACTGGTTTTGGTCAATCAACTACAACACTTCCTAGCATACGGTAAAAACGGCATGGCTCAGAATCGTCCGGATCTTTCCCGATCTCTCGATCGCCGTCTATCCCGCTCCCTCCCTCCTCCGCCACCACCTCCACCTCCACCGCCACCACGGCCACGGTCTCTGGATCTCGACCGACGCTCCCGGGACCTGGACCGAGATCGATGCCTGCGGACAGAGAGAGACCTGTGGTTTGCACTGGAAGCCAGATGTTAAACACAAAAGCAATCACTGCCCACCACCTGAAAACATGTCATGCCATGTCATGTCAAATTAATGGGGGCGGGCGGGGGCTGCCAATTAAACTAGACGATGCACTGTAAGATGTGTCTCTGTAGCAGAGGACAAAGGGACACCGTAAACTGAACAGGTGTGTTGCACTGTCTGTTCCAGCATCAACGCAATAGATGTATGATGTCAGAGTCACAGGAACACTGAACTTGACACACAGGCCTTAGCCCTTCCCGTGTTGTGTCGACTTCCTAACCTTGAATTCCCCTCAGGACCACAGTGCACTCCTAGGAAGGGATTTAAAACACTCGCCTACACCTTGGCCCATCTCTGCATTCCAGGGCCCCACAGACTGCCTGGAGACACACCCCACCCCTCCATCCCCAACAAAATAGTTACCAAATATCAAACAAAACCCTCAAATGGAAACCTTTTATATTAAAATGACCCCTGACTAACTGGGAGAACAAACACCCCAGACCCCAATACATGAGAACTGTCTCCGTGGTCTCCTCACCCAGTGCCACGGATCCCTTCCCCACTGAACTGTTGTTCTGCTTGGTCCCCCGGTCGGTGTTCTACTTGAGGAGGAGGACGACGGACATCTCTGGATATGTTGAATGCTCTTCAGAAAACGTATGTCAAACAGTAGGTTTCACGCTCAAACCAGTCTTTAGAGCAATACCTAGTCTAAGCTCCACACGCAGCCACTTTCCAAACAAGTGAACTTCATACTGTGTGTGCCCAGATACTCACTTCTTGCGGCGGCGCCCATACAACTCCCGCCGAAGTTCTCTAGAAATGGGCTTCAAGTGCATGAAGTTGCAGAAGCCGCCTCGTGTGCACTCCCTGGGGATGGACAAAAAGCAGGTGGTGAGCACACGGCGAACAGGACACTTCACCGGGAGAGTACAGCTTCCAAGCCCCGACTCACCCCATTTCATACTGGCGACAGCAGGCTTCTCTAAAGTCAGTCACAGGAGAGAGCTCGGCGTGAATCGGCTGCCCGTTAAACCAGCGGTTATTTAAGTCAATCACAGCCTTCTCTGCATCTTCTTCACGGCGAAACTAGAGACAGCACAAACACACATGCCACCCACATTTACATTACAGGACTAACCCAAACACACGCCATGTTACATGGGTAAACAGGTGGCAGGGAAGCTGCTGCTTCACAATCGCATTACTCCATCTCCAACAGATAAAGATCGTGCCAAGTATGACTGTATAGGGAAAGTGAGTCAGAAAGAGAAAAGAGACACTCCTAAGAGTTGTACAAGCCCTGGCCACCACAGTAACGCTCTGGGACACGCTCCCAGAACCAGTGCGGGGCCGTCAGTCACAACTCAGAAGTGCCACCCAGCAGACAGGGCGTCAGTGCTCCTTACCTTGACGTATACATTTCCAACTAGATGGTCTCCGAGATTATCACAGACGTTCATCTCCTCCACCTCACCGTACTTCTCCTCCATCTCTGTGAAAACCTCCTGCGGGGGAGGAACAGTGGCTTAAGGCTTATTAGTCATTAAAGACAAACACGGAACCGAATTGGGTGGGTGGGTGGGGGATATATTTCATTCTTCCCAAACACAGAAGAGAACTAGGTCTATAGTTTCAAATAATCAACAACTTACCTCAAAAAATTCATCATAGTGTTCCTGCATCTCCACATCGCTCACGGCACCTGCAAACGACAGAAACCTTGCTGGTTAGAGCAGGGGGGCAGGAGGAGCGGGAGCTCGTGTGCTACAATTCAAACGGCTACAGCCACACACATCAGAGTAGCTCAAGAGGAAACACAGCACAGGTGCACTCTACCGGAGCACTGAGGACACTGCGTACACACCTAATCAGTAAGTAATATGGAAGAGGGTGACGAGCTTTTAAAATGCCCCGCATCAACAATCTCAGTCCTGGCTATTTAAATAAGCAAATCACAGCAAGTTTTAATCCGCATCAAAGGGCCACATTTTCCAAAAAATTGAGCAAAAGCGCTGACTTTCAAATTGAGAAAAATTGCAAGGAAAACAGCCTTTCTTTTAAAGATGCAGGTCAGAGGCCAAGTGACCACTGATTTGTTCCCGCCTTTATCAGACGGAGTGCAGGCTCAAACAGGCTTTCTCCTAACTAGCTCCTTTCTCCGATGAGCAGCAGCAGAATGCTGTCCACTGCTTCCTGATGCGATTAAAACCCACGCAACCAGACTCAGGAGGACTAAGTACCTGGTACACCATGACAGTACTTTGGATGCCTCTGAGTAAGACAGTAACAATGTTTTGTTGGAGAACTTTTTTATTTTATAGGCCATGATTATTTTCATCAAGTGTCCTCTTCTTCGTAGACCCATACAGAACCAAGACTTGGGGGTGGAATTTGGAAATTCACATCTCTCCCCATTTATCATTCTACCAATTTTACTATCTGACTTCTATTGGGTTTCTTAATGCAAACCACAGGCCTCAGAGTGTGGCCTGTCAGTCCAAGTAAATGGGCTGGGACCCTGCAAAAGACCAGACTGGCTGCCATGCTGGGACCAAGGGCCTGGGTCGTCCGGTAGGCCCACGTGCAAAGCACAGAACCCCTGCACTTCTGTCCTCAGTGAGACTGTGCGGCTTTAAAGTAACTTCCCATCTCTTGAAAAAACAAACCCCCCCCAAAACTTTAAACTCCTTTAAAAGCTGACTACATGCACTAAACAATTACTTTTCCTGCTTAACAGTCAATGGGCACACACTATGCCCAAATTTGAAAGCTATCAATAACCTATTTTTTCCTTCAATATTCTGTTTTCAAATTTTGGAATCAATCAAAACAATTTGAAAGGCAGACACATATGTTAACTAATCAAGTCAAACATTGTAATTTAAATAACTGAGAGGTACCAAATTTACTAAAGAGGAACATCAATATTTAATTGGGATTCATATTTAGATTCAACTCAAGTATATACAGCTTACTTCTTTACACATAAAGAGACAGTAATTTTAGGTCATGGAACCTAGCAGGCTGAAACTTTATCCCAAAGGCTGGTGGTGCTAAATACTGTGGGTTCATCAGTGTAAGCTAATCTTCCTAGAGTATCTGATTTTCATTTACTTTGTTTAAGCTGGACCCCAGAACTTGAATATTTAGTAGTGAATTTTCACTTTTTAGCACAGGCAAAGTAAGAGTACTGCAAATCACAAATAAAGGCAAAGAGAAAACTAACACAAGCACACTATTGTTGATAATACACTTACGGTAAATCCCTAAGTAAAACTATTAAGGGCAAAATTATTTACTACCACTCAATTGTCTACTTTTCAGTTATTTTTTTTTGCCTCAGGGCAAGGTTATTACAGATGCAAACATTTATCTCCAATTAGTGATTTCACTTCTTTAAAAACAGAAGAAAAAAAATCAGGTATTTTAAACCAAGCTGTTACCAAGCAAATCCTGCTGCCATCAACTCTGGGAAAAGAAAGGACTTCTCTACTATCAGGCCAGAAACCCTCGTGGTGCGAGGTTTAGCTAGTGCTTAGCGGCTAGCCGCAAGGTTGGTGGTTCGAACTCCCCTCACATCTTCTTTGGAATGGGAGAAAACCTGAAAGTTTGCCTTGCCCCAGGAAAGATTACAGCCTAGAAAACCAGTTGGGGCAGTTCTGCTCTCTCACACAGTACACTGAGGATCAACATTGACCTGACAGCTCGAACTCACTCTCAGGGTCAGTATTAATGGTGAAAATTCCCTGTTCTCAGCAGGAAAAGTGAGAGAAAAACCCTGCCCCACATGGAACTGTACATGCACCCAGTGTAGGGGCCAGTTGCAGTGGCCAAGGGGACGATCTCACCCCACAGGGGTCACCACACCAGAAACTGAGAGGATCAATTTGGGTACCTTCTAACAGCAACTTCTCTTAATTTCGACTGCTTTTAAACCCAATGGGTAAAATGAGAGACACAGTAACCTTTTGGTTGGGACCCATCGTTTTAAGATCCAACCTGTTCATGTCAATGGATCCACAGATGACTCAATCCCATTGAGCATACAGGGAACAGCTATAAAAATTAAACCGTAAAAAAAAAAAAAAGAGAACCTGATACAAAGGGCTTAAGTGAAGAGCAAATGCTTTGAGAATGATTGGGGCAGGGAATGTGCGGATGTGCTTTATACAAGTGATGTATGTATATGTATGGATTGTGATAAGAGTTGTATGAGCCCCTAATAAAATGTTAAAAAAAATTAAACCGTAGTTTTCTGAGCTCCCCCTGCCCCTGCTAGCAATCCACCCCATTCTCTTAAAACTACCACGCAAGTTAATATCCACACCTAAAATTACTCGATCCCGACACAGGAAGAAATTGGTAAACCCAGTTTAAGATCTATTTCCCCAAGTATACGGTATTTTTCCAAATGCAGTAAACCAAATCCTAAAGTTGTAGTACTAGTTTTGAAAACAACACACAAACTAGTACAATGGTGCTTTGTCAGGGTATAGGGCCAATGCTGTGAAAAATTCATGGGAAAGGGAGGGACTCTCTTTCAGAAATGCTCATAAAGCAAGACTCACAACATGACTTCCAAAGCAGTATCTGAGAAGGGAGAAAAAAAACTGCTAAATCTGAAAAGGTGTTTCAAAAACAACAGATTTCTCCAAGTAAGCGACAATGAGTAACTTTCAGATACTGTTCTGAAGAGGGAATGATACCCAGTATGCACTTCCTCTACAGGGATGGTCAAAATAAAGGCACTGTAGTGCCAGGCTCTAGCTCTGCACAAGGGGCCCCTTTCCCAGTCAGTTTTCCTTTGGAAAGGAAGTGGGCAGAAGTTCAAACGCCAGAGGCTTTCACAGGGGGTGCAAGGGGAGAAAAAAAGGACAAAAAATTCTTGCCACTTTAACAAAACGTGGTCCTTCACACTACAACGCAGACCAGATTGAGTTGACACTGAGCTCTGACACGCAAGCCCAGGGAACCAGGGAAGGAACTTGGATGAACTTACAGCGCAAACCGTCAGCAGACTGGGAAGAGTTTTGAGGGTTACGGTAAATGTTCAAGAGGGCAATGGTCTGAAATACAAAACGCAACAACTTTATATTATGGAAAATTAAATGTAAACACTTCACCGGTTTCCTCTGGCGACAATTTCCGTGGAGGCTCAATGCTGAAAAAAGAGCAAGTTATTTTCTTTGGAAGCAGAGGTGTTTTCTCTTCGTTGTTGGCGACTTGAAGCACCCTAACACTGCACTGTAACAGAGATCTCATGATATGCAAACACTGTATTTTGGTTTCACATCCAGCAGTCCATCTCACCACACAAATCCAAGGATTTGCTGACCACTATGGTGCAACTCTCACATGGGACCGAGGATTTCTGGTGAGCAGAAGGCCCAAGAGGACTGCTTGTGTTGAAGTGAGCAAACATTAAGCAAAATACAGTAATTACATATCATGACATCTCTACTTCCTAGAGAAAAATGATAATGGTGAAAGAAATGGCAGACTTATCGGGCAACTTACCTTTTTGATTCCTAAATAGTCCTAAGATTAAAAAAATTGTACAGAAAGAACTTAATAAGTGCCGGGGATTCAGTCACTGCAATGACTGGCTAAGGATGTGAAAGAGCATCGCCTGGGCGGGCCACCTCCCGGTCTTACAAAGGCCAATCAGAGGAAGAGGCCCGGCCAGTGAACCTGCCCAGAGCAGCCTGTGAATGCGGCCAAGTACCAAGTTCTTGCTGTGAGCACCCAGGAGCTCCACCACCGTGTCCTGTTTGCAATAGCTCTATGTCAGCAGCTCAGAAGCCGACATGGTTTGTCTCAATTAAGAGTGGGCTTTTTAACAGCATTCTCTTAAAAAAAAACTCCTCCAACTGTGGGACTTACAGTGTGAGCCGTCAGCCGTCTGTGCACTGTTTTGGGGATTACGATAGATGTTTTGAATCAAGATGGTCTGCGGGGAAAAAAAAATAAAAAGGGGAATTCTACTGGCTGCTGTGCATATATTAGACAATTGCAAAGAGACAACTTGTTTGCAAATGGCTAAACGTCTGTGTTGTTTTTTTTCCCGCAAGTCAGCCATGTGTCTTTTGAAGAGTTCACCAAAACCATCATATTATGAAAACAGAGCATGAGCAGTGGCTTAGGTCAAGTCAGCCAGCAACCAAGAAGTTAGAATTGTTATTTTAAATAGTCCCACATGGTTAATAGTAAAAGTGCTTTAACACAAGATAAATAATAGAACACTAACATTTTCTTATACTTCAAACCAAGACACTAATAGCTAAAAATCCACATTATAATCATAATCTCCACACAAAAGGGCCTCTTTTTAAACCAAATGCAGTCTGGGATGCAGTCACGGTCTGTGGTCTCTTACAAAATAGCACACCGAGCAGGTCTCTGAACCGCCGACTGGATACCTGAGTGTCTTATTTACACTTTCTTGGTGGGAATCTCTGTTTACATAATACAATAGCTTAAGATATTTGCTCTTTTCCGATCCTTCTTTTAAGAAAAAAAAAATCCTTTTAGCCCTTGTGCTTTAAACTGGATCAGGCAGACTTGAAACCTTATATTGTACCGTTCTTCTTAAAATCAAGTTGTCTGAAAAAACAAACCATGGTTAAGTTAGTAAGCTAATATATTACACAAATCTTAATGTCCAAATCATTGTATGATGCTTAAAAAGAAACCCCCAGGGAATTATGCTAGATGTTTACAAACGACACGAGTAGATATTTATAAACTACTGCATGATTTAGAAAAAGAAATGTTTGTTCCCCCACATTTGAGGACAACCCTTTTCCTAAGTGGTTCATTTTACAAGCCAGTCAGTTCAAGTCCTGGCGGCCCTGTGGAAAGCTCCCCAGGAAAAGGTCAGCTGACGGGAAACTTCCCTGGGAGGCTGGGGGTAAGCAGCACACTTTGACCCACAAAGAACTGATCTCACCCTTAACTTGGGGCCTAGCACCCACCAGGCCCACCACTCCCCCGAGTCTCAAGTACTGCACACCTTATTCACTCAGGCAATGTTTAACTCGAGTCACCTGAGGGTGACATGCGAATGAAAAGCTCCAAGAGCCAGATTATTTATTCAAAGGTAGAATGAATATATTTAGGTCTAATTCAAATAACTAGGCAGTGGCATTCAATGATAGGAACTTCTCGTAAAATTACAATTACCTAAAACCAAGCAAACCTCATGAGCACATCAAAGTAAGAAGCTGAGGTTGATTCATATATGCTCAATGAATGACCCCTCACTGTGACTAGAGCACGTCACTTAATTGCATGTTTACAGAAACGCAGTGCTCATGGCTACCTTAAAGAAAATGTTTACAACACGGGTCAGCTTCTCTTGCCAACATGCAGAGTGGAAACAGGTGAGGCGCTTGATTATGCCCTAATACGTGGGCATGGCTGTAGTTGGGGCAACTGGTTTTATAAATCAAGTACTACTTGATACTTTTACAAGTGCCATCAGCAGAAAATTTAAATGAAAGCAAGCGCTCTAATATTCTGAAACACATACACAGATACAGTAAGAGCTATTGACAAAAATCTTGCTATAAGAACTATTTATCACGAATAAGGGATCACCGCCCTATCCTGTCTGAAAGAACAACATGGTCTTGGGAGGTTTGCCATGGACCTTACTAATGTCCTTCCTTCCAGCTCACTTCTACTCGCCAGCGGGTCTTTCTAAATACTGACAAGAAAACAGAAATATCTATTCTGGTAGAAGGATAAAATAGGGAAGCTGAAAGAAGTGTGCCAGAGGTAGAATTTCGTAGCTTTCATGGGCTTCAGATAGCAGACACCTGTTTAGAGGTGGTGCAGACCTTAGGGTGGGCTAGAAGGTGCTTAACTGCCCTCACTTTGGGTACTTAAGTACAGCTTTCCAAAATCCTAATGTTCTATGAACCTTCGGAACCTCCTGCTATTAGAGGCACTTTCTGTTTAATACATGATCACAAGGCAACGGAAATTTCTGCCTTTGCTTTGAACAATCAAAAGTAAAACCATTCAAACTTACAAAGTTTGACTGAGCTCACAGCAGGTAACAGTCATCTTTCAGTGATCTGAAGAGATCTGTTATGAGTTTTGAGTAATGATCATCATTAAAGGTGAGCTTCATTTTTAAGGTCTTTGTGGCAGGGAATGTAACTTGATGGTTTCCTCAGCTGGGGATGGGGGGGTCTAATTAAGAGAGGAACACATCACATCCAGGATGCTAACAAGACCCAAGGACACAGTGGTACCCTGCTGAGAGCAAATAGTCCGCTGGCAACCACTAGCTCCTGGGAAAGAGCCCGAGGAAACCCAGACTGGCAGAGCCCTCCTCTAGAGCCCAGCTACTAAGAAGGGGCAAAGGGAAAAGCCAAAGCAGCCAAAATGTGTCAATGCAGTTAAAACGGTGCCAGCTAAAGCAGAACTTCTTTTGACAGCTTCTGTCCCAATTGTGAAGGGAAGGATGCCCTTACACCCTCCAGAGGGAGCTTTGGGTGGGGGTGAAGGGGCACTCATGTGCTCCACTTGGAACAAAAGGAACCACTCCCTGATGCCCTCAATGGAAACCAACAACAACCAGGGACACTTTGCTGAATATATGGAAATCACTAACTACCTCAGAAAAGGGCACACAGTTCTGATACTTGACATAAAAACAGAAAGAAAAGAGGAAAAACAAACAAACCTGGCTAAAGGTTGGTTTATTGTGCAATCGAGAGCATCTGTCTCCATGACGACATGCTCCAATTTTGAAATAAAATGAACAGTTGACTCTGTAAGGGAAAATAAGAGTGGATTATTTTGCTGAGTAAATACAAATGCAGATGGAAATGCCAACATAATATATACTACTTTAACCTGACAAAAACATAAGCACACAATTTAATGTCAATTTCCCCTTCAATAAAAAAGCACTCTTCCAATAACTCATAACCTTCCTCATTGAAACCTCCCCACTTAAACTTTTTCGCTCTGTTCTATTTCCCTTAAATGGAATATAAAGTTAGTCTAAAATGAAATTTAACCCAAGATGTAGTGCTCTCTTGGAGGATGCCAGCACATGGAGTGAGGTGCCAAGAGCCTGACCGTACCCTCAGCGCCTGGGTGTGCGTGGGTCCAGCCCCCAGCGCTGGGGCGCTGACACCACCTGCGGAGGAGAGAACTGCCCAGGCAGCACCGGTTCCAAGAGTGAGGAATAATGGACGTGTGCTTCACACACAGTCCCCATTAAACACCGGCAGCTAAAGACAACATAACACTTGTGTCAGATCAGTACGAAATCTGAAATAACGAACTCTCCTGATACCCGAGGAACTTCACTGCCCGGGATAAGCCCAAACCCATAGCCAGCAGGCGATTCTGCACTGCCGCCCAGGGCTGCTGGGCTCTTCATGCAAGGAAACAGCTGGTCAGCTGCTTTCACCTGAAGAGCAGCTGGTGGGCGCAAGCTGCCTACCTTCTGATTATCAGCAGAGCACCTGCACCACCAGCGCTCCTTCAGAACAGCTTCTTCCCCTATTAAGTTTCCCTGACCGGTCAACTACCCATCAAGCGACCAACACCAGCTGAGTTAGCAGATCTGGTGCACAGGAAACCTTTTAAGAGGTGCCCTATTCAAAATGAAACACGGGAACTGGGAAGGCTACCCTGCAGTTTCAGTCCTGAAGATAATGCCATAATTAGGTAATCCCGAGTTTAAGTTAAAACAAAGTCATGCCACTGAAATGATTCCAATTCAGTGACTAGAGCAGTTCTCAACCTGTGGGTCACGATCCTTTCACAAGGGGCACCTGTGAACTTTATGGGAACAGACTTTTTCCCAGGAGCATCTATCTGGTTGGTTTGAACCACTGACCTAGAGATTAACTCAGTGCCACCAAAACCAAAAAACCCATTCCACTGCCTTCAAGTTGATGCCAACGCATAGCGACCCTAAAGGGCAGGGTAGAAACCTTGTGGGCTTCCAAGACTGTAACTGTTTACAGGTACAGGCAGATGAGAGGCTGGTGTTTCTGAACTGCTTACCTGAGTAAGCAGTCCAACACCATCAGGGCAACTCCTCTTAACTGCCAGAGTATGGCGATTCTACATAGCAACCTTGTCGGACAGTGCGGAACTGCCCTCGTTACTTTCTGAGTCCCTTCACAAGAGCAGAGAAGCCTCAATCGTCCTTCCTTGCAGCGTGTGGCTGGTCTTGCCGTTAGCACGACATGGAACTGTTAGGCCACCAGTGCTGCTTTATTATTCGGTAGTCACAAAGATGAGAAAACCCCAATTTATCAGGAAATAAAACGATTACTACACTTATTTGTAAATGTATCTTACAGGTCTGACGTTAGGTCACCTAACTGGATTAGCAGCAATATTGTACCTTTCAGGAGCCACTTCCTCATTTTGGTAGAGACCTACATTTTACTTGCACCTTAAATAGAAAAAATTGAACAGGCACTTTATTTTCCTTTTTAGTAGTTTATTCTGTTTCGTGGCAGCTAAAACTCCAGTGTCTCCTTGAAATGAGAAGGAGAATCAACTTTTCTGAATATTTCGTTTTGTGTCTAATCTGAACATTAAAATGCTATATTTTTGGTTGTAATTTATTATGATAAAATATCCTGGGGAGCACTAGAACTGATTGTGATTACACAACTCATTTTAAAGGCAATTTAACCATGGGGAGAAGATGAGGTTCTAAAATGGATTGTGGTAATGATTGTACAAATCTTCTTGATATGACTCAACGATTGAACTGAGTTGTATGATATGTGGATTAGGTGCCAATAAAAATGTAAAATATAATAGAAGACCAGCATTTGCCTGAATTAAAAACATGGCCTTTATAATATGGGGAATGTGATTACCCATAGCAGGGCTCCTTAAACATTTGCCACCACAACAATGGCCATTTTGCAACACGGGCAGATTTGCTACCTCTGCGCAACGCAGACTCATTCCAAGCTCAAATCTGAATTTCTGGACCTGCGGGTTCAGAACCTTTTACTGTTGCCACATTTTCCAGACCCTCACATTCAGTTACACAGTTTATTAAGTCTTGAATAAAAACTTATTGGGACAAACTCATAAAAACACAAAAGAAGCCACTTGCAGGGCTCTGAAAAAAGTAAGAAACAAAGCACAAATATAAACTAAAGGATGAAATCAGGATGCCCCACCCTGATGGAGAACCTCTTGTTCCAGCAAAACTGGCCTCTCAAACACGTGGGCAAGTTGGAAGGAAAACTCCCAAGCTACCTCCTGTGGCTTCAAAGGCTTATTTTCAGGATATTTCCTTGAACCCCTCCATGAGTTCCCTAAGGCGACAACCATATCTCACCCCTCTTTGAGTGCTCTGAAGTTGCCTGTAGAGGACACGCAAGTGTTTCAGGAGTGTCGACTTTGGCTAGGCGTTGCTAGAAACTGTATAAGCCCTTCCCAACACCACAGAGGTGATCCTATCATGTGTAAAAATCGACATTTCCCAAGACAGACCATCTGGAAACAGAAATAATTTAAGCAATATATATTTTTAAGAGCATTGTCAATGATTAAGTGTATGTACCTAAGGCTTCTAGAACTCTGAAGTATCCCAAGACTTAACTAAGCAAGATTGCTTAGTTTAGGCTTTAAAAGTAAAAAAAAAATTAAATTACCTGCCGATATTCCCTTTAGTCTAAATTTCATCCAGAGTGGAAATTCTTAAGTGCCAACGTGGCAATCAAAAATTAAACAAACGAGAGATGAGATGTTACTTTTAGCCACCATAAGTGATTAAAAGATGCGTGCACACACCTCCCCCCCCCAACCCACCTTCTTACTTATATTGGAACTGTACCTTCAAGTGTTTTAAAAGCATTGTCCTTCTAGGTTAGATGGCTAACCAGAGATACTTCCAATGACTCAAAAAGAAAAATAAAGCCAAATATTCACCAGAGGCTCGATCATCGCCTTAAAAGGACACGAGTTGGATAAAACCCCAATGTCTTGGGTTCTAAATAATTTAGCGAATGAATAGCGTCGAAGTTTGTCCACTGCGACATGACAAACTGAAAGTTGGGGAAAACGTGTTAACGTTTAAGAGGCTCAGATCCTTCAAGGGTAAGTTCAGCACAACTCGAAGCGGCCTCGGAGGCTTGCGAGTACACAGGCCCGGGTCGCCGAAAAGACTGCGAAGCCACCGGGCAACTAGAAGACGGGAGAGGCCGAGCTGGGGTCGAAAGAGCGCTGCGACCCAGGAGCAGCCTCCACGCCGCCCAATCCGACCCAGCCGCACCGCGAGCACCCAGTGCCGGCCACGCCGCCTAGAGCGCGGAAAGGGGCCACGCGGGACGCTGGCACATGGGCCTCGCCTCCCACTCTGGCGCGTTCCATTCAGCCGCCCGAGCGGCCCAACCCCGCGGCGACTGCCTGAAAAGTGCGCGCTGGGCCGGAAAGGCCGCCGCGCCTTCCCGCCGCCCGCTCCCCTCCCCCCACCGGCCGCGCCGCCGGGGCCCCAGCCGCCACCTCCCGCGGCCTCCCCTCAGCCTACTCGGGCGCGGCCCCCACGCGCTGGCGGGCTCCCCTGCCCGCGCCTCGCCAGCCCCTCGGCCCCCGCCGCTCTTACTTGTCTTTCTCAGTCCCGAAAATGGAGGCCAAGTACTCCGCCATTTCCCACCCGCCGCAGACACGGCTGCCGACGCCGCCGACACGGCCCGACACTCGTACGGCACGTCACCCGAACGCGACGACGCTCTCCCCGCCTCCTATGGCATGGCGCAGCCACCCGATTGGGTCGTGGAGCCTCCGCGTGGGCGGGACTTGGTGCGCGTGGGCGGGACTTGGTGCGCGTAGGCGGGACTGGCGCGCGCAGGCCCCGCTCCCAGCTCCGGGCGCTTGTGCGCCCCCTACCGGCCTTCTTCTGGCCGCTCTACTGCGCTTCGTTGTTCGCTCGGGGCCCGCGCTCCTGGGTCGTCCCCCAGCCAGGAAGTCCCCGCATGGGGATGGGTGGGTGAAGCCAGGACGCCGACGGCGCACAATTAAAGTCGTAGGGATGAAGCGGGGTCGCCTGTACCCAGAGGAAGCGGGGCCCGCGTCGGGCGGTGCCCTGCAGAGCGGACGAGGAGATGCTCGCAAGCGAAGTCTCCCCCCCCCCTCCCCCCCGTCCCTTTCGTGGCGTGGCGTTCCTCCCCGACCCCCCCGCTCAATCGAACTGTTCTTTCCTTTTAAAAGACCTTTTCCCCACACGCCCACCTCTGCAGAGTTAGATCCAGGGGCACCCGTGCGTGTTGTTCCCCTTCCCACTCAGGAGGGTTTACTTACCCAAGGTTTCATCACCAGAGGTCAAGTGAGTGGTCATTTATGGCGTGCTTCCGGAAGACCTACGCCAGTGTGTCCCTGAGTTTGTTGAGTCCCTTAGGTGAAAACATACTATGACTTGTCCCTGTGGATGAGGGGGACGACTCTTCCGGGACAGTGGGATTAGCAGGCTGTGGGGTCAGGCAAAAGGTCAGGCTCGGGATTATTAAGTAAGGGTTGTCAGACTAGCACTAATCCTAATACATAATCTGAGTGTTAACGGAGGCCACAGAGGCTAGGGGCTGGATGTGGAAGTGGAGACGAGGGTGGGTCATTTCTCCTCCAAGGTCAGAGGGAGACACAGGGCAAAGGAAGAGAAACTGCCTTTGGAAAGCACATGTTAGGACGTGGTGCTGAAGAAGGCAAAGGAAGAACCTTTGAAGAAGAAGAAGGCAGAGGGTCCAGGGAGGAGGAGTCTGAACGGAAGGGGAACCCGCCTTGCCCCTCATACTGCAGGATTAGCGTTTAACCAATGTTTCACTCGTAACAACCCTCATTCTCTCAACAATACAAAAGGCAACTGTATACATGGTCTCCTTCAGATGGGATACATAGAAAGCACATTGACTATATGTGGGAAGAAACCAGGGAGAAACTAGCCAGAGGTCAGATATTGCCATGCAGTTTACTGGATGGTCCGGAAAGAATATGGGAAGTTAAAGATTTGATTATTTTGCTTGGTTGTGGTCTTTGGTTATTCCTGTGTGAAATGATAAAAATGAATGTTGCTAATGTATATTTGAGCTCAGAGGTAGAAACTGCCATTTGAATGTCTTAGAAACCATGCTGGTTAAGGAAAATGGCTGACAGAAAGCCTGGATCTGGCTCAATTTTCTCAAAGACCTAATCCCATGTTTTTTAAATTAATAGAATAGTTTAGATAAGGATTAAGATAAATTAAATAAGGATTGAACTTGATTGTTTGAAGAAGTGAGTTTAGTATCTGATTCTACTTTGTTCATACTGATTATGTTTGTTTTTCTGTTTATTATTATGGATATAAAGATTTATACAAATGATTTTGGGGAGTATAAAAATAGAGAGTTCATAAACTCACTTGCCTTGAGCCATTAATTTGATCTCTACATGGGTTTAGGACACCCTGCAAAGGCTCTGAAAGGTTAACCCCACTGGGTGCTTTGGAGTACACAGGACATTTGCATTCCAAGAGACTTGTCTAGGGGCAATAATGACAGATTGAAGAAAGAGGAAATCTTTGGTGTTTTGGATATCTTGAACTAGTGGTCTTTGTCAAAGCTGAAAAAAATCTGGAGCCATGAAGAAAACTCTCTAGGCCTGAATATTAAAGGGAGCCCGTGGGCAGACTGAAATGCTTGCTAGCTATCTACCTAGATCCACTTGAGTGGAAGTGGGAGAATTGCAGCAATAAAGAGATGGGTTGACATTGGCCACTGCCACACACCCGTGGACCTGGTTTACAGAAAGTAGAGGAGAAGATGAGAGTAGGTTGACTGGTTTGAAGTGCATGACCTAGTACAAGGGGGCTAGGCTTGTTGAGAATATGTGATGAGCCCACGGTCTAAAGGCGAGGTGACCAATGGACACGCTGGTGAGACTAAGTGAGGCAGCCCACATTGAGTTGACCAGACCCGACTAATTGAAGAGAAGATATTTGAGCCTGTGAACTGGTGCATATTGCTGCCGGCTTTATGGACAAAGTCCTGCTTTGACTTTGCTTATGGATGCGGACTTCACAAGGTTCCAACTGGAATGAAGATTCTTCACATTAAAGAATATGATTGTCTCCTCAGAGCACTGGGTTGATGTAAGTGGACAATATAGAAATTCGGTACTCCAAATTGGAATAAAGCTATGAAGTGGTTGACTTACAAATTTTCATAGGTGGGGGAATATATTCATAGGATTATGGGAGTAAGGTGTTACTTAACTGCAATTGTTAGGCATAGGACATTTTTGTTTTGTCACTTATAGAATGATATGTTTAAATGACAATGGTCCATATTGAATAATATGCAATTTATTTTTATCCTGTTAGGTACAGATATTATTGTTACTGTTTGTTTGAAATTATATATGGTTACAGAGATGTGAAAGTGTCAAATGCACAAGGGGTGGCCTGTGGTAGTTATATAATTGTTTGTCAGTTTGAGGATTAAGAGTGTAGGGGTGGAGTCTAGCCTGTTAATTAGATCGTAGCCAATGAGACCTCTGTGTGTGGGCATGGCCTTCTGAGAATTCTGTATTTCTTCCTTGGAGGTGTAAGACACTTCTCTTTATCTGCCATTCCCTGGGAGACATTGCAGCTGACAAGACACCTGGAACTACATTAGTGCCCTGAGCTGGAGCAACCACATGGACCTACCCTGATGCAACCAGGCCTCTGAAGCCAGAGAAGCCAAGTAGAGACCTCTGCCAGCACTGAGATGCTTACAGCGCCACTGGATCCAAAGACTTTCTACCCACTGGCCTGTGATCATACTGCATTTGACAGCATTGCATGTGTTTCGTGAGTCTGAAGAGGACTTTATAGGTTGGTATTGGATATATGGGCTAGTATCAGACTTATGGGTTTGGACTGGACTGGGTTGGGATGCTTTGTCAATATTCAGTTCCTCTTTATATAAAACTCTTTCTTATAAAAACAAAACAAACAAACAACAGAATGGAAGAACACAGTATATCTTAAACTGAAAGAACTCAAGAAAAATCCAACAACCGAGTCTGGAGTTGCAATCTTAAAATATTCTTTGGGAAAATGGTAAATGATGTAGGCAGCATCAAAAGAAGATGGAATGGATGCACCGGGGTAAAACATCAAGGACCTTGAAAGAGCAAGAGACCTTGTTTAAGGTCTCTGTCAAAAGCGGTGGCGTTTGCCCAGGCAAGATGCATCACAGACTGTGGTATAGTGACCCAAAGGAGTGGTGCCCAAACTATGAGGTAACTTCTCCTCATCTGGTCTGAAACTATGGAATGGTGAGAGCAACAGGAGAGCTGCCTCTCTGGCCCCAGGAGGCAAAGACCAAGAAACCACATGGTGTAGAGCAGGCGTCCTCAAACTTTTAAACAGGAGGCCAGTTAACTGTCCCTCAGCCCCGTTGGAGGACCGGACTATAGTTTAAAAAAAAACTGAACAAATTCCTATGCACACTGCACATATCTTATTTTGAAGTAATAAAACAAAATGGGGGAAAAATACCTGGTGGGCCAGATAAATGTCCTCGGCGGGCCTCATGTGGCCACCCATGGGCCATAGTTTGAGGACACTTGGTGTAGAGGCTGATGACCAGAGAGAGACTTTTCTGCTGGCTGAGGAGACCAATGACTATATCTTTACTGTTTGCCTATCCTGACTTGTGGGAATCTATTGCGTTCCCTAATAAATCCCCTTAATTGTGTGTGTTTTTGCAGGGAGGGGAGAGAATACGGAGTCACTGTACTAAAAATAACTAGTTGACAATCAACCATTTCAAGAGGTAGAATATGAGGAAGAGCCAATGGTACTGAAGGAGGAAATTCAAGCTGCACTGAAAGTGTTAGCCAAAAACAAGGCTCCAGGAATTGATGGAATACTGACCGAAATGTTCCAACAAGCTGAGGAAGTACTGAAGCACTTACTCATCTGTGCCAGGAAATTTGGAAGACAGCTACTTGACCAACTGACTGGAAAAGATCCATATTTGTGCCCATTCCAAAGAAAGGTGACCTATCCAAATGCTCAAACTATAGAACAATATCATTAATATTACATGCAAATAAAATTCTGCTAAACTTCAGCCAACAACGGTTGCAGCAGTACATCGACAGGGACCTGCCGGGCGTTCAGGCTGGATTTAGAAGAGGATGTGGAACAAGGGACATCATTGCTGATATCAGCTGGATTTTGGCTGAAAGCAGAGAAGACCAGAAAAATGTTTACTTGTGTCTTGTTGACAATGCCACAACATTTGTGTGGATCCTTAACAAACTGTGGACAGCTTTGAGAAGAATGGGAAGTTCAGTACACTTTATTATGCTGACTCAGAACTTGTACCTGGATCAGGAGGCAGCTGTGAGAACACTGACTTAAAATCAGGAAAATTGTGTGTCAGGGATGTAGCCTTTCCTCATACATATTCAATCTGTATGCTGATCAAATAATCAGAGAAGCTGGCTTATATGAAGAAGAATGCAGCATTGGAAGAAGGCTTATTTTTTTAAAAACATTTTATTAGGGGTTCATACAACTCTTAACACAATCCATACACATACAGGAGGAAGGCTTATTAACAATCTGCAATATGCAGATGACACAACCTTGCTTGCTGAAAGTGAGGATTTGAAGCACTTGCTGATGAAGATCCAGGATTGCAGCCTTCAGGATGGGTTACAGCTCCATGTAAAGAAGACCAAAATGCTCACAACTAGACCAGTAGGTAACATCATGACAAATGGGGACAAGCTGGCGGTTGTCATGGATTTTGTCTTGCGTTGAACCACAGTCGATGCTCATGGAAGCAGCAGTCAAGAGACGAGTTGAACTCTCAGGTTGCACTGAGTGAATCTGCTGGTAACAATGGTTTACTGGGCAGGAAACAAGCTGGAACACACCACGAAGAACTGAACGCTTTTTGAAAGTGTTGAAAATCAAGGGTGTTACTTTGAAGACAAAGATGTGCCTGACCCAAGCCATGTTATTTTCCATTACCTTATATACACGTGACAGTTGGACATTAAATAAGGAAGACTGAAGAATAAGCGATGTGTTTGATTCTTGTGCTGGAGAAGAATATTGAAAGTACCATGGACTGCCAAAAGAACAAACCCTTGGAAGAAGTACAACCAGAATGCTTCATAGAGGCAAGCATGGCAAGACTTCGTTGGATGTGTCAGGTGAGACCAGTCCCTGGAGAAGGACTTCATTCGAAAAAGGGGAAGACCGTCAATGGGATGCATTGACACAATGGCTTCATGGATGGGCTCAAATATGGGAACTATTAGGATGGCACATAACTGGGCAGTGTTGTACACAGGGTCACTATGAATTGGAACTGACTCAATGACACTTAACAACCACAAAATATTCCAGTACATTATAAATCCTAACTCATACATCTGGCTACAGCCCCATCTGGAAATAGGGTTTCTTTATCATGCTAATAAGGCACATCAATGTAGGGTGTGTTTTTCAAACAGCCAATCCTGTTCAGAATATAAAAGAGGAAAATAGACACAGAAGGGAGCACAGATGGAGGAAGAGAGATGCCAGGCCCTTGAAGACTGCCAAGGGATTAAAGAGACAAGGACCATCTTCTAGTGCCAACACAGAGAGAAAGCCTTTCCCTATAACTGGCACTCCGTATGCAGACTTCCAGCCTCCTACTCTGTAAACCCTTTGCTGTTGAGTTGATTCTGACCCAGTAGGACAGAGTGGCTGCTTCCTAGGCTGTGAACCTTTTTTTTTAGATCACTTTTAAAAATAAATCATTTTATTGGGGCTCATACAACTCTTATCACAATCCCACCTGGAGTTGGATAGAGGAGCAGTGTCTCAGTTCCTAAGACTATGGGGAATATGTGTTTTCCGATGGTCTTAGGCAACCCCGGTGAAAGGGTCATTCGACCCCCAAAGGGGTCGAGACCGCCAAGTTGAGAACTAACTACTGGTCTAGGTTGACTAGAGAAACAAATTCATAGACATTCATTTGTGTATAAGAAAGAAGAGCCTTCTATCAAAGAGTAATTGTATATTAAGAAAGTGTCCGAGCCCAGTCCAGATCAAGTCCATAAGTCCGATATTAGTCCATATACCTGATACCAGTCTATAAATTCCTCTTCAGACTCATGGAACACATGCAATAACACTGAATGGAGGAACATCACAGGCCAGTGGGTGCAAAGTCTCATGGATCCAATGGTGGTGGAGGCATCTCAGCGCTGGTGTGGGTCTCCATGTGGCTTCTCCAGCTCCAGGGCTCTGGCTCTATCAGGGTAGCTCTACATGGCTTGTCAAAAGGAATGTCTCATAGCAAGTGAGTGTGTGTCTGGCTCCAGTGAGCTATTGTGTTAGGGTTCTCTAGAGAGACAAAACAAGATTGCTAGTAATTTTATATATATAGATAAATAACACAAGAAATAAACAGTTAAATTATAAAACAGTACAAATGACACAGTGCAACCCATGAGACAGTTGCGAGACACTGGCAGTCCTTCAAGTCTTGAGGGCCGTTGGGTAGTCCTCTGTAGAGCAATTCAGGCTATCCAGGCACAGGTAGCAAACAGCAAGGCAGGTCGCCAACAGTCAGCCAGATGACAGGGTCTGACAATCCCCAGCTCTAGAGATGTAAATTCCAATTGTGTGGTGAAGCAGGTCTGAAGGAACCTAAAATTACAGCGACACAGTTTAGGAGTTAGATGTCCCAAAGGTAGTGTAGCTTGCAAATTGAGGCACAAAACAAGTAAGGCAGCTGCACACTGGTCTGATGATCAAAGAGCAAGAGATAAGAAAGGCGAGGCTTGCAGAGCCATTTATCTCTCCACCTTTCAATTAATTCCACATGTGTTTATCAGCCAGGTTGACACAATAAACTAACTACCTCAGCTATTTGTCTCCGTTTTCGCCTCCTACATCAGGTCAAGCTGCAACCTGATTGACAGACTAAACTCCACCCCATTCACTCTTAATAGTCTCAAATTGACACCAGATTATGTAACTACCATGAGGGGATTGAAAATCCCAAGGCTTGGGTCAGGCACACCTTAGTGCTCAAAGTGCTTTAAAGAGGTCTCGTGCAGCAGATTCACCCAGTGCCACGCATTGTTTGACCTCGTGGCTGCTGCCTTCATGAGCATTGTTGTTGCCAGCTGTCATCCAGGTAATCCCTGATTCTTGGGGACTCCATTCACTCTGCCCGGTCTTAGGCCATCCTCCCAATAGGTTGGTTGTAAATCAGATCATTGCGAGTCACAGGGTTTTCACTGGCTGATTTTCAGGAGTAAATTTCTAGGCCTTTCTTCCTAGTTCATTTTGGTCGGGAAACTGCTGAAACTTGTTTAGCGTCATAGCAACATGCAACCCCCCACCCCATGGGCTGTGAGATGGCGTGAGGGCCGTGTTGTTGGTGTTGTTAGGTGCCACTGAGTTGTTTCTGACCCAGCGTGACCTTATGCAAACAGAAGCAAACGCTGCACGGTTCTGCACCATCCTCACCTCTACTCCTAAACCCGAGTCCCTTGTTGCGGCCAGTGTGTCAATCCATCTCGTCGAGGGCCCCCTTCTCTTTCGCTGCCCCTCCATTTCAACAAGCGTGCTGGCCCTCTCCAGGGACCGGTCTCTTCTGACAGTATGTCCACAGTGAGTGAGAAGAAGTCTTGCCACCCTTGCCTCCACCATGTGAAGATCGTGCAGGGCTGGGTGATGCTCTGTTCTGTTGGGCTTAGGCTCGCTAGGAGTGGGGAACCACCCGACAGCACCGTATAGCAAGTCTCAGCCAATCCATCAGTGACATTCCAGCCGTTTTCCCACCAGACATCCTGATTTTTACACCAGGACGCCTCCCACATTTCCACGGCCAACTCTCTGCCTGGCTGTGCAGAGGCCAAAATGAGTGAGCATTGACTGGGGGTTTTCTACGTGGAAGGCGTGCGTTCTTCCGACTGGGCTTCCATCGGTCCTGATGAAGATCTCAGTTCTGAACGAATTCACAGGGCTGACGGGGCAGCCTGGCCCCACTCTCCCATTCAAGAAAGAACCACGCAGTTGGAGAGGAGGTGCAGTAGCTGATTTTCAGGCTGGCCGAGCACAAGCTAACACAACGAAGCGGACTGTGGCCCCAAAGGCACAGGGCTGAAGGGTATTTGAACTTTCCTTGTGTCCTGCTGTGCAAACTAAAACATACCAGGCACTCGTGCCTGGCTTGATCCCCCTGAATCTGTGGTGAGAATTCACGACGGAGGAGCAGGGATGGAAGAGGGCGGGCATTTTATTCTGCACAGCTGCTCCACGCCCCCCCTCCTGTTGTTGTTTATTTTCCAGATTGTGTTTTTAACGAAGCCCGACTCATTCACTTTTTTCTTTTGTGGATTGTGCTTTTGGTGTTGTATTTAAAATGAGTTGGCTCCGACTCATAGTGATTCTGCGCACAACAGATCAAAACCCTGCCCGTCAAGCACCATCTGCACAATTCTTCTGATGTTCGAGCCCGCCCGGAAGGCCTTCCTCGTTTCCTCTGCCCCTCGACTTTTCCAAGCATGATGTTCTTCCAAAGGACATGAGACAAAGTCTCGCCGTTCTTGTCTCTAAGGAGAATGCTGGTTGTACTTCTTCCACGACAGGATGGTTTATTGTTTTGGCAGTCCATGATCTTTCAATATTCTCTGCTGCCACCATTATTCACAATATGTTCATTCTTCCTAGGTCGTCCTTATTCAACGTCCAACTTTCACATGCATTAGAGGCAATTGAAAACACCATGATGTGAGTCAGGCACACTTTAATCCTCAAAGTAACGTCCTTGCTTTTCAACACTTTAAAGAGGTCTTGGAGGCAGATTTACTTAATGCAAAGCGCCATTCGATCTCTTGATTGCTGTTCCATGAGCATTGATTGTGAATCCAAGCAAGATGAAATCTTTGACAAATGCAATCTTTTCTCCATTTAATATGATATTACCAATTGGTCCAGTTGTGAGGATTTTCTTGGACTTCTTACATTGACTTGTAATCCATACGGAAGGCCACAATCCTGGATCTTCATCAGCAAATGCTTCAAGTCCTTACTTTCAGCAAGGAAGGCTGTGTCATCTGCATACCACAGGCTGTTCATAAGCCTTCCTCCGACCCTGATGTATCATTCTTCATATAAGTCCGAGTCTCTGATTTTGACCAGCATACAGGTTGAACATGTGTGGTGAGAGGACATGACCCCGATTCACACCTTTCCTGATTTGAAGTCATGCAGTCTTCCCTTGTTCTGTTCCCACAACTGCCTCTTGATCCAGGTAGAGGTTCTGAGTCAGCATAATAAAGTGTTCTGAACTTCCTGTTCTTCTTAGAGTGGCCATAGTTTGTTATGATCCACACAGTCAAATGCTTTGGCATTGCCAACAAAACACAAGTAAATATCTCGTATTCTCTGCTTTCAGCCAAGAGCTATCTGACACCAGCAATGATAGCCCTTGCTCCAAGTCCTCTTCTGAATTCCTCCTGAACCTCTGGCTGCTCCCTGCCAATGTACTGCTGCTACTCTTTGATGATCTTCAGCAAAATTTACTAGCCAGGTGATATTAATGATATTGTTCTCTATAGTTTAAACATTCTGTTGGGTCACTTTTTTTGGTAATGGGTACAAATAGGGATCTTTTTCAGTCTGTTGGTCAAGTACTTGTCTCCCAAATTTCTTGACATAGATGAGTGAGTGCGTCCAGTGTTTTATCAGCTTGTTGAAACATTTTAATTGGTGTTCCATCAATTTTTGGAGCTTTTTTGGGGGTTAATACTTTCTGTGCTGCTTGATATCTTCCTTCAGCACCATTGGTTTTGTTCATATGCTGCCTCTCAAAATGGTTGAAGGTTGAATAGTTTCTTTGGATACAGTGACTGTGTTTTCTTTACATCTTCTTTGGATAATTCCTGCATTATTCAGTGTTTTTCTTATAGACTCTTTCACCATTGCAATAAGATATGGTGTGTTCTTCCTTTCTGGTTTTCTAACTCTAGCTGTTTGCATATTTCATGATAATATTTGACTTTGTCTTCTTGAGCTGCCCTTTAGAATTTTCTGTTCAGCTCCTTGACTTCATCCTTTCTTCTGTGTCGCAGCTACTCTGTGACTAAGAGTGAATTTCCAGGTTTTTTCTAACATACACTTTGATCTTTTCTTTCTTTCCTGTCTTTTTAAACCCTCTTGCTTTCTTCTTGAATGATGTTCCTCTCACCAGGTCTTTTGTCACTAGTGTTCCGTGTATCCAATCTCTTCTTCAGATGTTCTCAAAATTCATGTGGGATAGACTCAAGGTTGTACTTTGGCTCTTGTGGATTTGCTTTAGTTTTCTTCAACTTCAGCCTGAGCTTACATGTGAGCAAATGGTAGTCTGTTCCACAGTCAGCCCCTAGCCTGGTTTGACGGATGAGGTTGAGTTTCTCCATGGTCTCTTCCCACAGATGGAGTCAATTTGATTTCTGTGCCTTCCATCTGGAGAAGTTCATGTGTATAATTAACCTTTGTGTTGCTGCAAAATGGTATTTGTGATGAACAAGTCGTCTTGCAAATTTCTATCATGCCATCTCTAGGTTCATTTCTATCACAAGGCCATATTTTCCAACTACTATGTTATCTGTTTCCAACTTTTTCATTCCAATCGCCAATAATTATAGATGCATCTTGATTGCATGTTTGTTTGATCATGTTCAGCCTGACGACATTGATAGAATTTGTCAATTTCTTCACCAGTAACCTAGTGCTTGGTGCATAAATTTGAATAACAGTTGTATTGATTGGAGTTCCTCAAGTCTGATAGATGTGATCCTATCATAGACAGTATTGTACTTCAAGATAGATGGTCGACTCTACTTGAGAAGCACTCCCTCAGTCATACTTTCAGCAACTTGTGACACGCGCGGCTCCTCTTCTGCCACTGCCCCTGACAAGGTTCTGTTTCTAGTCACTAGGCCTTCAGTGGCTGGCAGTGTTTCGATTCTGTGCACAAGGTCTTTATTTGCTAATTCCTCCACAATGGGCAGCTAATTCTTTCTTTGTCATTTGTTCTTACTCTAGACGAGTGATTATCAACCTGTGGGTCGTGACCCCTTTGGGGGTCAAAGGACCCTTTCACAGAGGTCACCCGATTCATCACAGAAGCAAAATGACAGTGATGAAGTAGCAACGAGAATAATGTTATGGTTTGGGGGGTAGTCACCACAACATGAGGAAGTGTGTGAAAGGGTCTCAGCAGTAGGAAGGTTGAGAACAACTGCTCTCGACCCTCCACTGAAACCTGTTCACTGTGGGTGGTTCTCCTGGCATCTGACATACCAGTGACATAGTTTTGAGCCTCACAGCAACACACCAGCTCCCACAGTAGGACAAACTGACAGACAAGTGGTGGCTATTTCACTAAGCATGATAAATTTAGCTACCCAAAAAAGTGCATTTGATATTTGGAGACCTGCCCCAGGCCCCTGCTGGGAGTTTATGATATCTATGTGCTCTCTTTGGCCCCAAACTTCCCATGGAACTCTTTGGGCCTGGGACACAAGAGGCCCAGGGGTCCGCTTCCTGAGTGAAGGAGGGGAGTGAGCAGTGCAAGTCCGACATCCATAGGTCAGCCGGCAGGTGCGACACATCGCAAGTCTTGTATCTTAATTCAGCAGCCATGCAGAGGGTCAGAAACTCAAACAGGGCTGTCGCAAAGTCATGGGGTAGAACTTCTTCTCCAGGACATTTCAGTTGTTTCTCTGAAGGCATTCCACTGAGGCCCACCCCCATTGCAATCAGTGAACTGAAACAAACTGTGTCTGAATTATTGAATGGAAACTCGATTTACTCTGTACACCTTCACCTAATAAACAATGGGAAGGCTTTGCTCTTTTTTTCAGAGAGGATGAGTTGGTGGAGCCAATTGCTCATTTGCTTTCCCAGCCTCCAGAATGGCAAGAGGTGCTGGGCAATGCTCAGGGTTGCCTTAATACTCTTGGGCTTGTTTTAATTTTCTTAGCACAGCTTGACATTGCCCATGAGCAAATGAGGGTCTGGTCCACAGAAGGCCCCCCTGGCCTTGTTTTGATGATGGTTTGCTGAGAATGACAAACTGAAGCAGAATGATGTGCTCATTGTTGAAAAGACCATTTCAACATCTGTCTTGAAGAGTAATGCTGCCTGTGATAGATGGTGTCTCTATGCCACAAAGAAGGTTGGTGAGTACAACAAGTGTTCATATTCACACACCAACAACCAGTGCCAAAGACGAAGAAATGGAAGATATTTACCAATTCCTGCAGTCTCTACCAGACATGCGACCCAGATGCACCGGTAATTCCTAGTGGTTGGTACGCGCACATTGGAAAACCAACGGAGGCGCAGCAGCTGGAAACCATGGCAGTGGTCACAGACATGGCGCCCACTGGAGACTGTTGGATAGCATTTCATGAGACCAACACCTTACTCATTGCAAATACCATTTTTCTTTTTTAAAGATCATTTTATTGGGGGCTCATACAACTCTTATCACCATCCATCCATCCATCCATCTATCGTGTCAAACACATTATTTGTTGCCATCATCATTTTCGAAACATTTTCTTTTTACTTGAGCTCAGTTCCTCACCCCCCCTTTTCCCTCTCCCTCCCTCCCTAATGAACCCTTGATAATTTATCTCCTTGACCCACTTTTCTGTTGTCCACCCCCTTTGGAGGGGTAAATACCTGGTTTTCAACATAAACGGTGACTATGGTGAAGTGGTGACGATTCGGGCTGCTAACCTCAAGGTCAGCAGTTTGAAATGATCAGCTGCTCCAAGGGAGAAAGACCGGGCTATCTATTCACATAAAGGGCTACATTCTCGGGAACCCGCAGCAGCAGCTCTACCCTGCCCTACAGCTTCGCTATGAAGTTTATTGGACTCCAGGGCAGGGAGTCTGGTTTTGGTCATATGCATGTGGATCCTCGAGTCAGTGTCACTCAGTGACCCCTGTGTGTTTCTGAGACTCTAATTACTTACAGGAGGAGAAAGCCTAGTCTTTGTCCAGAGATGCTGCTGGTGGTTTTGAACTGCCGACCATGCATGCGGATCAGAGCCTAACGCGTCACCACTACCCCACAGGTGCTCTCTGCATGTGGACCTTGCTGGGAGGACCTCACAGAATCACATCGACTATGTCTCTGGAATGGACACTAGGGGGCGAGACTGTCCCATTAATTCTGTCCTCAGTTCTGCAGCTGCAAAGATAACAATTCAGCTCTAGCCTTCAGACCAGGAGACAAGAGAATCTTTTTACAAATCACTCAGTTTATGATATTTTGTTATGGCTGCGAGTGAAAGACAAACAAATAGACCCAAACAAACAAACAAACAAACGAAAAGCACACTGTTCCCAGAGGCATAGTCTTTGCCTCATAGGGCTGCAAAAAAAATCACACAAGGCAGCTGCTTTGGAGAACAGACATGTTGGATTTACTTGCCCTCCTGGTAGGATCCCAGGTGGCATAGTACTTATGATTTGGACTGCTAAGTGCAAGGTCAACAGTTCAAAACCAACAGCTGCTCCAAGGGAGTGAGATGGGGCTTTCTATTCCTGTAAAGAGTTACAGTCTTGGGGGGAAAAAGAACCCCACAGGGGCAGTTCTACTCTGTCCTATAGCGTCACTATGAGTTGGCATTGGCCAGATGGCAGTGGGTGGTTATGTTTTGGGTCCCATTGCAGGGCCCGGCTCTAGCTTCCTTTTCAGTTATTCAGTAAGTCCCTTGGTGTTTGTCACCCCCCCCCCCCAGCAAGTGTGTGCTTCTGTGTCTAGTGTGCTTTTCCTATGACTCAGAAGGAATTAGGTGGAAGACTTGTCCTGCTCTGGTGTGATCTCATTTAAATACCACACAAGAAACGCCAGCTCCCACAGAGGGTCATCTTTGTAGGTAGAACCACCGCACATATGGAGAAGGTGGGGGTGTGTTAAAGGGGTCCACTTGCAGCGCTTCTATAACAGCAGTAGGTCACGGAGATGGCGGTCAGGCAAGGTGGCCCTTTCCACCGCCAGGGAAATCTGCCCACTGTGCCCACCAGAAGGTTCCAAGAGAAAGCCTGGCCACCCCTCTGTCTGACGCGCTGTCCCCTGGGAAGTGTCCACGGCTGACTGTTGGCTTGAGACCTAGGCTCTGGGACAGCTGCCGGGCTAGAGGGTCCTTAAGAGGGGGTGGCTTCTTTGTCCTTCACATAGACCAGAGCATGTGGGATGGACCCACCGAGGAGTTGTAGAGACCCTGACCCGTCTTGCGACACGAGAAGGTCGCCCCGCATGCATCTAGTCAGATCCAGACACCCTCCCTTGTGCAGTTTCCCCAGGAGCAAGAGAGTCCACACATGACGCTCGCTCATTTGATAATCTTCTTTCGCAACCATATAAAGAGGGCTAGACAGGAACCGTAATTCTCGTTTCAGCTGAAGTTTGATGATTCGATTCCGTCGTGCCCCTGCTGGGGCTCGCTCGCAGGAATGCTCCTGTGTGCGCAGAGGTAGCGGCTGAGATGCTGTTTATCATCACCATGCCGCCACCGCTGCCCGGAGACGCTCTCCACACCCATTGCTAGGCAACGGCCTGGACAGCGGGTTTCCGCAACACTGGCATCTCCTTCAGCTGCTGGAAGGAACAAGGCAGAGCTCAGGGCCCTGTGTGGGGACGTGTCCACGCATGCGATGACATTAAAGGAGCAGGTCCCGGCTTTGCGGAACCAAATAGGTAGCCTCAGCAAGGGCCACTGGTATCATGGACCACGCGGCCAGCGCGCATGTTCTACAAGATAAGCACGCCTACCTTGACTCCTGCTATCCCACTCCCCCACGTTTCCCTCAAAGCTTTTTAAATGACCTTCTAGACAACACGCCTCCTCCCACCCCACCCATTGCATACTTAAGGCTACACCTCTAAAAAGTGGCAGCATTTCTCATACACCCACAAAGTTAGCAGTCACTTCTTTTTAAAATCATTTTATTGGGGGCTCATACAAGTCTTATCACAATCCACACAAACATCAATTGTGTAAAGCTCATTTGTACATTCTTTGCTCTCATCATTCTCAAAACATTTACTCTCCACCCAAGCCCCTGGCATCAGCTCCGCATTTTTCCCTCTCCCTCCCTGCTCCCCCTCTCTCATGAATCCTTGATAATTTACAGATTATTATTTTGTCATATCTTTTACTATCTGACATCTCCCTTCACCCACTCTTCTGTTGTCCGTTCCCCCGGGAGGAGGTTATATGTGGATCCTTGTAATCAGTTCCCCCTTTTCCAACCCACCCTCCCTCCACCCTCCCAGTATCACCACTCACGCCCTGGATTCCCTGTATTTCCAGTTCCTATCTGTACCAGTGTACATCATCTGGTCTAGCCAGATTTGTAAGGTAGAATTGGGATCATAATAGTGGGGGAGGAGGAAGCATTTAGGAACCAGAGGAAAGTTGTATGTTTCATTGTTGCTACATCGTACCCTGACTGGCTCGTCTCCTCCCGGAGACCCTTCTATAAGGAGGTGTCCAGTGGCCTACAGATGGGCTTTGTGACTTCACTCCACACTCTCCCCCTCATTCACAATATGATTTTTTTTGTTCTGATGATGCCTGATACCTGATCCCTTCGACCCCAGATGCACATTTGTCTTCAGTGATCTTATCAGGGAGGTGAGCACACAATAATATGATTTTTTTGTTCTTTAATGCCTGATAACTGATTCCTTCGGCACCTCATAATCATGCAGGCTGATGTGTTTCTTCCATGTGGGCTTTGCTGCTTCTGAGTTAGATGGCCTCTTGTTTATCCTAGAGCCTTTAAGACCCCAGATGCTATATTTTTTGATAGCTGGGCACCATCAGCTTTCTTCACCACATTTGTTTATTCACCCGCTTTGTCTTCAGCTGTTGTGTCAGGAAGGTAAACATCATAGAATGCCAATTTAATAGAACAAAGTATTCTTGCATTGAGGGAGTACTTGAGTGGAGGCCCAATGTCCATCTGCTACCTTAACACTACACCTATAAATATATGCACATCCATCTATTTCCCCATCCTCATATATAAATGTATTTACACAACTGCCCTTTGCCTTCTAGCTCTTCCTTTATTTCCTCTGACTTTCCTCTTGTCCCATTATCATGCTCAGTCTTCATTTGGGTTTCAGTAATTACTCTTCGTTACATTGCCCTAGCAGTAACTTCTTAATAACACAGAATTCTCAGTCTCATGGCTAACGCTACATGTCATTGTCCCATGTTGGGTAGGCTCCGAGGCTCTTGGCCATCTGATTGCTCTTCTGTGATGTATGATATCATCATCTCTATGATGTGATCTGATGTGATCAGCCAGTTAGTTGAAAGGGAAGTTTCCCACAGGGCATCCAGGATAGGTGATCCCTTCAGGACCAGTGGTGAGAGTGCTGATACTGGGATGGTTACAAGAATCTACATATAACCTCCTCCTTGGGGGACGGACAACAGAAAAGTGGGTGAAGGGAGACATCGGACAGTGTAAGATATGACAAAATAATAATTTGTAAATTATCAAAGGTTCATGAGGGAGAGGGGAGAGGGGAGGGAGGGGGACAATGAGGAGCTGATGCCATGGGCTTGGATGAAGAGCAAATGTTTTGAGAATGATGAGGGCAATGCATGTACAAATGAGCTTTACACAATTGATGTATGTATGGATTGTGATAAGACTTGTATGAGCCTCCAATAAAATGATTAAAAAAATAAATAAAAACCTGGGGAAAAAAAGAAAAAAACAAACAAACAGAAAGGGGAGTTTCCTGGTGTGACCTGCCTCCAGTCTATAAATGGACGCCCCAGCAAGGTTCTCTCTCACTCTCTTTCCCTCTCCCTCCTCCCTTCCCACCCCCTTATGTATCTACCCCCTCTCTGTCTCCTCCTTTCTCTCTCCCCTTCCCCTCTTTTCTTTGTCTGACCTCTTGTTCTTGGGACATAAGCCTGCAGACATCTTCAGCCTGTCGCCCGACCCACAGCATTTTGAGATGTGAGTCCTTGCAGTCCTGTGAGTAAGGAGAAGCCTCCCGTCTGCTGCCTGACCGGCACATTTTCGGTTCATCTGCCCCTGCAAGCACACCGACGCTTTGTGACTTCCCAGCTAGCACAATTGCAGGAGCCATTTCCTTGTGGTAACCCGCACCTCCTCCCCCTTTTTTTACACTTTGTTGGTTTACTCCTCCAGAGAACCCCAATTCAGACACTCAGTCTGTCTCCACGTGCCCCCAGTGTTCTCCATGATGCCTTTGTAGCATGAATTCATTTAATCCTAACAAGCTCCTCACTTGGGGGTCTAATTCTACTTTTTCGCCCCCAGGCCAGTGACCGGCTTGGTCTCCTTCAGCCGGAGCCACAGGAACACAGCTTCAGCTGCCCAAGGTGTGTGACTCAGATGCTCTAGTCGAGGGCTCAGCAAACCTCTGAGACCTAAGAGTCAATCCCCTCCCTCTCAATAATTTAAAAACGATTGGCGAGCCATAAGTATAGATTTACAAACAAATGAAATGACCATTTCTTCATCATGTTTCTATTTTACAGCAAGGCCACATGCTCGAGAGCCTCAGCTTGCTGACCACAGCCCTGGACCACGGCAAACCACGGAGCGTCTTAGGGGGAAGTGTTTGAAAGAGTCGGTGTGGGCTGCTGCAGGAAGAACTCAGGCATCAGGTTTGCTCCGATTGGAGGCAATCAGAAAGTGGGGACAGATCAATAACTGTTGTGCTGGATTCATTTGTGTTCCCCTCCCTCCCAAAAGAGATGTTGAAGTCCTAACACTGGTACCTGGGAAGGTGCCTTGTTGGAAGTAGCATCTCTCTTTGACAATGTCATCTGCTAGGTTGTCAACCTAACAATCTGTTAGGATGATGGCAACATGAGGTCATGCTGGAGTAGCCGGGGTCCTAATCCCTTCTTATGAAGGAGCAGAGACACAGGAAGGAGATGCCCCAGAGGATGCAGCTCTAAGCTAGGAAACGCCAAGGATTGCCAACATCCACCAGAGGTCCCGAGAGGCAGAGTGATGATGGTCTCTCAGAGCCCCCCAAAAAGGACTTAACACAGCTGTTTCTGTGTCTGCCCTTCTTTCCTAGGAGACACCACTCAGAAGGAATGAGGACCCCTGCCCCCACCCCAGTAACAGAGTGCTGGCGGTACAGGGGTCAAGTGCTTGACTGTATACCAAAAGGGAAGGGGTGCTAGCCCACCAGTGCTCTCCAGGAGAAAGAGGCAGATGTCTGCTTCCATAAAGACGGACAGCCTCAGAGCGGAAGGGGAAGGGGGGTAGGAAGGGGGAACGGATCACAAGGATCTACATATAATCCCCTCTCTGGAGGACAGACAATAGAAAAGTGGGTGAAGGGAGACATCGGAGAGTGTGAGGGAGGAGCTGATCCCAAGGGCTCAAGGAGAAAGCAAATGTTTTGAGAATGATGATGGCAACAAATGTACAAATGTGCTGGACACGATGGGTGGATGGATGGATTGTGATAAGAGTTGTACGAGCAGTCAATAAAATGATTTGAAGACAAACAAACAAACAAGCAAGCACACAATGACTGCAAGGAAGAAACGTTCTAGAGTTGAATAGGATGACAATTGCACATCTCTTCTTGATATGACTGAATTATTGAATTGCATGACATGTGGATAAAGTGCAAATAAAACTATTTTTAAAAAAGATGTGCAGCTTTGGAAACCCGATGAGGACAGATCTATTTTGTTCTCCACCCCTCCCTGTCACTGAGTCGATTCCAACTCATAGTGACCCTGTAGGATGAAGTAGATCTGCCTCTGTGAGTTTCTGAGACTGTACTACACGGGAATAGAAAGCCTCATCTTTCTTCCATGGGGTTCCTGGTGGTTTTGAACTGATGACCTTGTCCATAGCAGCCACATGCATAACCACTCTGCCACCAGGGCTCAACTCCTTTGTCCTCTAGAGTTACGATGCATCGGAGTCAGCTTGATCACAGTGGGCTTTAGATGTGATGACTTCAGTGTAGCCCAGTTCTTTACAGTTAGCATTAGCTCATGAGTGTTTCTGGATCTGTCTACCTGTCCATGCCATTTCGATTCTATTTTATCTGTCCATCTGTGTCTCTAATCTATTTTATCCACCTACGCATCCATCTGCCAGACAACCAGCCAGCCATTTCCTCTAGCTACATAATCTCCCTGAACATGGGATTGGACATGATTGTGAAGTATTCGTTGGAAATTTGAGTTTTAAACTGTACCTGTTGATACGCAAGTTGTCGTTGGAAGCGAAGTCAATCCCTTCTCCTAGTGAGCCTGTACAGGGCTTCCTAGCCTGTAAACATCTTTATGGGAGCAGATTGTCTCATCTGTCTCCCTCTGAGCAGCTGGCAGTTTCGAACTGCCGACTGAGCAGTTAACAGCTTAACATGTAACCCACACTGGGGCCAGTGTTCTGCCCTGGTCTGAGTGGATCTAATTAGGGTGGTAGACACACGACTTAGGCAACACTGCCCCCTGGAGGTCCTCTGTGTGTTTTGGTGACCAACCTTCAAATCACCAGGGAGGGCCTTCTTGAGGGACCCTGAGCTCCCATCCCAGCTGCAGGCCTCAGGAGGACTGGGGCCAGGATCTCCCAGGGATATGAACTTGAATGCGGCGCTCCCTGTGGTGTCAGGCATGTCCAGCCAGTCGGATGGATTGGGGGTGCCCGAGGGAAGCAGAAGCAGAGTCAGGAAGGAGCATGTCTTCATCAGGACTTCATCTGGTATATTTATGTAGATTGTTTATGTGAATATCTTTGGGGATTCCTGGGAGTTGGGGCTGCGGGAGTGAGGGGGAACCTGGGAACAGGCTGAATTTTCTTCTAAGAGATAAAGGCAGGAAGCAGGGGACTGAGGGGTCATCTTTTATATTGGGCGACACACCTGTCATTACACTGACAGCGGTCATTGGGCATACCTGCTGTTTCGACACCATAAAATGACCCAATCAAACCCACCTCTGCTGTGGAGTTGATTCTGATTCTTAGTGACCCTATAGGACAGAGTCGACCTGTCCCTGGGCTTTGAGAGGCTGTACATGCATCAGCATGGGCCAGAACCCCCTTAGCCTCTATAAGTACCGCTGTGTGGGGCATCCTTGAGTTTACTACGATCTTGGGGTCTCTCTGAGTAATTCTTTGGGTTAACATCCATGCTCATGGGGATTTGGGTGGGGCCTGAAGGAGAATGGGGGGGGCAGAGCTGGTAGTCTTGGGGAAATCCCCGCCCCACCCAACCCCTCCTAATCCCAAACCTACTGCCACTTGGCCCCTGCTGACTCACAGCGGAGCACAGGAAGCCCTATATAAAGGTTCTGAGATGGCAAATCTTTACAGGAGCAGACAGTCTCGTCTTTCTCCAGAGGAGCAGTGGGTGGGTTTGAACTGCTGACCTTGTGGTTAGCAGCCCAGTGCTTAACCCACAGGGCCACCATGGAAGCTTATAGACCCGGTCTTATTTCCAGCTATCTTAGCCTTACAACATCCCTTTCATGCCCCAAATAATCTAATCTGGGTCAAAATTTATGTGGGTTCCTGTGCCTGTGAGACCCCAGATATATAAAGGATGGGGATGGGGTATTCTTGGAACAGAGGCCCTCAGAAGACACCCCTCCTCCCTAAGACATTTCTCCCTGATATTTTTCTCTCTGCATCCTCAGTACATTCACCCCAGATGTGGTCTCTCACTGCTCCTGGCTTTCAGCAGGTTTGAAAACCCAGAAAGCACCTCACTGGGGTGTCAGGGAAAGCCAGCCCCTAACACATCATTATGGATCCAGTAGGCGCAATTGTACAGCGAAAATAAGTAAAGATCATAGTAAGGTTATAGAGAATATGAGAGATAGAAGAGAAGTATTGAAATAAATGGAGTCAGACATGATTCATAGTAGCATGCTCACCTCAGCCCCACTTGGTGGTCCACGTGGAGAGAGATATTTTAATGCTAGCCCAGGCTTTTATCTTCTCTGGGGACATGCAAGCCCCCTAATTACAGGTGAGGACACACGTCACAGGAAAGGGGCTGTGCTATAGCTAATACAGTAATGAGAGGGGGTGGTCTAGGGAAATACATGCAATAGGAAGAGGAGGGATTGGGGGTATACATGTGACAAGATGGGCGGAACCTAGATTCAATGTCAGCCTTGCCTTAGTCATCCTTGGGTGGGTTTGACCTCTCTGGGGTCTCCTACAAGGAAACAGACAACTACTGTCCTTATCAGAAGGGAGTGGGCCCTATTTGTTGTGGGATAAACAGTGGTGACTGCTTGCTCTAGATGGTTGATAGCTCTCAGGGAGAATGGCCCCTGATCTACTTCTGATGACCTCCAAGTGTATAGTTGTTCACAAGCAGCTGTTTGGCATGTATTTGGGGGAGACAGCTTGGGAGAAATCCTTCTGTTTCCCACACTGGGGAAGCAGGGTGTGGTGGTGACTGAATATGGCTGGGTGGGACTACGCAGTTCAGGAGTAGCTCTTCTTTTCCTGACACGTCTGGATGAGAGAGGGGCGGGGGCAGGCACTGAGAGGATGACAGGGTCTGACTGTGCTGGGGTTCATTGTCATTGCTGGCCTGCTAGGTAGACAATGAGCCATCTCAGAAACAGAAGTGTGGGCGGAGGGCAGGGCTGGTGGCCCTGACCACTAGCAGGAGAGGAGAGCTAGGAGCAGAGCATGACCTTTGGGAGCTGAGACCCCTGTGCGTGGCTCCTCCTTTGTCAGGAGGCTGAGAGCGGTGGCAGCAGAGGAGCAGCACCAAGATCCAGGGCAGGAGACGGAGCGGTGGGCTTTCTTGTGCTGTGGGGCAGGGGACTGGCCGGCGGAAGGGAGGGGAATCGGGAGAGTTGGAACTGAGTGCCTTGGGGCTGAGGCTTCCAGTGGAGTGATATGCTCTTCGGGAATTTATTGGCAGCCCTAAAGTTGCTTTGTAAGATGGCCCGAGTGAGGCAGAGGCCAAAGGTCCCCAGGACCGAGAGGCTGAGGCCCCTTGGAATACCTGCCTATGGGCACCGCTGAGAAGGAGGCTGCCTTCACCCAAGAACTATGTCTTGAGCAATTCCTCATCCTGATGGTGACTTGTTAACTCCCGTAATGAACCCCAGAGCCTGGAGGGTGGTCTGGGAGTTCTGTGTGGCCTTTGCCTAGAGTCATCTAGCCCTGCTGAGAAGGAGAGCGAGCCTTGGGAGGGACTGTGGGTGTCAGGATTGGTGGAAGAAGATTGGAAGTGGGGGGCAGGTCCCACAGACTCACTGGAATGGGCCTAGGGCAACAGATGTGGAGGGTAGAGATCCTCTCTAGCTCTTGGGAAGTTGGAGGAGACGGGGCGCTGCCTCTGCGCCCCTTCTTAGAGGATGTGTGGCTGGTTCATTGCCACTTGGGCCCCAAACTGCTCAGCTGGCTGAGGCTGGGCCCTGCATCCACACCAATGAGACAGGGCAGCAGGGCTCCATTTTGGGGACTTGGTGGGGGGCGCAGGGAGTGCCTCTATGGTTTGTCCTTCATCCCCCCCCACCTGGGAACTCCCAGGGGCTGAGGGTCAGAGAGACATCCAGATGGCTTGCCAGGGAGAGACTCCCCATCCCTGCCTCAGGTAGTCCACGAGAGCTCCTTACTCTTTAGCTTAAGGCTGAGCAGACCCTGATAGGCTGCCCTGGCCCCGCTGGCCCTGTCCTCTCGCCACCCACAGAGAAGTGCCTCAGAAAATGGCAAGTGTGACTCAGAGCATGTGGCAAAGGTGGCCCACACGCAAGAAGCACCAGCAAAGGGATGCGGCGGGCAGGTCCCATTGCGCTGGCAACAGCTCGCCAAGGATCAACGTGAATCGTCCTCCCACCCTGTGGATCCAGCCCTCAGGGTCCCACTCCTCTTACCCTTATCACCCGCTTCCAGGCAGCACCCTGGCTCTCTGACCAGATGTGAAGAGCAAATGCTTTGAGTGATGAGGGCAATGAATGTACAGATGTGCTTTACACAATTGATGTACGTATGGATTGTGATAAGAGTTGTATGAGCCCCTAGTAAAACGTTAAAAAAGAAAACTGGGTGCTCACCATTTAAGCTCTGAGACCATTTCTCCTTTTGGCTTTGGAGTTTATTATTTACAATCCTTAGATCACTCAGGCTGGTGTGCCTCTTCCATGTGAGCTCAGTTAACGCCTCCCTTAGCTGGCTGCTTCCTTTAAGGTAAGCATTTTAGGCCCTATTTTGCAACCGCACCCATATCTTTAGTGGTGCGGACAAGAGGGCGAGCATTGAGCAGGGCCATCTCATAAGAATTAATTGTGCTTAGATTGGGGCTGGAATGAAGTGTGAGGGAGGACTCAGGTCTTTAACCCCACCTTCCCTGCAGCCTTTCTCATACCTTGCAGCTGCCAAGAGCCGTGTCTTCCCATAGTTCAGGGAATTCGGCCTTTCTGACCGCCAGCTGGGGAGCTGTCGGGTCTCGTTGCCAGCGGAGACCGATGATACTTGTTACCTGTTTTCAAGTGGTATCACCTGGAAAGATGCAAAGAAGAGCCACGTCAGATGAGGTGCAGGAGGACTCGGGGCTTGGGCCCCTATTGTGTCAGGGATGTGCTCTCCCCCATCCAGGAAGCCCATTGGACATCCCTGTTCAGGAACTTCTAGGAGAAACAAGAACGGGGGACAGCCGCCCTCCCTCAGGAGGCAAAATGCAGCATTTCATCATTCCCACGCCTTTCCCATTGAGGAGCCCTGGCGGCGTAGTTCGGCGCTGGGCCGCCACCGGAAGGTCAGTAGTTCAAACCTCCAGGTGCTTCTGTTCTCGTACACGGTTCCAGACCTGGAAACCCACAGGGGGCAGTTCTACCCTGTCCTAAAAGGTCACTATGAGTCGGCATCGACTCCATGGCAGTGAGTTTGGTTTGGGGTTTATGTCTTTGCCACCCAATGAGAAGGCACTTAACCCCGAGGCAAAAGTCCCCATAATACCGTGTGGGTGAGCAGGACAGCCTGCCAGACCGTCTTCTGTGGCCGGCACCCATGACCTCAGGATGCCAGCAGCTCCCAGTGTGGGGGGGGGGGAGAGAAGGGGCAGCGCGGAAATCTGTAAATCCCCTCAAAGGGGTGAGCACCCTTTAGGCATTCGACCTGCAGGTCAGGACCTTGGGGAACCATGCCGTCTGACCCAGGGTTAGTCGAGGGTTACGGGACAGGGCCATGGTGGAAATGGCTGTGCTGGGCAGGCTGTTGGCAGCACGCACATTCTTTGATGAGATAAATATCAGCCTTTGTGTACGGAGGGCTGGTGTCTAGCCCGCAGAGCGGCATTGTAAAGCTCCGGGCGCAGGCTTAAGCTGGGCACAGGGAACAATGTAGTGGATGCGGACCCAGCCGTTCCCCTATCGCTCCCCGCCCCTTCCTGGGGCCTGTGCTTCCGGCCTGCTGCCTGGCTTTTCAGGGCTTAACGGAATCCCTGACAGGCCGGTTTGTCTAGCTGCCAGTGCAAGGGTGGTCTCACACACTAGGGCCTGTGCTCCCCCGCCCACATGCTCACATGTACACAAGCACACTGTGCACACATACACACACTACGCACACATTCACATGCATATGCACTTGTACACATAAGCACACGGATGAACACCCACATACACACACCCACACTTCCATCCCCGCACACATGCGCTCACACACATCTGCACCCAGATACACACTACACAAAATATGCACACATCAATATGCACACCTATACATACCTATATGGCAGGCACACACGCATGCGCACGCGCACACACACTCGTGTACACACTCCGACGGAGAGCCCACACCGCCAACCTTGCTTTCACAGAGAGTGGTGTGCTGTCGGTGCCACTCCGGGCGTCTCTTTCGCTCATGGACTAACCTATTTTCTGCACGGATCTCCTGAACAGCCCCGACGAATCATTTCTGCTCTGCGTGTGCGCTTTAAGACGAAGGAAGCGTGCACACCATGTGCCATCGCTCACCGTGAACTCCCGCTTGCACTGAGCACACACCGCACCCTGTGCTTGGGTTCACGGTCTGAGTCTTCAACCCAAACCGCAGCTCCGAGAGGTCACACACAACCACCGAGGGGAGGGTGGCCGCGAGTCCTGAGCGGGTGGGCTGCCGGGGAAAACTCCCAGTTAGGAATGGCTCAAACCTTGGGGGTGGCAGGTATGAACTGGCCCCTCCAGGGGTGCCTTCCAGCCCCCCCCCACCCTACAAGCCTGCTCAGAGCCCAGTTTCCCCCCACCGTGTTCTCTCTGGATCTTTCGGGATGGTCTCCCACAGTGGACCGTGTCTGTGGAAGATGGGAAACAAGCTGCGCCCACCTGAAGACCTCTCCGCCCGTCAGGCGGCTTTCATTCTCAATACCGCTGGGAGCGGAGGTCTGGTGGCGCGGTGGTTAAGCGCTCAGTGGCTAACCTACTGGGAAGCCAGTGATGCCAACCCCCAGCAGCTCCAGGGGAGAAGAGAGCCTGAGACCTGCCCCCTGACAGTGTTGCCGTGTGTCCTCCGGCCAGGTATGACAACACAGGGGGGACTCTGGGTGACGGAGTGGAACCGCCTCACAGTTGACTTGCATGGCTGAACTCGCTCCAGGTGCAGACGGCCACATCTGTCTCCCCTGGGGCTGTGGGTAGGTCCAATCCCTGACCTTTTGGTTAGCAAATCTCATGCATAACCACGATCTCTGTGTGTGAACATTACAACCTGGGGAGCCACGGGGCTGCCTGGGGCCTGGGCCTCCGTTTCTCCCCTCTGCGAGGTGCGTGTGGCCCCGAAGGATCTAGGGAGGATGGTGGACTGCAGAACCCTGCAGAGAGCGGCTGCTGGCCACAGCGATCCTCTGGGCAGACCTGAGCTGAGACCACGTGGGCCAGCACCACCCTCCACAGCTGGGATTGGTGGGCGCTCCGTCCACCCCACTGCCCAGGCCAGCCGGTGTTTCTGCTGACTGGGCCTGAGCTCATGGCTTTCCAGAGCAATCCCTTAATGCCTCCATTCTGTGTGGGTGTATATAGGGTGGCCCGGGTCCCTGCTCCTCACCTTGCAGCCCAGAGCTCCCAGCCATCTCCTCTCCAGCCTCATCCTGCGGCCCACCATGGACGTCACCATCCAGCACCCCTGGTTCAAGCGAGCGCTGGGGCCCTTCTACCCGAGCCGGCTGTTGGACCAGTTTTTCGGCGAGGGCCTCTTGGAGTATGATCTGCTGCCCTTCCTGTCCTCTACCATCAGCCCCTACTACCGCCAGTCCCTCTTACGGACTGTGCTGGACTCTGGCATCTCCGAGGTGAGGCTCTCTGGTGGGGAGAACCTGGGAGGCCCTGGGCCTGGGGGAGACAAGAAGCAGGGATTTCTGAGCCTGGGACCTGCTGCTCTGAATATCCCTGTAGGGCACTGTGGAGAAGATGGTGCAGGCACGGGGCCACCGTCTGCCCCTCCTCTTAGCCCAGGAGGCCCTGTGGGCACCTGGGACTGGACTGGAGCTGGGAGAGAAAGCCCCCCTGAGCTCAGCGTTCTCTTTCCTCCACCAGCTCATGAGCCACATGTGGTTTGTAATGCGCCAACCACAGGCTGGGAACCCCAAGAACAACCCTGCCAAGGCAAGTCTGGTGGCAGGCGCAGGCTCTCTGCGTCCAGCTGCTTTCCAACCTTATCCGTCCTAGTTGAGGAAGTCGGGGCCGGGGGCTGGGGTGCGCTGCCTGGGACCCAGCAGAGTGCAGCCCTCCCCCAGACAGCTCTGGACAGCCCCCAGGCCACATCCCTCCCCGCCTCCCTGAGCTACAGTCCACGGTCCTGGCTCAAGAGCATTCAGCACCTGGAGCCAGAAGAGCCGAGAAGGGTGCTCTGAGCTGTGAAATGAAGGCAGCGCGGCAAAGTGCCAGGCATGTGCACGACCAGGCCCTGGGCAGGCAGTGGAGCATGGTCAGCCTGCTGTGGAGAGGCAGACGGAGGGACGAGGGCAGCACCCTGATGCGAAACGCTGCCATCGCCAGTGAGCTAGCCCATAGCCAGCCACCCAGCCATAAGCGAAAACCACCCGACCCATAGCCAGCCAGTCAACTCTTAATTAGCTACCTAAGCAACAAGCAGCCCCTCACCCGTAATTGGCCCCTCAACTATAACTAACGAATCAACTCCCTAATGATCCAACACACCCATAACTAGTCCCTCAACACAACCAATTAGTTAATCCACCCATAACTAGCCAGCCTACCCCTAACTAGTTGTCCAGCTGACCCAACCAGCCCACTATCGCCCGGATGCCCCACAGTCCCCATCAGCAGTCCTCCGCGTGGTCCCCCAGGCTGGAGTCCCCCAGAGGTGCTCCTGTGTGCCGATCAGAGCAGCCCAGCCTCGGCCAAGCCCCTGGGGAGTGAGCCTCGCCTCCCTGGACTTGCAGCCCCCGGGGGTCCACATGGAGCCTTTGGCTTGCAGGTGAGGTCTGACCGGGACCAGTTCCTCATCCTCCTGGACGTGAAGCACTTCTCCCCTGAGGACCTGACAGTGAAGGTGCTGGAGGACTTTGTGGAGATCCACGGCAAACACAGTGAGCGACAGGTGAGCACCACGCACCGTGTCTGCTTTTTTTGGGGGGTGGGGCGCTCACCAGCTCCACTCTGCAGCCGAGAATTCTCTACCACATGTGGTTCAGGCAGCAGCACCTTCTCCAGCTGGCTCTCCACTGCAGGGGTGCCTCTAACCCGACCCCTTCTTCCTGGCCCCCACCCCACAGGATGACCACGGCTACATCTCCCGGGAGTTCCACCGCCGCTACCGCCTGCCCACCAGTGTGGACCAGTCGGCCCTCTCCTGCTCCCTGTCTGCCGACGGCATGCTGACCTTCTGTGGACCCAAAGTCCAGTCTGGCACGGACGCCACCCACAGCGAGCGGGCCATCCCCGTGTCTCGGGAGGAGAAGCCCACCTCTGCGCCTTTGTCCTAAGCGCCACCCTCTCAGCCCCTCCTGCCCCGACACAGTCACGCCTGGGGTGGGTGTGGGGGAGCGTAGGAACGGCGTGGGCATCTGTTCCCCTCTGCGTCCCTCTTCTCCGTTCCCTTTCCCTCCTCTCAGATGGCACCGGGTTTGAGATTAGCCGCTAGAGCTCAGGACCCTGGCCTGAGGTGCTGGGACCCTCCATGGAGGGGGCTGGGCTTCCACTTTGCAGCTCACCCTCCTCCACCCTGCAGAAGGGGACCCAGTGCCAGGGATGCGGTGCGGTGCAGTTGAGGCACCACAGGATGGCTTCTGGCTTACTAGCCAGGTGTATCTCCATCACCTCCCCTTGGTAGTGCCTGCCTCAGGCCAGGTGTGTGCCCTGCCCAGCTATGCCCAGGTGTTGGGGTTGGCGTGGCAGCCGTACCTCTGCCGTCTGGGTTCCCACAGCCTGCTTCTCTCAGACCATCTGCCCTCGAAACTTCTTCCCTCCGTGTAGCACCCACCACACTGGGCCACCCGTCACCTCGTGAGCTTGAAGCCCGGGGCCGTCAATAAAACAGGTGACATGCAGTTGGTGTCTGTGTGCTCTGTCCCCACCCACACATTGCCTCTGTGTCACCCGGGCCAGCTGCCCTCCTCCACTACACAGCCCCTCTGTGCTGACTTTGCAGGATGACCAGGGTTAGGGGTGAAGAGTCTGGCCATCGAAGAGGCGCGGGGAGGATTTCCAGGGCAGGAGGGACAAGGCACCTCCTCCGCCCTCTGTGGCCCAGGGGCTTGACTGTGGGACACCTGCCTTCATGGAGGGGCCAGGCTCCCAGGATACCTTTGTTCTCTGCCAGGTCCACAATTGGAAACCACCAGTGGCTCCGAGGGAGGAAGGCAGGGTTTTTCTGCTCCCCTCAAGGTCACAGTCTCAGAAACCCACAGGGGCAGTTCCAACCTGTTCTCAGGGTCGTTGTGAGTCAGCATTGACTGGATGGCAGCGAGTTTGGTTTTACTCCCCGCCCCCCAACTCCCGACTCCTGACTCCCCAGGATCCCCTTCCCTCTACGACCCACTACTGTTCCTTAAGGGAGGAGGGCTGGCTGGCCTGGTGGTCAGAACTCAGATATGCATATACGCAGATCCACACCCCGCCCTCCCCAGGATCACATCTTGGGCTCACCATGCAGGATTGGGTCCCTGACCCTCCCTGTGGAGCAGACATGAGGCCGTATGTCATGAGCGGCACGATCAATAATTACTTAATGCTCTTTGACAATTTCGAACGCTTGGTTTATGCACTGCAAACAAACATCAAACACGCTAATCATCCTCATGTTAACTCAAACTATAATATCCAATCAAACAAATGTCAGGGACAGGGACAACACTGCATTCTTATTTCAGCATCACAGTCCCAATAAGCATTGCCTTCCTTGGTTCCTCACCCGGGTAGAGCTGGAGAGAGCAGGAGTGGATGTCTGAAAAGTCAGTGGCTCTACCCGGGTTCAGACAGGCAATTCAGTTGCCTCCTTGACGTCATTCTCGGCGTCCAGCCAAGCCTTATTAGGGTCCCCCAGACTTTCTGGGGTGGCTCTTTGGATCAGCTGTTGGTTCCTGGCAGTGGCCCAACATTTGAGATGGGCCTAACTATCATACTTTTTTTCCCCCCAAAATGGAGTTTCTTGTGTTTATATCTTGTAAGGTATATAATGCTCTTATCACCCTGGGGATTTCTGAGGCGTGTGTGTGTGTGTGTGTGTGAGAGGGGGGGGGGATAAGTGGGCATACCTGTACCTCAGAGTGGGTCTGCCCTCTTAGGGATGGGGAGCCAGGCAGGGCCTCCCATCTGGGACGGAGAAGGAACCTCAAGCTTACAGACACTAGGGCACTCCTTGCAGGACCCAAGGCATGGTGCTCCCCGGGAGTGGAAGGGCACTGTGTGGGGTGTGGGGGCACCTGCAGTGCTGTGGGCTTAGCGAGCTCTACACTCCTCTTTCCTGTTCTCTCGGGGTTCCCGGCCTGCCCGCTCTGCCTCCTGAGATAATGTCTGTATGTGTGTGTATGTGGGTGTGTGTGTGTGTACTGGGGGGCAGGGGCTACTGGGGAAGAAGCTGGAACACCAAGCAGGAGGACAGAGAGGAACCGCAGCACAGGAAAAACATGGCCTTTGTCCAATGTAGGATGGAATAGCAGCATGCTCTGTCTGAAAAATTGACTTTCTTCCTTCCCCGTTCCTCTCCATGGACCCTGACTAGCCAAAGCTGAAACCACTCCCAGGGCTCAGAGCCTTGGGTTGAGGGTGTCTGGGGACCGGCTGCCTGTTCCGAGCTTTCAATTGCTCTGGGAGGGCCCCCGAGAGACTTGCTGGCAAGTGGGCTTCAGAGTAAAACTAACAGAAAACCTGCCTGGGTCGCACACAGTGGGGGTGGTGTGGTGTGGTGTGTGTGTCTGTGTGTGGTGGGGGTGTTATTTGAAGAGTTGAGAGGCCGCCAAAGGAGTCTGTTTCTCCTCCTTCCCTCAGCTGCTTCCTCCTGCTGCTCTGGGAGCCGGATGAACCACTGTCCCCCAGTTCCCCTGGCCCCCACCATGTGCTCTCCTCATCAGAGCATGGGCAGTGGGGTCTTGTGGTGGGTGGGGGCAGGAGTCCAATGGGGAAGGAGGGGTGAAAGGGGCCAGGGATGAGTACCCCAAGGCACGGGGAGCAAGAGAACTAACATCAGGTGGGTGTTATTTTTAAGTAAAAAGCAACACACTCATGCCCACCCCCAGAGAATTCACAGGGGCTCACATGCACAGAACCTCTCTCATAGGCTCATTTACACTCCGTCCCCCCGCATGCGCGCATTCTCACAGGCTCGGAGCCACGCTCACCATCTCACCCATGCACTCACACCCACGCGCTCTCACGCATCCCGTCACAGACGCTCAGCGTCACAGACTTGTTCATACGCCACCCCCTCACAGGCATGCACACCCCCAACACCTGCACCCCAAATGCAACAAACAAAACTCATGAAGTGGTGTCTGTCTTGGGGAGCAGGATGAGGTGTCTGCTCCCCTAAAGGGTTACTATCTCGGGACCCATGGGGCAGTTTCACTCTGTCTTAGAGGGCCACTGTGAGTCCCTCACACAGAGATGTTCTGTCTGTCCTTACGCCTCTCGCTATGGGCCCTCACAGTGGGGGAGTCCCCAGACCCCTCCTACCTCTCCTGTCTCCCCTCCCAGTGCCAGATGGGGCTCTCGCAATAAGGATGGGCTGTCCTGTTCAGGGTGTGTGTGTGTGTGTGTGTGTGTGAGAGAGACAGGATGTTCTGGAACATGAGGGACTCTGGGACATTCTGTTCCCCTGGGGCTGTCCCCAGGCCAGCATCCTGAGTGGCCACCCCCTGCCTCCCCCCCACAATGTCCATCAGGGAGGCCAGCCCCTCAGCCTCTCCGGCTGGCCAGGGGGGTGTGGGGTCCTGACAGACAGGGCCTGGCTGCAGCTGTGCTTAGGGACAGAGGACTTGAGGACTTCTGGCCTGCTGTGGTTCTGGTTTGAGGACCGGAACTCATCCCTCCCATGGCCCATCAGTCAGCTGGAGGGCTCCAAGGACGGATGTAGGGTGCCCATCTCAGAGGGCCTCCAAAACAGGAGACTGTGACCTTGATCTCTGATCCAGTCTCTCTGGGTTCCCCACTCACCCTCTGCCAGTGTTGCTTAAACGCATGTCCATTGCCTACTCTGTCCAGGGGTTTCTCAGCAGCTCTGAATGGCCCCAGGCAGGGGCGGGGGCTCACTCTCCCTGAGAGTCCTTCACAGACAGCTGTGTTCCCCCACCCCCACCTTGGGGGAGGTAAAATGGGCATCTGCTGTCTCTGCCGTCTAAGGGGGGCTCCCTCTACAGCTGGGCAACACCTCCTGTCCTGGGTACCAGTGCCAGCCTGATGTCACTTGTCCTACAGCCACCCTGAGGTGGGCACCCCTGTCTCCTGGTCCAGATGGGATGTGGGGCTGGTTAGGACCAATTCCAGGTCATCACTCAACCCCTGCCCCCTGCGGTTTGCCTCCATGTGGCTCTGCAGGGTCACAGGCAGGCCACTCTTGTGCCAGAAGAGGAAATAGGTCACATGCAGCCTTGCTCAGAAGCAGAGGGCACAGCTCAGGCCACACTGCCTGGTGGCCCTCTGGGTGTCTGACCTGCCCTCGAGGGCCCTGGCCATACTCTCCACCTGCCTCTCCCAGTGTTGACTCCACAGGCCTCTCTGGGAAAAACCGGGGATAGAGGATACGCGGTTAATAACCCAGAGGTAGACATTTGTATCCGTGAGAAGGGCTGCGGAAGAAAGGCTTGGTGATTTGTTCCCCCAAAGCAGCTCAGTTTGTGGGGTGGGGGACTCTGGACTTGGAAGATGGAGTTGAGCCTGCCTGCTGGTGAGGAGCTGGTCAGGACTCACCTCTCTCCGTTTGACTTTAAAGCCTGGCTCTGAACCCCTGGTGGAACCAACAGAATCAAATTCACTGCCATTGATGAAGTCCATGCTGGCTCAGAGTGACCCTACAGGACAGAGTAGAAGTTCCCTTGTGGGTTTCCAGGACTGTAATTCCTTATGGGAATGGAAAGCCCCTTCTTTCTCCCGATGACCAGCTGGTGCTTTTGAACTGCTGACCTCGAGGCTAGCAGCCCAGTGCTAAAGCACTGAGAGAGCCAGGTTCTGGTCCCGGCTCTGAGAATGGCTTGTTGTGTGACTGTGGGACGATTTCCCAGGCCCTCGGAGAATCGGGTCCCCACACTCCCCAGCTAACCACATGTAGTGAATGGAGTGCTCCCTGCCCCCAGCTTTGGACTATTTCCCAGCATCCAGGCTTTCTTCTCCAGGCACAGTGGATTCCAGGGATGACCACCAGGTGACAGCAGAGGCCGCCACTCGGTCGCCAGGGCCCTAGCAGGCGGGACCGCAGAGCATCAGGATGAAAGGTCACCTTCATCTGTCCTGGGAACAGGAGGCAGCTGCAACAAACACCCGCAGAGCTCCAGGCGGTGCTGGGAGCTGCCGGGCAGGGGAAGCAAAGCCGTGGGAGACCCTGTCCCCTTGACCCTGAGGTCTGGCAGTGGAGACTGAGGCACGGAGTCACTGTGGTGGGGGCTTTTCTCTGCCATAACCCCGCTGGTTTCCTTGGCTTGTTTATGAAATCATTTGCAAAAGGGAGAGTTGCAAAAACAAAACGAGGGTGGGCATTGTGCTGGCATCCCTGGGCTCTGGCTGGGGGCTCCGCCAGGGACAATGACTTCATACCTCAGATGGCCCCAGAAGAGCTGACCTGTTGCCTGGAGCTTCTGGGTCACCCCCAACTCCTCTTCCTTTGACAACTCTCTCCGGACAGCCTCTGTCATGCCTGGGTCTGAGGCCTGTGGGGGCAGGGCAGGAAGTAGTCAGGGCGGCCTGAAAGGGGGCCTGATCAGGGGGCTAGAGGTCCCCCAGCAAGATGCTGAATGTGACCACCTTCAACCAGGCTGAGAGCTGAGACTGAGAGGCCTGTGCTGGGCCCCAGGTCTATGAGCAGGTGCTCTGCAGGTTAGGGCCCAGCTTGGGTCTGCCTTTGGGAGTGGGGTCCCTCTGACTTCAGAGGCCACTGCCACCAGCCGGGGCCTCTTAGATGGAATGGGGACTTGGAAGGGAGCCCCCCTCAGGCTTGGCTGAGTGAGGGAACACTGGCCAAAGACTGCAGCTGCCATGGGGCCCCAGACCGAGTGAGCCCCTGGGTGGGTGGCTGCTTGTGGAGGCTCCACACTTCAGGGGCCATGACTCAGGCCCGGATGTGTGCAGCCCCAGGGGAGCTGGAGGCTCATTTGCTGACAGAGCACATGGCACAGGACCCCCTCCCCCCCCAAACACACACAGAATACAGGTATGCATACACACACACACATACACTAGCACACAACACAAAGCCCCACAATCACAATGCACATAGGCCCACCCACTTATACCACACACATATATAGGCACACATGCACACAACCTACATGTACACACACAACACACATGCACACCCATAGATAAACACAAACATGCACATGCATGCATACGGAACCACACACACACACACACACACACATACATCAGACAGATAATACAGGAAACCCAATACAAACCCATGCTCACACAAACTAGCACGCACATTCTTGTCTGTGGAGGCTATAGCCCTGCTGCTGGCTCTCCCCTCCCCTTTCATGAATCTGGCTGCTTTGTACTTGAACTTGAAGGGAACAATCACAGAAAGCCACCCCACACCTGTTTCTCCCCACCCCCTGTGCCCCTCGTGGTACACTGGCTGCAGAGGCTCACTGGAAGGCTCTTCTGGGGAGACTGTGAGGCGCTTCCAGTCCTGCTGTGTCTTCCTCAGGGGGGAGCCTGGCAAGGCAGCTGCTCAAGGGTGTCCCAAGGTCACAGGGAGGGGGAGCTGCAGGGAGTGGTGGTGTGGCAGTTGGTCCCCTGCTGCCCGGCATCTGGGAGCCCCTTATCTTTCCCCAGAGGGAGTAAGGAGTGAATGGAAGGCAGTGATCTTATAGGGCAGAACCAGCTCCCAACACCAGAGCTAGCCTCTGAGTCCAGCTGACTGTGATAAGGGCGGGCTTGCCAGGGGCTCTAAGTGAGAGGGACCTGGGACAAACCTCCAGGAGAACCCCCAGGGCGCCCTGGAGCCTCACAGACATCTGAAACCAGCGAACTACAGTCCGCTGCCTCTGACCCCTGGCCACTCGTGCTGTGCTCCCTGGGGCTCTCTGTGGCTGGTTTTCCATAAGAGGTCACCAGACCTTTCTTCTGCACTGCTTCTGAGCAGACTCGAGATGGGGAGCAATTGAATGCTTCATTCGGTGTGCTACCCAGGGACTAAGCTGCAGGTTCCAGCCATGCAGTTCTAAGGTGTGGCTTCCAGAAGGTGGACAAAGTAGGTGACTGAGGAAAGGGGGAGCTGCCTTAGGGTGTGGGGTGCAGCTCCAGGCCACTCCTGCGAGCGGCTTGTGTGGTGCATTCCCCATCACATGGCACCTACCAGTTGTGCCCACGCCCATGCCACACGCGTGCAACTAAGGGCACGTGCCACCAGGGGTCGGAGGGGGCCTTGGATTCCAGCATCTTCTCCCAGAGACTTTTCTGGCCCGCGTGGCACGGCCCCGCCAGTCCCCTGAGTGGCACTGCCCTCCACTCTCAGGCACCAGCCCACTTCCCCCCAGTTAGATTCATGGTGGTGTTTCCCTTGAGGCTATTTGCAGCAGCACAGGGGCCCGTTCACCAGTCAGTCTCTGCGTACACGCGCGTTCCGACACCGGTGACCCCGGTGACAGCCTTCTGGTTCTGCAGCATCTCTCCCTTCTGAGTTGTTTGCCGTGAACATAAGCTCACTGCCCCCTAGGCCTCCTCTTTCATCTTTCCAGTGGCTCTTGTCAATTTGAGCCAAGAAAGAGAGGACAGAGAGAGAGATTGATCTTAAGAGAGCCCAATATTCAAGACAGACTTAAAAATTTTCTTTTGTTCAATTTTAAGATGATTTTCGGAATGAAAAACCATAAAGATGATCTCAGAGGCATAGTTTCAGGGATTCTTCCACCTTCCACGGCCCCAGAAAGGGTAGAGCCTGTGAGAATGTGGAATTCTGTTCTTCATTTCCCTCCTTTTGATCAGGATTCTTCTGGGGAATCTTTGATCACAATACCCAGTCTTGGTTGCGGGTACATCCAGTTCTTCTGGTCTCAGGCACAGGAGGCACTGATTTAGGGAGGCAGTTCCATACCCTCCTCCTCCTTCTGTGGCCCAGGCAAATGGAGACCAGCTGCTTTCCCTGGGATGCCTCTGGCGGGCTTGAAGACCTCAGGTCCCCTGCACAAACGAGGCAGAGTGGAGGCACCAGACGCATTGTGAAGCCAACACACTGGGACACAGTTGGAAACCATGGCCCTTAACCTCATCCCATGAGGTGTCGGGTTGTGCATCAGCAACCTCAACAACTCCTCTCGACTCTGTCATCAACTGTGTCGATCACGCAACCCAAAGAGTTGACCAATCAGCTTTTGACAGGTGTTCAACTTAGTGGCTGTAATTACAATACTTAACGTGCAGCCTGCCCTTCGTCAGTGTGAGTTTTCATGGGCCATGAACGCCCCCATCTCCTCTCCTCTTGCCTCTGATCGGGGGCCACCGAGTTGCTTCCGACTCACTGCTACCCTGTGCTCAACAGGGTGAGACACCACCTGGTCCCACACCGTCCCACCACTCTTCCTCGTGTGAGCACAGAGTTGTGGCCACGGTGTCGATCCATCTTGTGGAGGGCCGTCCTCTTTGTCACTGCCTCTCCACCAAGCATGACGTCCCTCTCCAGGGACTGGTCTCTCCTGACAACATGTCCAAGGGACGCAAGACGAAGTCTCGCCGTCCTTGCCTCTAAGAAGCCCTCTGGCCGCCCTTCTTGCAGGACAGATTGCTTTGTTCTTTTGCCACTCTGAGGTGCTTTCAATGTTCTTCAAGAGTACCGCAATTCAAGTGCACCGATTCTTCTTCATCTCCCCTGTTCAAGGGCTCTGGTAACAACTCGTGAACTTGGCATGTATCCTGAGTCGTGTTCCACTGTGTGCAGGGACCGCACGATGACCTCCACTGTTGGTGCGGGTTGGTGGAGTGGCTTCCACCTCGCTGGCCATTGTGAACAGTGCTGCAGTGGACACGGGTGCGCCCGTCTCCGCCCGACTCTGCTGTCGAATCGTTTGGCATGTCTGCAACTGAGGTGCTGGGGCCTGTGGTCATTTGATGTTGAGTTTTCTGAGGACTCGCAGTCCTGTTTTCCACAACAGCTAGGCCATTGTGTGTCCCCCCCCCCCCCAGCCATGCAGAAGGGCTCCAATTCCCCCCATCCTCACCAACCAGCATGACTGCCTGTGCGTCTTCGTCGTAGCCACCCTCCACCCACTACCATCGAGTCCGTTCCACTCACAGTGGCCCTGCAGCGCAGGGTGGGACTGCTTCTGTGGGCCTCTGAGACGGTCACTGTTTAGGGGAGCAGATAGGCTCCCCTTTGTTCCTCTGAGAGGCTGGTGGGTTTGAATCACTGACCTTGTGGTTCGAAGCTCAACTCGTCACCCAGTACACTAATGTGAAAGGAGCCTCAGTCATACAGTGAGTTACACATTGGGCTGCGAACTACAAGGTCAGTGATTTGAATCCAGCAGCTGCTCCTTGGAAGAAAGAGGAGGCTCTCTGCCCCCACAAAGATGACAACCTGAGAAACCCACAGGGCAGGCAGTTCTACTGTGTCCTACAGGGGCCACTCTGAGTCGAGCTCAGCTCCATGGCAGTGAGTTTGGTTTGCAAGTTCTGTGAGCAGGAGTACAACGACACAGTGAGGTAGTCAAGGTTGATTGTGCCAACCTGGCTGATAAACACATGTGGGGTTAACTGAAGGGCAGAGGGATAAATGGCTTCGTGAGCCTCACCTTTCTAGTTCTCAGGTCTCTTGCTTTCTGATGGTCGGACCAGGGTGCAGCTGCCTTAGGCAGTTTCCTGCTTCAACTGGCAAGGCTCACTTCCTGTGAAACATCCTTGAGGAGAAGCCGCATGGAATTACTCCTATGCAGGCCTGGGTGCTGGAGCAGCTACATGGAGACACCTGCCAGTGCTGAGATGCTTACACTGATTCGGCTTTCTTCCGGCTGTTGGCGTTATTGCATGTGTTTTGTGAGATGGAGGAGGACCTTGTGGATGGGTGTAGGACATATGGGCTAATGTTGAACTGATGGGCTTGGACAGCACTGGGTTGGGATGTTTCCTTGATGTACAGTTACCCTGTATATAAAACTCTCTCTTACATACATCTGAGTCTCTGTGGATGTGTTTCTCCAGTCTGCCCAGACTGACACACACAGTATTGTGGCTTTCACTTGCATCCCTCTGGGGGCTGATGACACAGAGCACCTTCTCCTGTGTTTGGTGACCATTTGAACATCTTCAGTGGAATGTCTGTTGAAGTCCCCTTCCACTCTATGATTGGGTTCTTTATCGTCTGGCTAAGTTGTTGAAGTTGTCTCTGTATTTTGGTGATTAGACTCTAGTTGGATGGATGGTTCAAGATATTCCCTAGTTGGTAGGCTGTCTTGTCATGTTTTTGTTTTCTATGTAAAGTTTTTTTTTGATGAACTATGGTTTTAATTTTTTAAAAATGAGGTCCCATTTATTTATTTATTGTGGTTTGTTATTTTGCTTTTGTTATCATATTTGATCAGCTGTTGTTAAAAGCTAGGCCTGGGGAACCAATTACAAGGATTTACATATAACCCCCTCCCTGGGGGATGGACAACAGAAAAGTGGGTGAAGGGAGATGTTGGGCAGTGTAAGATATGACAAAATAATAATAATTTATAAATTATCAAGGGTTCATGATGGAGGGGGAAACAGGGAGGGAGGGAAAAATTGAGGAGCTGATACCAAGGACTCAAGTGGAAACCAAATATTTTAAGAATGATGAGGGCAACAATTAGACAAATGTGCTTGACACAATGGATGTATATATGGATTGTGACAAGAGTTGTACGAGCCCCCAATAAAATGATTTAATTTTTTTAAAAAAGCTAGGCTTGACAGAGTTTCCTCTGCTTTTTCTAAGAATATTTGGTTGAAATGCACGGATTTAGGTCCTCCATCCACTTTCAGTCTGTTTTGGTGGACAGCGTGAGGCATGGTTCTCTTCTATTTTTCTGCATGTGAAAATCCAATTTTCTCACCATCATTTACTGAAGAGACTCTTCTTTCCCTGTGGACTGGACTGAGCATGCAAAGCTTAGTTGATCATAGATGTGTGGTTCCCCCTGGGCTCTCACTTCTATTCCATTGGTCAATGTTTCTATGACGATGCCGGCTCCAGGCTGTTGGGATTACTGTAACTGGATAGTGTGTTTTAAAGGCAGGAATTGTGAGTCCTCCGACTTTATTCTCTCTTCGAACATTGCTTTAGCTGTTTAGTGCCCTGCTGGCATAGAGGGGTTCCCATTGGGTTGATAACCTCAAGCTTAGCAGTTGGAAACCACCAGCAGCTCAATGGGAGAAAGAGGAGGCTTTCTACTCCTGGAAAGAGTTAATGTCTTGGAAAACCACAGGGACAGCTCTACCTGTTCTATAGGATTGCCATGAGGTGGAGTGGACTCTCTGGCAGTGAGTGAAGTTCATTTGTCAATCCAGGTAAAGTGAAGGATTGGTTTCTTTATTTCTGCCGATGTGATTTTCACAGGTAGTACGTTGAATCTAAAGCTTTCTTTGGGTTCTCTGGACATCTCTTCCAATCCATGAATAAAGGACAACTTTGCATTGATTGAAGTCTTCTCTTGGCGGGTGCTTTCTAGTTTTCATTGTGTGACTCTTTCATGACCCTGGCTGGGTTCATTTCTACTATTTTATTCTCTTAGCTGCGGTTGTTAATGGATTTGTTTTTCCCAGTTTCCCATTCAGGTTTCTCATTGCCGATGTATAGAAACCCAACCAAGATTTTTTGGTTGACCTTGTACCCGGTAACTTTGCTCCATCCCTCGATTAGCTCTAAGCATTTTCTTATAGCCTCTTTGTGATGTAGGTACGAACCCATTTTAAAGTTGGAGAAACTGAGGCCCAGACATGCTGAAGATGGAAGGCTTGTGATTGGAGCCCTGGATAGCCGAGTGGGGTCAGATTTCAGCCCTGCTCCCCTCTTCCCACCCCCCACCCCCCACCGGCCCTTAAGTCCATGGCGTGAAGGGTCAGACATTGAACTGCATCCATGAAGTGAAAGTTCTTGAGCTCCCTTTTGGTGTGAGAAAAGGTGCCAAATCTTACATTTCTCAACCAAAATGAGTAGCACAGGATGCATTGATTTAAAAAAACAAAACAATGGCCCCGCTATGAGACATGATGCCCCTCAGTGACTAAGGGCGATACAGGGGACAGCACCGGAGACACAGTGTGGGAATTGCACCTGACCTGATCCCACCACACCGAGGCAAAGCACTGGGGGAGTGCAGCGGAACAGCAAGGGAATGGAGTGGCAAGGTCCCCAGGGAATGCTGAAAGTGGACTTTGGGGCCAGGGCGGGCTGCCCCAACAGACTAGACTGGAAAACGCTCCTAAGGGCCAGCAAACGATCCCTGAACTAACGACAAGCTTTTCTTTTGTGGAAAAACAACAACAACAACAACAAAAAAAACAAAGCAACCCCCGCCCCCAAACCAAACCAAAGGCCCCTTGTCTCTGGGGGCCCCCTACTTGTGAGAGGCATGACTCAGAGATGGGACAAGGGCCCCTTCGTGCCCTCTGGGAACCTGGCTTTGCTCTGACATGCCTGAGGCCCATGCTTTTGTTCAAATATCATGGTCATTGCCCTGCGGGTGGCCCCATGCCCTTTCTCAGTCAATGATTCACCTAGGAACAGACCCACCGGACAGCTCAGATGTCCTGCCTGGGACCCAGAGGTGCGGTGAGTGCTACTTGGGGAGTATAGGGTGCCTGCAGCTGATTACAGTCCTGCCCCGCTGAGGAGGGGGGCCCTGGACCCTGTGTGGTCGAGGTGACAGGCAGGGAAGGTCTTGGTCACACAGGGGCACCGGGTGGGGTGGGTGAGGTTGAAAAAAGGCCTTGACTGGAAGTGAGTGGCCTGGCAGGCCAAGGGGACTCTGGTTCCCACTAACCCAGGGAAGGTTACACCCAGCTGCTAGCTTCTGGGAACCCTGTCCACCTTGGGTCATAAACTCTGAGTCCAGAGGTGCCATCCTGAGGGTGCCTCAGTGGTGGCCCCCACATTGCCTCCTGCCCTGTGGCTCAGCCCGCTGGACTTAGCCCAACGCTCATGGTCATCCACCACACCACTGCCTCCTCTGGCTGGGAGAGGCCTGGAGGTGCGGGGAGCCACATGTGAACCCAGTCCAGGCAGCCCTGTGCCTGGGGGACCTGGGTGAGTGTTGGACCGACCCGTGGCTGGGATCTGACTGGTTCCAGGCTGTTGATGGGGTCTGCGTGAGAGCGACTGAGTGGCTCAGGCAGGTGAGTCTTGCAGGCGTCTTTGCACAAAGGGCTCCACCCCCAGGCTGCTGCTCACCTTGTTGCTAGGTGCCATCAAGTCCCTCTGACTCAGAGCGACCCTGTGAGCAACAGAACAAAACATTGCCCAGCCGCTGTTCTTAGGGTGGAGACCATTGCTGCACCCGCGGTGTCAGTCCGTCTTGTCCAAGGTCTTCCTCTTTGTCACTACCCTGCAACTCTACCCAGCATGATGTCCTTCTGCAGGGACTGATGTCTGCTGACCACATGTCCCAAGAACTCGAGATGAAGTCTCACCCCCCAACCTTGTCTCTAAGGAGCTTTCTGGTGGTATTTATGCCAAGACAGATTTGTTGGTCCTTTTGGCAGTCCTTGGCACTCACAGCATCCTCTGCCAACACGATAATTTAAACATCAATTCTTCTTAGGTCTTCCTTGTTCAATGTCCAACCTTGGCATGCATATGAAGCAATGGAAAGTATCATGGCTTGGTCAGGCACACTGTGGCAGTTACACAATCTGGTGTCAGTTTGAGGATTAAGAGTGTAGGGGTGGAGTCTAGCCTGTGAATTGGGATATAGCCAGCTGAGGCCTCTGCGTGGGCGTGGCCTTCTCCTGAGGATTCTGGGAACCCATGTTTTTTCTCCTTGCAGGTGGGAGACACTGTCTCTCTTAGCTCACTCCCTTGGAGACAACTACTGGCAAGACTCATTTCCTGAGAGATGCTCTACTGACAAGACAGATGGCACTACACTGATAGACCCCATGCCTTGGGAACTGGAGGAGCCATGTGGAGACCCCTGCCAGAGCTGAGATGCTTCTACTGCCACTGGATCCACAAGACTTCTCACCCACTGGCCTGTGATCTTCCTGCAGTCGGCATCATTGCATGTGTTTCATGAGTCTGAAGAGGGCTTTATAGATTAGTATCAGACATATGGACTAATATTGGACTTAGGGACTTGATCTGGACTGGGACTTTTTCCTCAATATTCAATTGCTCTTGTATAGAAAGCTCTTTCACATACATATATGAGTGTCTACGAATTTGTTTTCTAGTCTACCAAGACTAACATACACACCTTAGTCCGTAAAGTAGCCTCCTTGCGTTTCAAGGCTTTAAAGAGGTCTTGTGCAGCAGATCTACCCAATGATATACGTTGTTTGGTCTCTTGACTGCTGCTTCCATGAGCACTGATTGTGAATCCAAGCAAAACGAAATCCTCCACACCGCCAGTCTTTTCTCCTCTTACCAGGATGTTGTCCACTGGTCTAGTTGTGAGGATTTTAATTTTCTTTGTGATCAGTTACACTCCATCCTGAAGACTGCAATCCTTGATCTTCATCAGCAAGTGCTTCAAGTCCTCACTTTCAGCAAGCAAGGATGTGTCATCTGCAGATCACAGGTTTGTGCTAAGCCTTCCTCCAACCCTGATAATACATTCTTCTTCATATAATCCAGCGGAAACAACTCTGACACACACCTGTCCCGATTTTAAGCCGTACAGCATTTCCCTGTTCGCACAACTCCCTCTTGGTGCAGGTCCAGGTTCTGCATGAGCACAATGGAGTGTTCTGGAATTCCCATTCTTCTCAAGGTTCCGCATAGTTTGTTACGAGCCTTGGCATAGTCAATAAAAGGAGAATAAGCATCTTTCTGGTCCTCTCTGCTTTCAGTCAAGATCCACTTGACAGCAGCAATGGTATCCCTGGTCTCTTGTCCTCTTCTGAATCCAGGGGGAACCTCTGGCTGCCCCCTGGCCAGGTACTGCTGCTGTTGCTCTTGGCTGATCTTCATCCCCAGGCAGAAGGCAGGAAGTACCCTGGGGGGAGGGAGGGGCAGGAGGACAGCGCTTCTGAATTGGGGAGTGGAGGGAATTCAAGCGGGCTTTGACTGCTGCAGAGTCAAGCCCTGCTCTGGGCATTCTGGAGAACACATCCGTGGGTACGTAGTCTCTGCCTGGTACAGATGGTTACAGTGCTCAGCGGCTGGCTGGAAGGTGGGCGGTGTCAGTGTCCCCAGAGACACCTGGAAGAAAGGCCTGGCTTTCTGTTCTGAATTGAAGCCTTGGGCCCAGAGCTCCCATCTGACTCACACCCAGTCACCGTGAGTCAGAGCCCATTTGCCACCATCTGTTAGCTTTTTGGGTGAGCATCTGAGAGGAGAGGGATGAAGATTTGTGTGAGCCTGGGCTCTACTTCTCAGAGACCAGCCCTATCCCGGGTCACATGGACAGGGTGCTGCAGACTTGGGGGGGTGTCTGCCCCAGGGGGTGGAGGAAAACAGACCAAGATTGGTCCCCAGCAGAGCAAAGAGATGCCATCTGTGCCCCTGAGTCACAGCCCTGCTTCCAGCCAATCTGGGATGAGGCCATTCCTGCCCTTAATCTGGGCCACAGCATCTGGGGCCCCAGGACACTGGCCTGCCTGTGGGAAGCCACCAAGAGAGCAGGTAGTGGTGGCCAGGACAGCTGAGATGCAGCTGATCTGGAAGTGGTGCTCACAGCACCCCACCCCATGTTGCCCCAGGGCCCCCTCAGACCTCTCCACACCCTTTGGCCATTTCTCCAAAACCCAAGGCTCCGTCTGATGCAGCACTTCCTGCACATGGCAGCACCCCACCCCCACCTTTCCAGGGTGCATGCTGTCTGCCCCCAGAGCCAGGTGTCATGGATCTGGCTTGGCTGAATATCAGCACTGTGATCACTCCCCAGGGGACTCTAATGTGCAGTTTGTCTGAATAGGGGGCGGGGACAGGGAGTCACAGTTTGCCCCACCCTCAGTGGGTGTGCAGGGGGCCTTCTAGGCGTGGGCATCCGAAAGGGAGCCACTCCACCCCAGCATCTCCCAGGCTCGGAGCCCAGCTACCCGACCCCTGACCCCGGCATACCTCCCTCTCCTACTAAAGAATACCTCACCCCAACAGGTGTTGGGAGGGTCTCACTACTGAGATCATGGAGCTGCAAGTTCCACACTCAATGCCACACCTGCTTCATAGGTAAGGCGACCAGACATCTTGCTTTTGGCGGGACAGTCCTGATTTTTAACAATTTGTCCTGCTTCTCGCAGCGTTTTTTAAAAGTCCCGAATTTTGGAAAGAATGCACGACAAGGTAAAGTCTACAGTTTTCGGCTGCCACGTGGCTATCTCACCAGGATATGAGTTTTATCAATGGTGTCCCGCTTTACCAATGTTAAAATCTAGTCACCTTATTCACAGGTGACACCCTTGGCAGGTGAGGGCAGGTGGGAGTGAGTCTAGTCGGAGTCCCTGGGGTTACAGTGGGCAGGGCCAGCCAAACTCAGCGATGAATATTCCTTAGAGGAGAGGCCATTCCAGTGTTCCTCCTGTTCCCCTGAAGTCTCGGCCACCTCTGCCACCCAGCTGAGCAGGACAGAGACCACCACCCCCCCTTCCCGGGAGGGAGACAGGCCCAGGCGAGGGTCACTGAACATTGTGGTGGGGCAGGCCGAGGGGGTGGCAGAGTCTGGCTGTGAGCTGGTAGGGGAGAGGAACACCTGTCAGACCACCTTGGCTGTATGGAGTCTCACCTTCACCCCCAGGTGGGTGTGGAGTCTAAGTAAGATTCAGGTGTGATGGACTGGGCAGCTTCATGGCCACTGTACAGGCCCTGTGAAGGGATGAATTGTGTCTCTCAGAGACACACAACCCTGTGTGTGAACACAACCTGTGAACATGACCCTGTTTGGAACTAGGATCTTTGAAGAGGCTCTTGATGAAGGTCACACAGGTCACCCTGGGGTCCTTATGACAGACAGAGAAAGGAGAACATCCGATGTGCAGCCCTGGTGGCGTAGCTGCGCACGTGCAGAGCGGCTAGTGGCAAGGTCAGCAGTTTGAACCAAGCCCCGGAGGTATAGTGGTTACACGTTGGGCTGCCATCCCAGGGTCAGCAGTTTGAAACCACCGGCTGGCCGCTCCCCAGGAGAAAGACAGGACTTTCTACTCCTGTAACGAGTGACAGCCTTGGGACCCCCAAGGGTTCTCCCCTGTCCAGCGGGGTGCTAGGAGTGAGCGGGGCATGCTGAGGGGTTTGAGCCGCTCAAGGAAGAAAGGTGCACTGTCAGCTCTCACGAGACTGACAGCCTCAGACCCCAAAGGGGTTCTACTCTGTCTTCCAGAGTCACGAGGAGCCAGGGGGCACCCAATGGCCGGGGGCTTGGTTTTGGTCCAAGGCCAGGGCTTCTGAGCTGGGATGGAGGCCTGGAAGCCATTCGATCCGAGTTCTAGAAGGAATCACCACGGTGCCCACCTGGTCTCAGACTCCTCTCAGAACTGAGACAATACATTCCTGTGCTCAGGCTGTGCTACTTGGTACGGTGGCCCGGGAGGCGAGGGGGGACTAGAGCCCCCAGTCTGCCTCCTGCTTCCCATCCTGCTTGGCGCACCACTGGGCACACTTGGTAGAGTGCCACATCTTGGGGTAGGCGTCTTCCTCTCTGAGTGGCCTGTGAGGGACCCCGGGTCCAGACAAAAAGTTCAGGGGCATCAGGGGAGGGGCCTGGCAGACGACCCCGCCTCCTCTTCCTGGGATCAATTGATCGATTGACTGACTGATCGCAGGGGTCCTGGGTGGCTTCCCAGAAGCCCTGCTGGGTATCAGCACACAGGCCGGCTGCTCACGACTTCCCAGGAATCACACACAGTGTCACTGGGCATCTTCTCGGGCCCCACTGCTCGGTCCCCCTTCCCCTCTACCCTGGGCTTGTGCTTTCTGAATCCAAGTGTCCACCTTGGTGATCCTGATGCTGTGGCCCCTCACACCTCCCACCGGGCACACAGTCCCATCCTCATGTGTGAGAACGAGACTTCTCTTCTGAGCACTTGGGGCAGCTGGGGGACCTCTGATGGGGGGGGGCATTCCTGAAGCCCCTCCTGGAGCATGTGTCCTGTCTGAGGTCCCCCTGACAGCAGAGGAATGTCACTGCGCGGGAGCTGCCAGATTGGACAGCCCAGCAGCTGGCTGGCCCTGGAGGGACATCTGAAAAGGAGGTGGCTGGAGGAGTGACTTCTTGTAACCTGGTGGCCACTTGGAGAGCACTGGTGGCATCGTGGTTCAGTGTGGGGCTGCAACCTGAAAGGTCAGCAGTTTGAAGCCACTGCAGGGCTTTCTACTCCCATAGAGAGTGACAGTTTGAGAAACCCAGAGGTATAGCTCTACTCTGTCCTGTAGGGTCGCTATGAGTCGGCACTGACTCCACCGCCGTGAGTGTGGTTTTTGGCGAGGTGGTCAGCTGGCCGTCACCACACGTGGTATTTCTACTTCCTGCCCGGGCAGCCCCAGGCTCCTGACTTCCCCTTCCTCTCACAGCCCCATGGCTGAGCTCTGTACACTGTGGGGTGAGGGATGATGGGAAGGATGTGGGGCCCCTTAGCGGGCAGCTGACACAGAGGGCTCCGCGGGGTCCCTCTGCCTCCCAGGGCACTGTAGGTGTTTAGTAGCTGAGCTGGGCCTGTCTGGGCTATTGACACTCTTGGGAGGAGGGGTGCAGGCTGGGGCAGGCCCTGGGGGACCCACTTCAGGATGTGGGAGGCAATGGGAGCACAGGGACCCCAGTGGTTGGATAGGAGCCAGTGGGGCCTTCAGAACCAGGAACTTAGACGAAGTCCCAGTTGGGAGTTGTCTAGGACAGCTCATCTCATCCACCCAGAAGCTGGAGTGGGCCAATAAGCTAATGAGCAGCCCCTTGCCATCCGCGCCGGCCACTGACCCCCCCACACTGAGACCCTGCAGGCCCCGGGCACTAATGCTCTTGCCCCCAACAGAATGCAGCAGCGGGACAGATGCACAGATGTATGTACTCAGGAGGGCCAAGTGCTTGGGTCTGAGTCCTAGGAGAAGGGAAGTCCATCCTTGGGCCTCACAGGTCCACCAACATCTGCCCCACTTCCTCCCAGCCCCAGCTCGGTGGACCCAGGATGCTCTGACTCTAGGCCTTTACACTTGCCCGGGGCTCTTTTGCCCAACTCACTCCCTAGTGCTTCCAGGCACCCCCCACCCCCCAGGCCACCTCATCTAAGACTGCACCCCTAGTGGCAACCCCCACCACCCATGGCCTCTGCACAAGAGCCCTCTCTGCCCATCAGCCCCTGCCAGGAGAACGACAGTCGCACAAGGGCAGGGCGCAGGTCCTTGTCGGCGGCTGCTGTCTCGCAGGGCCCAGAACGGAGCCTGACATAGAGCAGGCTCCACAGCCACTGTGGGATGAATGAATGGAAACCAACTAACGCGTGAACTCAGTGACGATGAGGGAGTCAGAGCATGCGCTGTCTTATTAATGACCACAGGAAGAACAGAGCCCTCTTCAACCGTGCAAACACCCCTTCCTCACCCGCTCGCTCCAACCCTGGCTGAACGTTCACTACCTGGGGTGCTTCTGATGCCCACCTTCCACTCCCCAGAGTTTTAGATTTCGTCTGGGCGGGCCCCATGGGAGGGTCGCCCAAACAGCGGAGCGTCACCATCACCCAGGGGTGAGGACTAAGCATTTGCCGCTCATATCGACTCTCCACAGTTGGAGGGACATGCGGGTGAACTGGCAGGGTCTGTCTGGCTCTATTAGCCAATCACTCTTGAGTGTGAATTAGAGCAGGAACCTGTTCTCCCCTGCTCCCTCCCCTCACCCCAAGACCTTGCTGTGTTAGACAGGTCTGAGGGCACGGAGAAGTTTCTGGGTGGTGCGGAGCGACAAGACAAAAGGTAATTTGTCTTTGAAGGACATGTCTGTGCGGTGGAGGATGGCTTGAGGTTTTGCAGGTGAGGCATAGAAGAGCTCACTTCTGGGAGATGGAAGATTGGGGGATGTCCTGCTTTCTGGGTGCCTAGGACCCAAACCACTGGAGACGTCAAACTAAGGCTATCAGCTGGTTTCAGCCTCCTTCTCAGCCCAAGGAATCCGGGGCCCATCGCGGGGCATCTAGATGCCTCGGGGCAGCGGATGGATATCTCCCTTCCATCCCTGGCAACTGGCACAGGGCCACGGGTGTCACAGGCACTCTGCGTAGGGCCAATCAACGGCTTTGAAGCAGGTGGGACTGGAGCGCCCAGGTTTGGACTGTGCTCTGAAGGCACTTGGGGTGAGCTTTCTGCCCTCCCCCATGGGCCTTTTCCTGGGGCGCGGGGCGCTGGGTGGGAGCGGCAGGAGGCAACCCAACTCCCAGTCTACGCCCACTGGCATGCCCCCGTGACTGAGCTGCCCCCCTGCTCTGCAGATGCAGGGTGGGGAGAGGAAAGCGGAGGGTGCAGGCTAATCACCGCTGGAGCCCTGCCCTACCCACAGCCCTGCTCGGAGTAGGGATGCCCCGCCCTCTGCTCCAGCAACCTCATCTCCCCTTCAGGGCCACCAGTCCCCCCAGAAGTTCCCCGAATCCTCCACCGCTCCTGGACACAGGTGACCAGCAGCTGGCCAGAAAGTACTCTCTCTGCAGAGCTCTCCTGGGTCTCAGACTCTTCATCTGGGGATGGGAATCCCAGGGCCTGGTCCACACTGTCAGGAGACCAGCCATCTGTTAAAATGGGGCTGGGAAGAGTCCCCAGGGCCAGGAAGATCAGGAGGGCGCACATCCCCAGTCTGTGGTCAGAGCGGTTTTCCTAGAGGCTTAATCTGAGTGCATTCCCCCGTCATTTTAAAATCAAACTTTAGAATGGGTCAAAGGGAGATCAAATGATAAGGTATCACGTTTTAACCTCACTGCACCGGCCACAATGCACTTTACAGTGCTCTTTGTCTGAAAAGAAGGCTATTCCATTCCTAGCTATGATCAGAGGGCATTGGCCAGAGGTTTAATCTGAGAGGGGCCCTGCAAACAGATGTTGAGCTTCCACGGTCATCCACAGCCTGCTGTAAACCAGAAGTTCACCATTTAAGTTCCGATACCATTCCCTCCGTCAGATCTGGATTTTAGTCTTTATAATCCTTGGATCATACAGGCTGGTTGGTGAACTTCCAGGTCTGCTGGGTTGACACCTCACTTAGATGGCTGTTTGAAGACAAGCCTTTAAGACCCCAGACCCCATTTCTTTCTGATGGCAATGCCTGATCCTTTGGGAGTAAGTTGTCAGGCTTCTTTGGTTTTCATGGAAGCCCCTCTCAGTGGGCTTCACCCTTCCAGCTTTCAGTTAGCAGTGCAAGGGAGTTTGCACACCTGGCAGCTGTAGATATACACAGTCCAAGGCCGGGGGAGTCACCAGCCTGTGAGCACATCGAGTCAGTTCTATCTTCAGCCTCCTGTCCACAGAACCCAGACAGGGCATCCTCAGCCCCGCAGACCCATGTCCACTTATGCATGCATGTACAGACCCTAGCGGTAGAGGCGGGGACAGCAGGGGGGGGGGCGGAGTACTCTTTACAGAAAAACCCGAGTCATTGATAGGGCCACCTGAGCCTCAGGTGGCTGAGATCTGTGCCGATTGTTGCTCAGCAAAGTGGTCACAGATCTGCGGCCTCCAGTTCGGCCAAGCAGGCCACCTTCATGCAACATTTAGTAGGAAGCGCAGTGAGAGACTGTCGTGGCCTCGGTGCCTGGGGTTCTGAGTGCATGTGTCTGCAGCGTGTGTGCACACTTTTGTGTGAGTGCTTGTGTGTATGTGTCTTTGCACACACGTACAACTCTATACTCAGACATGCTCATGCATGTGCACATGCTCCTGCAGGAGCATGTGCACACACACATACATGCTAACACACACCACATGGAAATACACTCACTGACCCACATCCACATCCACACACACACACACACACCATCACACACACTCACACACACACTGGTGGCCCCGTGTCTGATTGGGGGCCACGCGCGGAGGAGCCGGGGTTGTCACAAAGGCGAATCACCCCGAGCTATCCACTGATCCACTGTCAGGGGAAACCCCCATCTGGGCCCTCAGAGCCTTTGCCTTCTCCCTTCCCCCACCCTCCTTTCAGTTCATCTGACTCTGCGTGATCACCTGCCCAGCTGGACAGGGAGAGAGAGGAAGTGCCAGCAGGGACCATTGGAGAGGCTAGTCTAGCCTGCTGCCAGCCTGACCGGGGGCTGCAGCCTCAAGGGTGGTTGCTGGGGGGAGAGGGTCTGATGCGAGGGCCTGGGCACTCCCTTCCCAGAACCCTTTTGGGATGGTTAGATTCTCTGTCAGTTTGGTGGCCCCTGTGTGGAGGTAGAATGGAGTCAAACCTAGCAATCAGGTAGGTTTCAGCCTGGTGATGCCTCAGTGAGGGTGTGGCCTTTTAATAAGAGACACTGAGAAGTTCTCTCTCGTCTACTTTAAAGCTCGGAGCTCTGGTGACAGAGTGGTTTTGTGTTGGGCTGCCAACCTCAAGGTCAGCAGTTCAAAACCCCCAGCCTCTCTACGGGAGAAAGACGGGGCTTTCTACTCTCAGAAAGAGTTCTAATCTCAGAAACTCACCAAGTCCGTCCCACCCTGTCCTAGGAATTTGTATTGACTCGAGGGCAGGGAGTTTGCTTTAGTTCTGTCCCCTGTGTCTTTCTGGCTGTGGGTTGGCACCCATGGGGCCTGCCCACCCGGGAGCTGGGGCCCCTGCCATGCTCCTACAGACCTTGGGTCCACAGGACTCTGCACCCAATGGCCCGTGGTCTCCCTGTGCCTGACTTCTGCTTCACTCACCCAGAGCTGAGAGGCTCCGACGAGGGCCCCAGCCAGCAGCCCACCCAGAGATTTACGTTGGACGGGATTGGGATGCTGTTTGTTTTAAAATCTTTTACGATATAGAATACTTTGTGTTTTAAACATATATGAGCACCACTGGTTTGGTTTCTCAGAGAGTTTAGCCAAACATCTTGAAGGTCAGCAAGGACGCCAACTTGGCGGAGGCAACAACACAAACAAAAACCAACCCACTGCCGTCGAGTTGATTCTGACTCACAGTGACCTTCACTAGGGATTCTGAGACTGTACACCTTTATTTTTAATTGACTGGAATTAACACAATAATTTAGTTAATGTTAAATCATTCCATTGCTCAACCACGTCCAATAGAACTGTACATTTGCTACCACCATCAGTTTCTGAACGTTGGTTTTCTATCTGGACTCCTGACATTGTCACCCTTTCTCCCTGCCCCCATCTCTGTGCCCCCTTCCAGCCCAAACCCTTATTCCTCTTGCTGAATCTATAGGCTCATCGGTCCTGGCTTTCATACCCCAACGAATGAAAAAACATCTACCGTCACGTCAAGAGGGTGACCCCGATGACACAGCACCCCCATATGTACAATCAAAAACCAAACCAAACAACACAACACACAAAAAAACATTAAAATTAAAACTGTACATCCTTTTTTTAAAACATAATTTTATTGGAGGCTCATACAACTCTTATCACAATCCATCCATTGTGTCCAGCACATTTGTACATTTGTTGCCCTCATCATTCTCAAAGCATTTTCTTTCTACTTGAGCCCTTGGTATCAGCTCCTCATTTTCCCCCCTCCCTCATGAAACCTTGCTAATTTATAAACTTTTTTTTAATGTCTTACACTGTTCAATGTCTCCTTTCATCCACTTTTCTGTTGTCTATCCCCCATGGAGGGAGATCATTGTGATCAGTTGCCCCTTTCTCTCCCACCTTCCCTTTACTCTCCTGGTATTCCTACTCTCAAGATTGGTCTTGAGGGGTCTATCTGTCCTGGATTCCCTGTGTTAAAGAGTAATTATATATTAAGAAGACATCCCAGCCCAGTCCAGATCAAGCCTATAAGTCCAATATTACCCCATATGTTGATACTAGTCGATAAATTCATCTTCAGACTCACACAGCCATGCAATGATGCTGAATGCAGGCACCAGTGGGTGGAAAGTCTTGTGGATCCAGTGGAGGTGGAAGCATCTCAGTGCTGGTGTGGGTCTCCACGTAGCTCCTCCAGCTCTAGGGCTCTGGCTCCATCAGCATAGTTCCACGTGGCTTGTCAACAGAAATGAATAGAAGAGAGAGTGGGTCTGGCCGCCAATGAGCTCCACCACACCTCCAAAGGAGGTCATCGAGCTGTGACCTGATTGACAGGCTAGACTCCACCCCTTTGCAAGTTGACAGGAGATGATGTCACTGCCACAGGCACATTGAACACAGCATGGTCCCTGGGTAGAACTCTGCCCAGCTTCTCCTGTTGCTCCTCGCCCCGTGCCCGCACGGCTGAGGCTCAGGAAGACCACTCTGGCTTTCTCGACTCTTTAGAGTAATCGTCTTATGATCTGGCTATGCCCTCCAGCGTGACTTTTTAGGCACACTCAGCAGATCACCTCAGCGGGGCTGTCCGTGGACAGCGCATCCCCTCGCAGTTACTGTGGTCTGGGTGTCCACAGGAGGAGGTTGGCACAGCACAGGGTTCGGGCAGAGCGGTCACCTCGGGCCACCATGGACAGGGAGAGCTTGGACCCTGGCTGGGCACCCCTGCTGGGTGAGACCTGCCTAGGGAGTGAGGCTGTCTTGTAGGACCAGGGCAGTGGCAGCTGTGAGGAAGTGCTCAGGAGGCCAGGGCTGCAGGCGTGGAGACTGATGTGACGTGAGAGAGTTAGAGTCAGGGACCAGGACTGTGGTCTTGTGGGATCAGTGTTTGGCCTGGGGTGGGGGTGTGGGGTGGCACTCAGGAATACAAGGCCTTTGCTGTCTTGAGGGAGCTGAGACAGGGCTGCCCAGGTCAGTAGTGCTGCACCGGGTCAGGTGGAGGAGAGGCTAGGCAGCCCTGGAGTAGGACAGCCCCACATTCCACAAGGAGCGGCATGGTGGTGAAGTGCTGGCCCACTAACTGACAGAGAGTGAGCCACCAGAGGGACTTGGGAATCACTGCACAGGTGGGGTCCCCAGGGAGCCGGAACCCGTTGGACTCCCTAGGCTTGGCTTTGGCTTGGGGAAGGGTGGGTCAGGATCCTAAACTCGCCCACGTGGCATTCTTCCCAGCATTCCCTTCACTGTGACTCCATGGGAGGCAACCTTTCGCCAGAGAATTCTCTGGGACTCCAGGCAGTGTCGCCAGCTCTGCGACGGGCTTCTGGTCGCAAGAACCCAGCAGCTGTTCCTCCTGTACAGACAGACAGTCTCGGAGCCTCGCAGGGACAGTTGTCTCTGTGGCTGAGTCAGATCCACTTGATGGCAGTGAGCGAGTGAGTGAGTGACTCACTGCCCCTCCAGGCCCACCCTCCTGACAGGGGACGTTTGTGTGATGGGGCACACCGAGGGCGGGGAGGAGGGGTTTCCTACTCCCACCGGCTCTGTGTGAGGGCAGTTGGTGATGCGCTTGTCACCTGCCCAGAGAAGCCTGGCTGGCTGGCCTGGTCCTGGCACCAGGTATGCCCTCCCTTTCTGCTGACTTGTCACCTGTCACCATCTGCAGGGGAGGCGCTGTGGAGCAGCGAGGGACGCTTAGTCACACTTGGCAGACGTGGGAAGGAACATTGGTCCCCAGACAGGCTCGGGGGGTGGGGGGGGTGGCGGGGGGCGGAAAGGGGGGAGCACACAGTGGGTCCTACTAAGCAGTGTGACTCAGTGTGTCGGGGACCTTCTCTGACTGGCTGCTTGGGCTAAAGGCCTTGGAGGGCAGGCTCCTTGTGGTGGCAGCTGGTGACCCAGGAAGACCCGGCCGAGCTCGTGGGCTAGTACACGCTCCCCCCTCGGTCCTGAGGACGTGCCCCCTCGCACGAAGACGCCCAGACTGCACCCGGAGTGCGGCTCCCGGGTGATGCCGCCTGGCTGCGTGGATGACAGGGCTGTTTGTGGAGGGAAGAGGTTCCGCTCTGTGAGCTGCCTCCATCAACCCCCCGCCCTCAGCCCTGGAATTAAAACCAGAAGCATTTGCTGCGGAGTCAACCCTGACTCACGGCCAGCCGTGTGCGTCAGCGCGGCCCGTGCCCACAGGGTTTTCAGTGGCTGTTTGTTGAGGAGCAAGCCACCAGGATTTCCCCCCCTGAGGTGCCAGGATGCCAGCCTTCCACCTTTCTCAGAGTGGCCGGGGACTCTCACCCTGTGTGTGCTGGGTTCTGGGTTTGGAGCCGCCCAGCAGCCCGGCTCCCTGCAGGCCCGTGCGGCCTTGGGGGTGGAGAGTGGGGCTCTCCCCGGGGTGGGGCAGCCTGAGCTTCACAGGAAGTCTGGCTGCACACCTTGGCTTTGACACTTGGTAAAGGGCTGGGGGCTGCTGGACCCTGAGCCCCAAAGCCTTTCGCAGGCTCCTCAAAAGATAGGCACAGACACGTCAGAAGCAAAGGAGGAGAAGGGACATCATTGTGAGGACCAGATTGAGCGGTGGCTCTGACAGCGTGTCCCGTGAGTTCAACCCCCAGGGCAGCACGAGCCAGTGGGCAGGGAAGCAGGAGTGGGGGTGGGCCCTGGGTACCGAGGCAGGATGAGGCGGGGCCAAGAGGCCTGTGGGGGAGACAAGGAGCCACTCCTTCTGAACTCTAGGCAAAGCAGGGGACAGGGGGTTGGGGGGCGGAGAACAATGGTTTCAGAGGGAGGGCTGCCCACTAGGGCTCTGGAGGGTCTGCTTGGAGCTCAATGCAGGGGCAAGCCCAGTGTCCAGCTCCTCTACCTCCCCACTTAGGCTCGAGTCTGTGGCAAACCAGAAGCTGGGCATTTGTGCTGGGCTTCGTGGGCCTGAGGCCCCTCACATTGAGTTTCAGACTCTGGGCACTGGGTGTGGGTGTCAGTGGCGTGCGATAGAGCAGGCATGTGACTGAGAGACAGCGGTATGCGGTGTGTGGGAGACAGCAGGGGTGTGTGATCGCGTGCACGTGACTGGGTGAGAAAGCAGGTGTCTGTGTGATTGTGGGCATGTGACTGAGCCGATGTGTGATTGTGTGAGTGTCTGAGAGAGCAGGGGTGAGACTGTGTGAGAGAGAGGTGTGAGAGAGTGGGTGTGTTTGTGTACATGAGACGGTGTGAGAGAGTGGGTGTGTCTGTGTACGTGAGACGGTGTGAGAGAGTGGTGTGAGAGAATGGGTGTGTTTGTGTGTGTGAGACAGTGTGAGAGAGTGGGTGTGTGGACTGACTGCAGGAAGAAGTAAGGACACTTGGAAACCCGTCACTCTGGTCTCTCTGCCTCTGTCTCCACATGGCCATCTTCCGTCTCTGTGTCTCTTCTCCTTCATGAGAAGGACGTCATTTATGTTGGATAAGAGCTCACCCAGTCAAATATTTTTAAATGCCAAACCAGGTCTCTGCCTCAGAGTCGGTTCTGATCACGGTGAGCCGATGGTAGACCCTCCAGGGCATGTAGAACTGCCCGGGGGTTTCTGAGACCATCACTCCTCATGGAGTGAAGAGCCTCGTCTTTCTTCTTCAGAGAAGCTCATGGCTTCTAATGACGCTCTCCAGGGAATTTGGGGTATTTGGGGTAGCAGACAGCTTCATCTTTCTCTCATGGAGTGCCTGGTGTGTTTGAACTGACAACCTGGTGCTTAGATCGGGAGACATTTAAAATAGAGTTACCTCCTCCAAGCAGGTCTCCCTGAATCATGTGGATGGAGCCCAGCTTTGGGAACCTTCATTTGCTGATAAGACACAACTTAAAAAGAGAAGAGACAGCTGAAAACACCCATTAATCATCAGAAGATTGAACGAGTGAAATATGAATCTAGGAAAGTTGGAAGTTGCCATAAAGGAAATGGAATACATTAAGCTTGTAAAAAGGGAACTTGAGGGCATGAAAGTTGATGTCCCAGGCATTGGCGAGATGAATGGCGTCAGTCATTTTGAATCAGCTTCACGAAGCCAGGATGACAAGTGGAGGAGGAACGGCATCACGTCCAATGCCAGAGGAATGTTTCAAACTCCATCTCGAAGTGCAATGCTGTCTGTGGTAAGATCAATATGACCTTTATTCAAATTTATGCATCAACCACCAAGGCTAGTGATGCAGAAATTGAAGACTTCTACCTATGTCTTCAATCTGAAATGGAGGTAACATACACTCAACATGCATTCATAATAGCTGGTGATTGGAATGTGGAAGTTGGAAACAAGATGAAGGATTGGTTTTGGAAAAAAAGGCCTTGGTGATAAGAATAAAGCTGGAAAAAATGAGGAGTTGATACCAAGGGCCCAAGTGGTAAGAACATGTTTTTGAAAAGGATGATGGCAACAAATGTACAAATGTGCTAGACACAATGCATGGATGTATGGATTGTGATATGAGTTGTATGAGCCCCCAATAAAATGATTTTTTAAAAAGCGTCAAGCTGGAGACAGCATGAAGGAACTTTATAAAACAAATGAATTCTTCATCGAAAATACCCTTTTCAACAACATAAATGGTGAATGCACCAAACTGGACATACAGGAAGCCAATAGATTCCATCGGTGGTAAGAGATGATGGAGAAGTTCAATATCATGAGTCCAAACAAAGCTCGGGGCTGATTGTGGAACAGAGCTTCAATTGTTCATATGTAAGTTCAGCTAGAAGCTGAAAGAAATGAAAACATATCCACAAAGTCAATATTCGACCATAAGACTCTCCCACCTGAATTTAGAGACCAGCTCAAAAACCGATTGGACGCATTGAATGTTAATGACAGAAGACCAGGTGAATTGTGAGATGGCATCAGGGACATCTTACATGAAGAAGGCAAAAGGTCATCCAAAGGACAGGAAATAAAGAAACGACCAAAGGGGCGGTCCGAAGAGACCCTGAAACCTGCTTTTGCGTGTGGAGTAACAGTGAATGGAAGAAATGATGAAGTCAAAGAGCTGAACAGAAACTTCCAAAGGGCAGCCTGAGAAGACATAATAAAGTATTACAGGGCGATGTGCAAAGACCTGGTGTTGGGAGCCAAGAAGGGAGAGCATGCTGAGCATTCCTGCAGCTAAGGAAGGATGGGCATCAGGCTCGAACGCGGGGCATGAACAGCCCACGGCTCGCAGATGACACAGCTTTGCTTGCTGAAAGCGAAGAGGACTTGGAGCACTTACTGTTGAAGATCAAAGACTGTCGCCTTTAATATACGTGACAACTCAATGTAAAGAAAACAAAATCTCACTCCTGAACCAATAGACACGTCATGGTAAATGGAGACAAGATGGAGTTTGTCAAGGATTTCATTTTATTTGCATTCACAATCAATGCTCGTGGAAGCAGCAGTCAAGAAATCACATGATACTTTATAGGAAGCAAATTTGCTGCATAAAAACCTCCTTAAATTATTAAAGAGTAGAGATGTCACTTTGACGACTCATGTGGGCCTGACCCAAGTAATGGTATTTTCTTTTTTGAAATCATTTTATTGGGGGATCATACAACTCTTTTTTTTAAGTATTGTAATATATATATATTTAATTTCGACATAAGTACAATTTACAAATATAATACATTAAAAAGTATGTCTAGTATAATTTTGTTCTTTGACATATTTCTCATTTGAGTGAATTTTTTTAATGCAATAGAGCTTTGGTTATTTAAAAGAAGCTTGTTTGTTTGCTTATCTTATCCCCTGAAAATTGACACAAATGAAGCCAAATGCAGCACTTGGTTGTAGGATAGATTCTGCCTTAAAGTGAGCCTACAGGACAGAGTCGAACAGCCCTATAGACTCTAGCTCATACAACTCTTCTCACAATCCATCCATCCATCCATCCATCCATCCATCCATCCATCGTGTCAAGCACATTTGTACATTTGTTGCTGTCATCATTCTCAAAACATTTGCTTTCTACTTGAGCCCTTGGTATCAGCTCCTCATACCCCCCCATTAACCCTTGATAATTCATAAATTATTATATTTTTCATGTTTTACATTGTCCAATGTCTCTCTTCACCCACTATTTGGTTGTCTGTAGATCATTGTGATCATTTCTCCCCTTTCTCCCCCAACTACCCCTTACCCTCCTGGTATTGCTACTCTCATTATTGGTCCTGATTCCCTGTGTTTCCAGCTTTTATCCGTACCCATGTACATCTGTGTTAGACAGGGTTCTCTAGAGAGACAAAACCAGATTGCTAGTAATTATATGTGTATATGTTTACAGAGATAGACATATAACACAAGAAAATGAACCGTTAAATTATATACAGATAGATAGATAATACAAGAAATTCACAGTTAAATTATAAAGCAGTGAGACATTAGCAGTCCTTTAAGGCTTGAGAGCCTCCAGTTCCTCTTCTGTAGAGAGAGCTGGGCTATATATACCCAGGCAGCAAATAGCAAGGCAGGTCACCAACTGTCAGTCCCCAGCTCCAGAGATGAACATTCCAATCAAGTGTTCTTAAAGGAACCTTAACTTACAGCAACACAGTCCACAGGCTAGGCGTCCCACAGGTAGTGTACCCTTTAAATTGAGGCAGAGAGCTAGCATGGCGAGGCTCACCGAGCCATTTATCTCTCCGCCCTTCAATTAATCCTACTTGTGTTCATCGGCCAGACTGGCACTATAAACTATCGCAACATCTTTTGGTCTAGCCAGATTTGTAAGGTAGAATTGGGATCATGACTGGGGGGTGGGGGGTGTAGGAAGCATTAAAGGTATAGACGAAAGTTGTGTTTCATCAGTGCTATACTGCACCCTGACTAGCTCATCTCCTTCCTGAGAGTCTTCTGTAAGAGGATGTCCAGTTGCCTACAGATGGGCTTTGGGTCTCCACTCTGCACCCTGCCTCATTCACAATGATATGATTTTTTTGTTTTTTGATGCCTTATGCCTGACCCCATCGGCACTTCATGATCACACAGTCTGGTGTGCTTCTTCCATATGGGCTTTATTGCTTCTTGGCCAGATGGCTGCTTGTTTACCTTCAAGCCTTTAAGATCCCAGATGCTATATCTTTTGATAGCCGGGCACCATCAGCTTTTTTCACCACATTTGCTTTGTCTTCAGCAATCATGTCGGGAAGGTGAGCATCATGGAATCCAGGTTAATAGAACAAAGTATTCTTGCATTGATGGAGTACTTGAGTAGAAGCCCAATGTCCGTCTGCTACCTTACTACTAAACTTATAAATGCATGCACATAGATCTATTTCCCCATCATCCTATATCAACATATTTACATATGTACATGCCTATCTTTAATGCCCTTTGCCTCCTAGCTCTTTCCTCTATTTCCTTTTACTTTCCTCTTGTCCTACTATCAGACTCAGCCTTCATTTGGGATTCAGTAATTTCTCTCATGTATGGTATTTTCAATAACCTCATAGGCATCTGATAATGCCTACAGAAGGGTGGAGAAGAATTGATGCACTTGAATGATGGTGTTGGTAAAGAATATTGGAAGTCCCACGGACTGCCAGAAGAACCAACCAGTCTGTCTTTGAAGAATTACACCAGAATGCTCCTTAGCAGTGAGGCTGGTGACACTTAGTCTCACATCTTTTGGACACGTTATTGAGAGGAACCAGTACCCGGAAAGGACAGTAGGCCTGGTAAAGCAGAGGGGAGTGAGATGGAGGAAGGAAGCCCTTCTAGGAGATGGATGGACACAGGGCTGCACCCAGGGGCTTCAGGACCGTAATAAGGCTGAGGTCGGCGCTGGACCGGGCCTTGTTTCGTTCTGGTGTGCGTAGATAAGGGTCGCCATGAGGCAGAGCTGGCCCCATGGCTCCTCACAGTAATGACTATAGTAACAAGTGAAGTCCTGGTGGTTCTGTGAATTAGGCATTGGGCTGTCAGCTTCCAAGGTAGCTGCTTCAAACCCACCAGCTGTTTGGCAAGAGAAAGATGAAACTGACAGTCCTGTAAAAAATTGACAGTCTTGGAAACCCTTTATGAGTTGGAATCGACTCAGTAAAAATTTAGTCTTGGAAGCGATCTATGAGTTGGAATTGACTCCGTGGCAGTGGCCTTGGTTGGGTTTTTTGACTGAAGGGAGAAGTGCTGGGTGGCTCCCCCAAACATGGACAGCTCCTTCGCACCCAGCTCGTCCACAGAGGAAAGGTCTGGTGGTGGGCTCTCATCAAGTTCACAACCCGGGAAACCCTGGACGGTAGGGCTCCTTTGCCATATGAGTGCATGCGCCAACACGGACTTGACAACACCTGACCACAATTCCCGCGTGACCGCATGTTGACCGACCACATTCACAGAGATCTCTGTTGTGCACATGCTCGTGGTCAGGCTTGGGGCTGCCGCTGCCCGCCATCCTCTTCTGTGCTCACGTGGGAGCTTGGGCTGTGGGGGTCCTCAGTGGGCAGGCGGTCAGATCAAGCCTCCTTGCCTGGCTGCTCTTCTGGCTCAGCATCACACATCCTGAGAGTTCTAGGCCTGGGTCCCGGGGACAGGTTCAGCACATGCACATTATGACGTGGTGGTTAATGGTGACATTGGGGTCCCAGCCTGTGCTCCCAGAGGGCAGAGGGTGTCCGCTGGTTCACGTCAAGTTCCCCAGAGGTCCCCGGGCTCTGTGCCCACCAAACGGAGGCGATGGTGGGAGGCTTTTCTCTTTCCTCGCGGTGGGCATGGGGAAATGGGTGCGTGCCAACCCGAGATTGAAGAGGCCTGTAATGAACTCCGCTGCAACCCGCTGCGGACCTGGCTGATGGCTGGAGGTGCCTGCTGGAGTCACACCTGCTCCAAATTGTGATCAGGCTAAATTAGATGGAAAAACATGCAAATGCAGCTCCAGCGTTTTGGCGAATTAGCATGCAAACTGGCGGAGGTGAGGGTGGCTTGGTGGGGGGCGGGGGAGCGCTCACATGGCTTGACTAATTATCCCAGCAGCCGAGTTCAGACCAGGCTCTCTGGGCGAGAGCTTTCTAAAGGGAGAATTATTTCAGCTACATTTTCTAGTTTTCTGAGGTTGCCTGAAAAAGCCAAGAAAAGAGATTTTCTTGCTGCCCTACCGCTCCCCCCCCCCCCACTGCATGAGTGAGTACCAATGGAAAAGCTGTTCCCATTCTGCCAATGCGGGGGCTGCCCCATGCCCAGCCTTGATGGAGCCCAGAACCTGAACCCCCTATATAAATGCTATATGTACACATAGCTTTATACTTAATTGGGGAGGCCTGTCTATGCTGCCTAGATGTGCTGAAGAAAAAACAGTGGAAGGCCCTGGGGTCAAGGTCACTCAAGTTCAAGGAGTGAGGGTCAGGTCCCCTGGGAGTGTGGCACCATGCTTAGTGTTGTCTGAAAGGCAACAATCACCTGCTCCTTGCTGTTAGTGGCCATAGAGTTGGCTCTGACTTATGGCCACCTGATCCCAAGTCATTTTCCCACTTATGGATTCAGTTTGCGTCCATTGCTGTGGCTGTTGGATCCATCCATCTTACGGAGGGTTCCCTTTGTTTTCTTTGGCCTTCCACTTCCCCAAATACGAGGTCCTTTTCTAGGGATTGGTCTTCCTGGGTAGGATGTCAGAGTAAGACAGCAAGTCTTCCTATCCTTGCTTTTAAGGAGCATTCTCATCTTTTGGCCTAAGACTGGCTGGTTTGTCCTTCCGGCAGTCCTTGGAATACTTGCCCACACCAGAGTTTGAAGGCATTTGGTCTTCTGTGGTCTTTCTGTCTTGGTTGTCAACCTGCCCATGGAGGGGATTGGACATAACCAGGAGGAGATGAAAAAGATCATGACTTCAGTCCGGCAGACCTCCATGATCAAAGTGATTGAGACTCTTGGCTTCTTATCATCTGAGAGAGGTCTTTGCATCAGATTTCACCAATGTGTCCATTGATTTCTTCAAAATCATCCCTGAGGTGGAGCTTTCTAGGAGTTAACAGTCCAGGAGAGACCCGCGGTGGAGCTCCACCAGCACAGAAGTTTGAATGGTACCACGAAGCTGGTGCTCAAGTGGAACTGGGCTGCAGGGCAGTTGGCATCCGATGCCTCGCTGGCTGCTATGACCTGGAATGGAGTTCAAGCCCAGGGCATGTCTGGGGTGCACTGTGGGATTAGCAGACAAGGCAGGTGTCATTGTGGGTCGAGTGGGAACCTGCCCACATGACCCTGCAGTCTCGGGCTGCCTGGGCGGGATTAATAATGGCTAAACACTGAACTGCTAACCCAAAGGTGGTGATTCTAACACACCCACAGGAGCCTTGGAAGAAAGGCCTGCCGATTTGCTTTTGAAAACAGATCTCCTTTCTGAAAGCCTACGGAGCACAGTTCTCAGCACACACGAGTCACCAAAAAAGATGGGCCCAAGCCTGACTCTATAGCAGCTAACAACAACCCGGCCACGTGCTTTCTTCCTGTCCCCCGTCTGTGTTTGTGTCACTGGTGCGGCCTGCCCGCCACCTTTTCTTCGAGTGCTTAGGGTACGTTTGTTAACTGCCCAGCAGAGTAAGGGAACGTATTCGTGCTGTACGAGTTTGTAGGGCTGCCATAAGCACTCACTGGGGCACTAGACCCAGCAGAGATTTGGCATCAAATGGTTCTGGAAGCTAGGAGCTCGGAATCAGGTGCTGGTATCCCCGCCCTCCCGCCCCCCCCCCCCCCCGGCTTTTCTTGGAGGCTCTCAGAGAGAAGTCTGTGCCGTCTCTTCCAGCCTAGTGACTTTAAGCATTTCTTGGCTTGTGGCAGCGCCACTTCAATCTCTGCCTCTGTCTTCCCATGGCTGTCTTCTCTGAGTCTCTCTGTCTCTGCAGTCTTTTTAAGAGGTTACCACTCATATTGGATTAGGACCTACCTTCCTCCAAGATGTCTTCATGTTAACTTTAACGGATACCATCTTCAAAGACATCATTTCCAAGTAAAGTCATCCTCCTTGGTATGGGGGTTAGGACTTGGACATAACTGTTTTGGGGGGCACATTTAATTCATAACACACATCTCCCTGTGTTTTGCCATTCTCCCTCTCTCATCTTGCCTCGATTTAAAGGCCGCTCCCCTCCCCCTGTGTGCAAGCACCACACCCGGACCTTTTCTTGGTCCAGATGGTTTCCCACACGAGGCACTGAGTGTTCTTTCTGAATGGGGGAGTGTGGCAGGATGACATTCTTGGGGCCACCCACTGGGAGAGCTACAGGAATAATGGGATTGACTGAGCCTCCGACTGGCTTACCTGGGACGGCATTGCCGTCTGTTTGCCCTATGATTTCAGAACTGAACTCCGTCCAGGGCTTGCACTGACATCGCAAGATGCCTCTCCACCCTGAGTCCCTGAGGATGACCCACCTGTGCAGAGTGGACTGCCAGCGCTGGTGCTGTTGCTGGGTGTCATCCTCAGGTAGTACCACCATCCTTGTGACTTGTCCCTGTGCCTACCTGTTACTGTGCGGAGGGCTGTGGGGGAGGGCGATGTTAATGGAGACACGGACAGAAATCACATATAAATCCACGTAGCTAGTTAACCAGTCTGCCCTGAACAAGTTCCATCGCTTTCTGTGCGTTTTGTCCTCAGGCAGGAAGAGGAAGTTAGACTGGCACCAGCAGCGGCAGTGGCACCAACAGATGCACAGAACCAGACGCGCCGGCTGTCTTTTTGAGCTCCCCACTGTTAGGTCCTCTCTTGGGCAGGTGCTGGGGTTGGGGAGATACGCCGTCTGGTTGGTGCATCTGAATTTTTGGACATTTTCAATCCAAGAATCACGGGGCTTTGGGGCAGACGCCCCCCTAGACTTTTGAGGTCTCAATGAGGAAAGATGAGAAAAGCTGCCTCTTCAAAGCTTCCAGGCACCTCTGCCTCCTGAGAAGATAGACTTGCGTCTGCATGAGAAAAGACTGTCCCTTTGCTCAGATGTCCTGGTGGCTCTGCAAATGTGTAGCTAAGTTTTGTCTTTGGAAGACCCAGATGCCATGCTGTTATTGTAGTTAGGTGCTACTAAGTCGGTTCTGACCCACAGCGAGCCTAAGCACAACAGAATGAAACCCTGCACTGCCCGGTCCAGGTAGCAGTAGTGCAGATTGGGAGGCAGTGTATGTTTCCTTTCCATTGAAACTTTCTTCCCTCCTCCTCCATTTCCTGGGAGACCTGGTTGTTCCTTGAAGGCGTTTGCCTTTGAGAGAAGTGACGAGAGGCTGTGAGACAGGACAGGGAAGGAGGTCTTGGTGGCATTCTGCAGGGGTGCGGTGGCAGGTACTGCCCAGAGATCTCCGGATCCACCTCTTGTCTGATGAAACACCACATGGTAACATTTTAGGTTAAATAAATCCGGCCAAAGTGCCATGGTGGTGCTGTGGGGTAGGCGTTGGACTGCAAGCCACAAGGTCAGTGGTTCAAGCCCACCAGCCATTCTGCAGGAGAAAGATGGAGCTGTCTGCTCCCTTAAAGATGTGCAATCTTGGGAACTCCATGTGGGATTGTAAGAGCAGACCTAGACTTGGTGGTAGTGGGAAGGAGATTTTGTGGTGAAAGTTCCATTGTTCATGAAAATCTCTGAACAAAATATAACAAATAATTATTATTTGAAAGCACTAAAAAGTGACCCAGAGAAGAATAAAACCCTCCAGAGGCTATAACCCTTCCAGGAAGAGAGCCACAGTGGGTGAAAGCCACATGTGCTTGCCTGCCTCCGGAGGGCATCCCCCGCCCCCCAGACTCCAGGACTCAAGGAGAAAGGAACAGTCTTTGGGCTCATTGCAGAGTTCAGAGGCTGACACTGGAGGCTGCAGAATGCCTGGGAACACAAGGAGAGTTTTCAGAAAAGAGGGAGCCACAGAGTGGAGAACCCATAAATCTGACACAAACTTCCCTTGGATCTTTGATTACCCTCTGAAATGTACATTAGGACAGTCTCCAGAAAGGAGGGGAGCAGCTTTCTGGAGAATGAGCAGAGGCTAAAAGAGCAGAAGTTTTAGCAACTGACTAGTACTGGGAGACCAAGTCTGTAGTTCAAGTTCTACCAAGTTAGAGGAGCTTCACAAGCACCTTGGCTTTTCCATGGACATCCCTGAAATGGAATGCAATCGTCTATATTCTGAAATAAATAAGCCAGTCATCCAGTGAGAAACGGCAGTCCTAACACCTTCAAATGCTGAGGGGAAACGTGGAATACCCAGCTAAACTGTCACTCAAATAAATGATAGCAAACGAAGATACCTCAGATCAACACACCACAACACAACAAAAAACAAACAAACAAGAGTTTACCAACAACATTTAAAAAAACCCAACTTTTATTAGTATTTACTTTAAGCTTAATTGACTCCCGAGTCATAAATTTTTGCTTCTTTAGTTTCTTCTGGGACATCTTTTTCTCTGTGTAACCTCCTCTTCTAGTTAGGGACTCATTGTAAGGGTAGCTTCAACGCGGCAGGGTTGCTCACGTATGGGTTAATGCGAGCATGTGTCCTCTAAGTCCACCAGTGCATCTTGGGGGTTTTGTTCACGTGGATGTTCTCAATAGGCAGAGAGCCCATATCTAAACCCTCAAGTTCAGCATGACTTTTGACCTTTCGAATGGTGTGCAGCAAACATTCAACACTCTTTTTGGGTCACTAGCCCTGGGGCCAACCTCACTGTCTAGCTTGGGCACACCTACCAACTTTACCACTGTGATGTCAGAAGGGCACACACTGCTTCCGCAGAGTGACATCTTTCAAATAGTTGGTGGTGGCTCACTGCATATACATACCCTTGATGGTCTGGGCAGTCTCATGGGTGTTCGTAAAATGGACCCAAATATTGGACCCTTTTTTTCTTCATATGATACTATTTTATTTATCAGCTATGGGCAATATCCATGCGCAATGATCTCATTTGGGGTGGACCCTCTTGATTTGCATGATTTTGTGGGTTTTCTGGGCCAAGTGAGTAGCGAACCATTTTGGCAGATCGCTGCAGGGAAGAGGAAGAATGGTGGGTTGGGCCCTGGGAGAATTCATGATCACTCAACTTCTCTCCCCAACAACAGGCTCTTACAGTCCATATATCCAATATATCAAGTGGATATGTACAAATGTTGTCATCGACAATTCCAAAACATTGTCTTTCTTCTTGAGCCCCTTGATATCAGTTCCTGTTTCTCCCCTCTCTCCCCTGCCCTGGAAACCCTTAATATATTATGTATTGTTATTTGCACATATCTTATACCACCCCTTCTGTGCCTTCACCTACAGTCCTGGTGTTCGACCCCTGGAGGGGGTTTATTTATCTATCATTGCTATCAGTTCACACCCCCCCACCTTCCCTTACCCTCTTGAACTCATTGCTACTGTTACTATTTCTGAGGGGTTTGACAATCCTGAGTTCCATAAATTGAAAATTCTCATCTATACTGATGTATGTATGGCAGATTAGCTGGATTTGTGAGGTAGGACTGAGATCATAATAGTGGGCGGAGGAAGGATTCGGACCTAGAGAAGTGTGTGTTTCGTCAGTGCTATACTGCCCCTGGATGTGTCTTCTCTTCCATGTGGCCCCTCTGTGCTGGAATGCCCAATTATCCCTGGATGGGCTCTGGGTCTCTACCTTGACCCCTCTCCTTCACCTCAATGAGGTTGTTTATTTTGATGTCTGTTCTCATCAACACCTCATGATCACACAGGCTGATGTGCTTCTTCCATGAGGACTTTGTTGATTCCCAGATAGATGGCCACTTGTTTGGCTTCAAGCTTTTAAGACCCCAGATTCTATATCTTTTAATATCTAGGCACCATGTGCTTTCTTCACCACATTTGTCTATACACCCAGTTTCTCTTGGGGCTTGCACATCCCAAAAGGTATATAGGCCTGGGTTAGCAATAGAGAGCCCCCACTCTCTCGGCTCCCTCTCCTCCCCTGTTTCCCTTTCCCCTTGGCCTCCTTCCCTTCCCCCTCTCTCCACGTGGACCACCCAGAGGGGCTGAGGCGAGAATTCTACCACGGAATGTGTCTGCCTCCATTATTTCTATTGCCCATGCTCTCGATGACTTTAATATTATATATATATAATCAACCGTACATTTGTGCTTACTGAACCCATGATTAGTGGTTGGGGGCTGGCACCCCCAATCCAAACCAGAAACCAGTCCTTGGGAAATGTACTCATGTTGAAGTATTGTGCTCTGAGTTCTTATGGGAACCAAAGGGAAAGGCTACCCAAGGGTAGGTGGGAATGAGGTTTCCCAGAAGGGAATGGGTACTTGCGCCACAAAAGAAGGAGGGGATGAGGATCTCAGAGGTAGGCCTTGCATGTCATGAGCAGGCAGCTGTGTTCAGTTCCTTGAACAGCCGGGGAGCCTGGACTCTAGGTGTGAGAGACACGGCAAGGATGTTCCCATGGCTATGGGGGAAGCAGCCACCTGAAGCAGGTCAAGGCTAAGGCCCCCATGAAGGAGCCTGTGGAAAATAGCTCACGTCAAATGCTGAGCCCCTATATTGAAGCGTTCCAAGCTCCCAGTGAGGTCCTTTGGAATGTGAGACTGCTGTCGGCATGCTGAAGGGAAGTCAGGGAGGGACCCATGGCCTCGGGAGGGGGACAAGTGTCCCAGGAGAGAAGAAGAAGAGCTCAGGCATGGCCAGTCCTCTGACGTCGAGATGTGACCACAAAAGAAGACAGGAGGACCCAAAGTCTGAGGGATAAACTACCACTGGGCTGCTCCGTGGAACAAAGAAACCTGCTTACGGACTTCCAATACTTCAGCAGGGCTGGAAGGTCAGCTTTTGGACATTTAGGCATCCCAGGAAAGATGGTCGGACAGGCCAGTGAAGGCTGGGGCATTTGTGGCCGAAACCTGCATGTGTCTATCTTATTCTGATGGCTCCCCAGTGCCTGTCATTCCAACACGCCCTTTGCTGGACGATAGGCATGCCATTTTGGGGTTGACCTCTGCTCAGGGCAATCCTATCCCATGTGTTCCAGGATGATGAGTTGTCACCCTACACCATTCACCCCCCGGCATTTCTTAGAGAAGACTGGACCAGACAGTCTAGACATAGCGAGCTGCAGCCAGAGTGTTCCGGGCCTTCCTGGAGGAGGTGTTCTCCCTCACTGAGGAGTACTTCTGCAGGTGCCCTTTACCCTCTCCCTCCGCATTGTCCTGTGTGGAGGGGAGACTGGGAGGCTACAGCTGAGGATTTAGGGAAGCAGACTCACGTCCAACCACCTCCCCGCCTCTGGATATTTCCAGCCATGTGGAAGCCAGTTAGAGCAAGCCATCTTGTCACTTACAGCTGCATACTCCCTGCCTGGCACTCAGCGTGACTGTGAAATAACTGATGGGGACACCAAATGGCACACGTGACTTTGGTGCTTCCAACAGCCTGGCTGTAGGCTTTATGGAAGAGTTTTCATCGGAGGTCTAGCTACTTTAAACTGGGCCGGCCAGATGACCAGGCAATCACTTGCTGGCCTTTGCACCCTCCGTCCCGATCCCGATTATTGCACTCACCACGTGCCTGTGTGCAGGAGGTGGGGGGAAGTGAAAGCCTATGGGCACCACCTGTCTGTCTCCACACACTGCAGCAGCAGCACGAGGGAGCTGCCATGGCCACCACCTACAGCCCAGGAAGTCCATCCATGACCCTCAGGTCACTGTGTCACCAGCAGAGTGGAATTGAACTCAGACCATCTGAATTTAAAACTCTACCGAGACTAATCAAATGTGTCGATTCTTCTTCGGTCTTTCTTATTATGTCCAACTTTCCCATGCATGCGAGACAACTGGAAGTACCCTGGCTTGTGTCAGGTGCACCTTAGTCCTCAAAGTAACGTCCTTGCTTTTCAATATCCTAAACAGTTCTTGGCCATCAGATTTACACAGTGCAATACGTCTTTTGATCCCTTGACGGCTGCTTCTATGAGCATGGATTGTGGATCCAAGCAAGATGAAATTCTTGACAACTTTAATCTTTTTCCCATTTATCATGATTGGTTCAGTTGTGCGGATTTTGGTTTTATTTTTGCCTTGCAGTGTTTTAGTTTATCAAACGGGTTTATTGGCATACAGTTCACATGGCAAACAATTCAATAGTTCAAAAGAAGAGCTGGACAAGCATCACCACAATCAGTTTTGGGGAGATTTTCTTCAGAAGTCCGGATAGGGCGACTTCACCTCACATACTTTGGACATGTTGTCAGGAGAGACCAGTCCCTGGAGAAGGGCATCATGCTTGGTAAAGTGGAGGGGCAGCAAAAAAGAGGAGGATCTTTGACAAGATGGATCGACACAGTGGCTGCAACAATGGACTCAAATGTAACAATTGTGAGGCTGGCTGAGAGGCAGGCAGTGTTTTGTCCTGTCCTACACCCTACGCGGGGTTGCTATGAACTGGGATGAACATGACTGCACCCAAGAAGAACAACTGCAATGCTGGACTACAACTCCTCCATCCTCTGTCCCTGGTACTCGTTCTTATCAATCAGGGCCCAAACACTCAGCGACTCAACGATTAGGCGACTAGCACTGCTTTCTGGAAACCTCCCTTCTCCCCTAAACCCCAAGCTCGAACCAGTTGCTACGGAATTGATTTGGACTCACGGAGACCCAGGAATGCCGGAGAGGGCTGTGCTCCGGCAGGCCATCATGGCTGTTTTGGAAGCCGGCAGCAAGGACTTCCTTCTGAGTGCCTCTGGGTGGGCCCACCTTCCATGAGACAACGTTGCTGAGTGTTCTCTTGTGGATCTACCAGTACTCCCAGAGTGTGGCCCCAGGGTAGAATCTTAGGGCATGGGGCATGCCCACACGCAGCCAGCTAAGGGCAAAACCTTTGTTCCAGTGGACAGTTCTGATTGATAGCCCATTCATGCTGCGAGGTTGACAACTAGAACATTTTTGCCAGATGTGTGGGTGTTAAATGGTGTCCTATTATTTTGCATTTTCCTGGTAATTAATGAAGCTAAATATCTTTTCATGTAGTTAGTGTCTTTAAAAAATGTTTACAGCTTTACTGAGGTGTAATTGACACTAAACAAAGGACACATTTCGAAAATTATAATTAGCTGAGGCCTAGTATTTTTTTAATGGTGGTGTGTGTGAAAGTTTACAGATCAAATTGCGTTTCAATCCAACCATGCACACACATCGGGTTTGTGACGCGGGTTGCAATCCCCACAACACGGCAGCCCTTTTCTAGCTCCTCCTGTGTTCTCTTTGGTTCCCCCACCCCACCCCACCCCCACTGTCCCAGTTTTATCCCGGCAAATGCCATCCTTGCCATCTTTGTTAGACAGGGTTCTCTAGAGAAACAAAACCAGGACACTAATGATCTTATGTATATTTATATAGATAGATATATAGCATAAGAAATGAACAATTAATGTATAAAGAAGTACAAATGGCTCAGTGCAATTCACTCCCATGAGACAGCTAATACATTGGCAGTCCTTCAAGTCTTGAGGGCCGCCGGGTAGTCCTCTGTAGAGCAATTCAGGTTGTCCGGCCACAGGCAGCAAACAGCAAGGCAGGTCACCAACAGTCAGTCATATGATAGGGTCCGGTACTCCCCAGCTCAAGTGATGTATATTCCAGTAGCGTGGCGAAGCAGGTCTTGAAGGAACCTAAAGTATAGCGACACAGTCCAGGGTTAGATGTCCCACAGGTAGTGTGGCTTGCAGATTGAGGCAGAGAACAAGCAAGGCAGCCGCACACTGGTCTGCTCTTTAAAGAGAAAGAGACAAGAAAGGCGAGACTTACCAAGCCATTTATCTCTCTGCCCTTCACCTAATCCCACATGTGTTCATTTGTCAGGTTGGCCTAATAAAGCCCACCTGCCACCCCATCTCAGATGATGGATGTTCTAAACCTCTCCAGCCATCTTTTTTTATCGTTTACCTTTTCCTTTGATTGCTAGGCATCTCTGAGGGGTATCCCCCCCCCCACAAAAAATACCATCCTCCCCCAAAGCTATGTATTTAATTGATAATTATTATTTTATTTTTTACAAAACAATCTTATCACCTTCAAAGTACTTTCCATGACTATACATTTGTCCAGTTTGTGATTCCATCCTTGGAAGCATTTTTCAAACTCATCTGTTTGGATGACTGACAGCACCTCCTTTGTTTTTTTCTTCACCTCTTCCATGTCCTCAGACGTCTTTCCTTTCATGTCCCTCTTCACTCATGGAAACAAAAAGAAGTTGCAAGGAGTGAGGTCAGGTGAGTAAGGTGCAGAGAGGTGCATCTCTCTCTTTGCACCTCCAAAGGAGGTCCTCAAGCTGCAACCTGACTGACAGCCAAACCCCACTCATATCTTCTTACAGGTGCCAGGTTGACACACAAAAAACCCAACTATCACAGTATTCTTCATGCCAACACTTCTCTACATGGGTGACTTCCCCCACCTCCTGGGGGCATTTGGCAGTGTGGGATGTCACCATGAGCTAGAATGCACTTGACGGCAGCTAACGACAGTGGAGATACTGTGGCAGTGGTCCTGTGGTAGGGGCCCTGCCAGTCCTCCTTTGGGACCAGGGTGTTTTTTTTAATGAGAAATTATATGCAGTTATGGGGCCCTGGTGGCATAGAGGTCACATGCTGGGCTGCTAACTGCAAGGTCAGCAGTTCGAAACCACCAGGCTCTCCTCAGGAGAAAATCGGACCTTTCTACACTCACAAAGAGGTACATCTTTGGAAACTCACAGGGGCAGTTCTACCCTGTCCTATAGGGTCATTATGAGCCAGCATGGATTTGGTGGCATTGTGTTTTAGGTGATATGCAATTATGGATCTAACTGTGTCCCCCAAATATATGCTGAAAATCCTGTAGCAGTGGTTAAAATCTTATTTGGGAATGGGCTTCCAAGGTCATGAGACAATATTCATATAGGGTGTGTCTTAAGTCAATTTCTGTTTTAAAAATCAACTTATTGGCATATACATTGCATAGCATACAATCTAATCCTTCAGTCGTATTAAGAAGAGTTGTGAAATCATGACCACAATCCATTTTCAGACTAAGCCCATTTCTTTTGAGATATAAAAGAGGTCAAATGACCTGGGCCGGTGGTGCCAGTGGCCCCGGCTGCAGAGCTAGGGAGTGCACAGCCACTGATGGGGGCAGAAAAAAAGAAGAGGTCAAACAAGCAAGCAAGCCAGTGAGCAGAGATTGGGGAAAGAAAATAGAGGCCAAGCCACAGGAAGATCACCCCGTAGAAGCTCCAGGAGACAGGGCCATTTCCCCAGAGCAGACAGTGAGCGCCTTCCCCGGGAGCCGACACTCTGAATCAGGACTCACAGCCCCCTAACTGGGAGGAAACTGAGTTCCGTTTGTTACAGCTGTCCGCTTGTAGTGCTTCGGTTATAGCAGCAGTAGGCAACTAAGAAGGATGTTCAGTCACCACCCTCCAAGCATGGTCACCAAGCATGCACCTGGGGGCACAGCTCTTCCAGCTTATGTCCAAGTCGTGGTGTTTGGTCTCAGGCACCAATGACGTTGGCCCCTCCCCTTTGTCCCTTCCTCACAGAGGATCGCAGCTGGGATCTTCCCCAGGGAGCCCTGGAGTGACTTTGAGGGAGGGCCCAAGCAAGGCTCACCACTTTCCTCCTGGGGGCCCTGCTCCGGGCAGGCATGTCCCTCCCCAGCACCTGCCTGGGGTCTTGGGAGAGACGGCCTTTGCCAGGCTGTCTATGATTTAGTCCCTCCTTGCTTCAGGCAGCAGGATCCTGCCCACGGCATGCTGGACTCACCCAGAGGGGCCTCTCAGCAGTTCTTCCCCCAACAATGGGATCTATCCTGTGGTCATACCTGGGCCCACCCACCCAAAAGAAGTCCCAATGGCTTTCTGGGAAATGCTGTCAACCTATGGGGGCGAGGATTGTGTTGACAACCCCAGGGGCTTGTGAACCTTAACCTCCCTGGTGGCAATCGCCAGTGTGGCTCTGGGTCAATGTTAACTGTCAGAAGCGGTAACCCCAAGCCACACTCGGGATTACACTGCAGAGAAGCCCCTTAACTGCTCCCGGTCCAGCGGTGCCCTCCGCTGTGATCACAGAGCAGTCTGATTTCCTCGTTCTGTTCAGTTCCGTTCTCTGTGTGGTGTCGCTGCATGGGGGTGGAACTGGGCGGGAAATTAAAAACTGTAAGTCTGAAAGACACATACACACACAAACAGTGATACAGTGTAACCTGTGAGGATTACATTGTATCAAGGCAAATCACCTCAGATTTGTCCCTAGATTAGTCTCCAGTGCCCTGCCTGCCCTTTTACTGTCATTTGGAAAATTTTTTGCCTGGAAATTTTTTGTTCATGGCATCAAAAAAGTGTCACTTTAGCACAAAAGGAGTTTTAGACCAGATAAATGACAGAGACAGTGACTTAGAATTACTCACAGAATTGAGCGATAGCGGTTCATGGGGAAATTCATCATCCGACACTGACACTGATCAGATAAGTGACAACAGTGATGATTCTGCACCTGAGCTCTGTGATGTGCGAACTTGGTGCTCTATTGTCTGCGGTATGGATCAGGCAGCTCCCCCAAGATTCCCGTTTACTGGAGCACCTGGTATGAAAGTAGACTTCAACCACAACAATCCTTTGGCTTACCTACAATTATTTCTGACCTATGAGGTCATTGAAAAAATAGTTACAGAGACAAACCGGTATAAAGAGCAACAATCCGCTACTCTGTTTCATAAGTTTTCAAGAAGCAGAAAGTGGGAACCAGTGACCAAAGATGACATTTGGAAATTTCTGGGCCCAATAATACTTCAGGGAGTGGTGGGAAAACCCCTGTGGAAATGGTATTGGACCACCAATAAATTAGTTACAACTCCATTTTTTGGCACCGTCGTGTCAGAATACAGATTTTCCTTGATAATGAAATTTTTTCACTTCACAAACAATGAAGAATTTGATGAAACTACTCATCCTGCACCAAAACTAAAGAAAATTTGGGAAGTATCTCAAATGATTGTAAAGACTTTCCAGCAGACCTATGTGCCAGAAAGAGACATCAGCATGGATGAAAGTCTCATGGCCTGTAAGGGGCGGCTCAGCTGGATACAACACATTGCATCACAGAGAGCGCGATGTGGCATAAAGTCCTATGTGCTCTGTGAATCGTCAACTGGCTACATGTGGAATTCGGTCATACTCACTGGAAAAGGCACAAAATGCAGTCCAAAGTACAGTGACTATGGAATGGAAAAATCTTCTGTTCTAACTCATTGAGCCATTGCTAAATCAGGGATATTACATAACAACGGACAACTATTATATAATCCCCTGAACTTTAGGAGTTTCTTATAAAAAACAAAACCGATGCCTATGGAACCGCCAGGGCTAACCGGCGTGACATGCCAACGATGTTTGGCAAGAAGAAGCTAAAAACTGGAGAAATGGTTGCTTGGCAGAAAGGCAAGATGCTGGCACTGCGATGGCGTGACAAGGAAGATGTGTGCCCAATGAGTGCAGTTCATAATCGCTCAACTGCTATGGTGCGCACGGAAGGTGGGCAAGAAGTCATGAAGCCACAAGGAGTGACAGACCACAATCAAACCATGGGAGGTGTCGACAGAGTCGACCAAGCACTTAATATTCTACCCAGCAATGCAGAAACAGCCAAAGAAATACTACAAGAAGATCTTCAGGTATCTCCTCGAGCAATGCTTGTGGAATGCCTACATTTCGCACAGAGCAAAGAGTGGCAAGCCTTTGGTGCATTCTGACTTCATTTGGCAAGTTGCTGAACAGATCTCTGTGAACCATCAAACATCATCAATGGCTGTGAATAGACCTGGATGTCGCGCTGTTGACGTTGTCAACCCAGAACGCCTGACTGGTCGTCACTTCATGGACTATATCCCACCAACCAAAGACAGTCAGCACCAACAAGGAGGTGCGTGGTTTGTTGCTCAAAGCGAGATGGTGATGGAAAGAGAATGCGAGAGGAAACCAGGGTCCATTGTCCTGATTGTGACGTTGGACTTTGTGCAGTCCCATGTTTCAAAGTTTTTCACACCCAGGATTTTTATTGAATGCACCCTTGATGTTGCACCCTTTTTGAAAAATTGCAGTGTTCTTGACTTGATTACATTATTGAAAAAATTATATTATTTTATGTTTATTATATTAAAATGTATGATTTTGTGTGTTAAAGTTTATCATACCTGGAATGTCTACTAGAGAGAGTAAAATGAGTAATTTCTTAAGAATTACAGGCCTATAATATAACACTACAAATTTTATGCAAAATAACATACCGCTTTGGGTACAAAATTACTGATATAATTAGACCACCAGGGAGATTAATATAGCATCACAGTTGTGATTAGGTGTCATTGAGTCAGCTGCAGCGCACGTGGACCTTTAGCACGCGGAAGGCAACGCTGCCCAGTCCCGTGCCAGCCCCATAGTTATTTTGTTTTAGTTCCCCGCGGCAGCCTCTGTGCTAGTCCCTCTCATGGAGGGTCCCCCATCTTCTCTGACCTTCCACTTGACCAAACGCGGCAGCCTTTTCTCGCGACTGGCCCTTCCCGATGATGCATCGAGAGGGAGCAACCTGGCTCATATTTTGGGAAGACTGGTGTGCTCATCTGCCCTGCAGCCCATAGTATAGTCTCCAGTCTTCATGCCGGAGGAAGAACAGGGCTATTATACCTATGCGTGATGGCAACAACATGCCCGCTGCTCCTGTGGTAGGTGTTACGCTGAACCTCGGGTCCCCTCGGGTCCCCATCGGTGTGCCCTTGTTTGGAAATAGGGGCTTCGGAGATACCAGGTGCGTTAGCATGCGGTCCTATTGGAGTAGGGTGGGCCCTAGTCCCATGGACGGCGTCCTTACAAAGAAGAGACGGAGACAGAGTTGGGGACTGAGAGACGACGGCCACGTGGCGATGGAGCGAGGATGCAAGTCATGCGGCTGCAAGGCAGGGATTTCCAGCCCTCTTGCTCCAGGCTAGCAGAGGGCCAGGGGACAGTCTCCCCAAGGATCCAATCCGGGCTTGGCACTGGGACTTTGGGCTTCCAGTCTTGGGATACGTTAGGAGAGACAGGTTTCTGGCCAAGGACATCATGCTTGGTAAAGTCAGGGCCAGCGGAAGGGAGACTGAGCTTTGCTGTGATGGATTGACACCGTGGCTGCAGCCATGGGCTCTGAGTAAGAAGAATGGGTACTTCAGTCTACTGTCCACGGGGTCATTAGGAGCTGAACGGATCAGATAGCCCCTCAGCAACAGCCTCCTCCAAAAATGTAAGACAGGACATTTCTAAGGGCTTCAGACACCCTGTTTGTGGTCCTTCGAAGGCAGCCTTGGGGCTCTCTAGCACAAGCACCTTGATTCAGACAGGTCCCAGGGGCTGCAGTCCAAGTTCACCCTGTCAGTTGACTACATTCAGACAAGGTGGCAGCTCACCCCTTAGAGGCCTCCTGTCACAGTCCTTCCAGGAAACAGGGGATTAAAAAAAAGCCACATGGATTGTTTCTAATGTTCTTTTTCTTTTGAATAGAGTTCAGCTAATGGTCAATGAAGGGTGGGGAAGAGAGGTAGGAACACTGATGGCTGATCCTACGCAGGTCCTGAGGCATGCAGGGAGAAATTGGTCCCCACGGGCAGTTGAGAGAGCAGGTGGGGTGGTCAGGGCTGGTGATCAGTGCTTTGGGGACTGGGGGCATGGTCACAGACCCCCATCTCCATTGTAAGGAGCACCCACAACCCCTTATTTCCTGGACTCTAGCCCACAATCACCAGGAGCCAAGGGGAGCTGCTCTCGGCACAGAGTGAACTGTGTGTTTGTAAACTGTTGACCAGGAACTGGAGCGGCAGAATTGCTTCTGACGCTTGCTGACCTGGCCGGTGGGGCGGGGATGGGGTGGGGTAGGGGGAATGTGTCAGCTCAGAACCGTGATCCATCTCCGTCCAATGGCAGATTTTTCCAAAGTGTCTCACCAGGCCTTTCTTCTGAGTTGCCTCTGAATGGACTTGACCCTCCGAGCTTTTGGCGAGCAGCTGGACGTCTGCTTGCAGCACCCAGGGCCTCCTTTACAAAATGTCAGCCATGTTTTCAGTGTTTTCTTTGACACGTTTGACTCATTAGCCACGCAGTTCCTCCTAGCAGCAATTAGCTCTATGCTAATATGAGAAGTGCTAATGTTTGTAGTGTATTTTCTTGCATTTTCTGCAAACCCATAGATACCAGCCCACCAGGACTGTGCATTCAGTCCTCTTTTGCTCAGGGCTGCCCCCAGGGTCTGCGGCAGAGGCCAGGCTAGGAGCATGTGGGTGCTGGACCCTGGCTGCTCACTCACCATCCCTGTTCCTCCTCCCAGGAGCCCAGATCCACCTCTAGGCTCTGGTCTCCCTCTAGGGAACACCTTCTAGGTGATGGTGAGGTGGTACAGTACTCGGGGATGGGGACCCTTGTCTGGGCCATTGGATTCTCATGAGACTGATGTTGCCCATGGGTTCTGAGTGGTGACCTCACATAAAGGAGCCCCTCACCAGCTGGGCTGGGTCTTGTTTGCTGGAAGACAGGGACAGGGTGACTGAGAGCCAGGTGAAACACACACACACGCACACACACACACACACACACACACACACACACACACTCCTCACATCCCTGGGCAGACTTCTGAGCAAGCTGTCATGTCCTCCTTCCATATCCCCTCAGAGGCTGCTCTTAGAAATCCTGGGCTCCCCCAGCCCCGGCACACCTGGGCGGCCAGATCACCCCTCCTGGCCCAGCCTTGCTCCTTCCTCACCTAGCTGCTTTGGCACCAGATCTCGGTGCCCGGACCTTTGCTCAGGGAGGGGCAGCTCTTTCCCCTGCTCTGGAATGTGGAATGGGATGAGATTGCCATCAAAGTACATCCAGCACAGTTCAGACCCTCAAGGAGCCTCCAATTACTTAGCCCCACCTCCCCCAAACCATGTCACCTGCTCTCCAAGACCACTGCCACCTTCTAACCCCCAATGTTTCTCCCTGGTCTTGTTTGTTCTCCTTATAATAGAAATGCCAAGTATCAGTCAGGGTTCTCCAGAGACAAAGAACCACCGGGACAGTATGGCTGTGAACCACACCCCCTTTCCCCTATGAGTTTAACCCCTGGTACCTGTGAATGTGATCTTGAACAGAAACCCCCAAAAACCAAATTCACTGCTTTTGAGGTTCTTCCAACATCTAGCCATTACAAGTTACTGAGATCCGATAGGAGAGAAGACTGGAGAAAGAACTAGGGACTGCTCAGAGGTCAACCACATCTGTCTGCGAAGAAGTCCAGTCAGAGTGCTCTTTAGGGGCAAGGATGGCGAGATGTCATCTCATGTCCTTTGGACATGTTGTCAGGAGAGACCAGTTCCAGAGAGGGACATCCTGCTTGGTAAAGTGGAGGGACAGTGACAAAGAGGAAGGCCCTAGACGAGACGGACTGACATGGCGGCTGCAGCAATGGCCTTGGGCGAGGAAACAATGGTGAGGAGGGGGCAGGACCGTACAGTGTTTTTTGCTCTGTTGTACATAGGGTCGCTATGGGTCGGGGTCAGCTGGAGGGCACCTAACAACAACAACAACAACAACATACAACAGGGTATAACTGAACCTGTGGGTTACCGAGACAGTAAATCATTATGGAAGTAGAAAGCCTCATCTTTCTCCCTTGGAGAGTATGATGCCTTTGAACAACCAACCTCATGGTTAGCAGCCCAAAGTGTAACCTACTCCACCACCAGGGCAGCCTCTGTTTGAAAATAGGGGCTTTGAAATACCACTGGCAGAGCTTCTAGCACCAAAACAGTATGAAGGCTACCACCATGCGAGGGCACTCTTGCAATCTCCCGACCACGGTTGCCCTGTGGGCATCACCAGGGCAGGGTTCCGCACTCGCGCTCATGTCTCATGTGCTTGGCACACAGTACCTGCTCCATAGGTACCCACTGAATGAAAGCAGGAGAAGTTTGTGCTTCTGGTCAGCTTGGCCTTGGCAGAAGGGCCTTGTCAGTCCCACCAGGAAGTTGATGGTCTTGCTGGCAGGAGTGGGGGCGGGAATCGGAGTCTTTGCTCAGTCCCCCGCACCTGTGATGCAGCCAAGCAGGGAACCAGTTAACCTCGGAAAGGGGCACGAGATCAAAATGACTGGCTGTATGGACAGAAAAGCCATCTCAGAAGGGGAGAAGGCCGAGGCTGGATTCTGAGCCGTTCTTCTAAGAATGCAAGTCAATACCCCACCCCCCCCAGAGAAAGTCAAATGCAGTGCAGCTTCCAGCGGTTTCCCAATCGATGCAAACGCTTTCACCGCTAATACTTCTCCTAGTCAAGGCGCCCGGCTCGGCGGGACTCGAGATCCCCGGCTCTGTCTGTCCAGCTCTGTCTGTACCTGTTGTTCATCAAGTGCACGTGCATTCGGAAGGAGGAAAATCCATGATTCATTCAGCCTCTGCCGGTGCCCCCGAGACACGAGCTTAGGCTCATGCCGGCTGCACTCGAGCAGGCTTGCAGTGCGGACGGGTGGGAAACTGCTTGCTGGATAATTCGAATCAGTGCCGGTGAACGGGAGACATTCACTGAAACCTGGCAGAGCAAGGACATTCTGCTTCGACCCTCTGCTGAGAATTTGCCTTTCCACTGGAGATCAATGGCACAGATCCCCAGGCGACTTGGCCTTGTCAGGGAGGCAAAGTGTTGGCCCGGTCAGGCAGGGGTGGGTGCACTTCGGATCTAAGTGACTTTCCCTCCCCCCTCCCCAGAGAGGACAAGCTTCATCACGATCTGTTTCCAGCATGCAGTCCTCGCCCCCGAACGGAAACAAGGTGTCCATTAGCACCAACTCCCTGCTGCCTCCCCCAACCCTGCTCCCTACCTCCACCGCCTCTAGTAACCACTTTCTGCCTCGCTGCCTTTGCTTAGCCTAGATATTTTAGGTCTGTCTTACAAGTAGTTCCTTAGTGGCAAAAATGGTGAGACTTCCTGCCACATACTTTGGGCATGTCAGGAGAGACCAGTCCCTAGAGAAGGACATCATGATCAGGAGAGTAGAGGGACAGCGAACAAGAGGAAGACCCTCAATGAGATGGATGGACACAGCGGCTGCAACCAGGAGCCCAACTGAAGGACCGTGTGGGGACGGCGCTGGGCTGGGCAGTATTGCATTCTGTTGTACATCGGGTCACTGTGAGTTGGAACCGACTCAATGACACCCAACCACAGCCACAACCACCACCGTCACAACTACATCAGATAGTTCAGATATGTGAGATCCTACAGTAATTGTTTATCTGCGTCTGACATCTTTGGCTCACCACATTCAAGCTTCATCCATGCTGTAGCTGTGTCAGGCCGTCATTTCTCTTTATGACCGGATACTATCTCAGTGCATGGATCCAATGAATGGGGATCTCGAAGAGTGATTTACCTTAATGTTTCCGGGAAAAGAACCTCCGCTCGTGGAGGGAGACTATGGTTATCTGCCCTTGGTCTGAAATGAGTTGAGTTTGCTACGTCCGCTGAAGGAGAGAACGTTTCCTTTGAGTTCACGTGTAAATGTCCATGGCCTTCGGGTTTGTGAGATGATCATGTGGATGCTGTCCATCTACACAGGTGGTTCACTCATTCGATTGGTTGCTGCCTGGCTGTTCGCAGAAAGGGCTTCTTCTAAAGCAAGTGTCTGGTCGCCAGGGGACACGCACACCTCTCCTTCACCCTCATCCACATATGACGCAGCCTGAAGTCAGACCACCCAGCTCCCAGACCTTCTGAGACCCGGCCTTACCCGCCATCTTTCCTTCGTCCCTCCCCTCGAAACACCAGCTCTTGGGGAACGAGCAGATAGGATGAAGGACAGGGGCCAGAAAGCAGATCAACATGGTTCTTATGGGAACTTCAGTCCCCATTGGCTCTTATTCAAGAGAAATCACAGCGCAGACTTGCTGTGTGGTGGACATTGAGCTTCTGTGAAACCGATGGGAACATTTGGAAATGGTGCTGGTGAGGGTTGCATAATAGGATGCATGTCACTGATTTGAACAGGTGAAAAAATGTTGAAAGGGCAAAGGTTAAAGATTCTGTTTTCAGGGAAGTGACTCACCCAAAGGGAGGCTGTTGTTTATATCTCCAAAAGGGAGGGAGAGAGGGACCAGATTTCAACCCAGTGTGCCAAGATGTGAATGCAATATACTGGCATGAGCAGGGAACCAATAGAGAGGTCTGTGGAGCCAGTCCAAATCCCAACTACGTGGACATCCCACCCTCCCCCCAGAAGAATTCATTTCAGAGGACAGCACTGAAGCTACAGCTCAGGGAGAGGGACATGTCTTATCAGAGCACACAGGAGCAAATGAAGGGGGAAGAAGAGAGAGTGGAGCACATCCTGGTCCACCAAGTCCTGAGGACAATATTCCTGCTCGGAGTGGTCAATGCACAGAGAACTATAGGGCTGACCCCACCACGAGACGCGATGTGCCTCACTGACCCCTAGTATTTCAAGGGACAACAATTGAGGCACAGTGAGGGAATTGTGCCCGATCTGAGCCCACCACACCAAGGTGAAACACTGAGGGTGTGCAATAGAGCAGTAAGGGGAGCAAAGCACTGAATTCCCCGAGGAATACCAAAAGTAGACTTTGGGGCCAGGGCATCATGGCACCCCATTAGACTCGACCTGAAAATACTCCTAAAGGTCAACAAACAGACCTTGAACTATTTATAAACATTTCTTTCTTTGTCATTGTTGTTTTGCTTTCTTTTGTTGTTTTGTTTTGCTCTGTCTTGTTTTTGTGCTTATTATTGTCTCTGCAGGTCTATCTAGATAAGATAGGCGGGATAAGCAAACAGGACTGATGGTTCCAGGGGGACGTGTGAGAGGAGGAGGTGGGGGAAAGGAAGTGGATATTAACAAACCCAGGGAGAAGGGAGCAACAATTGATTTAAAATTGATGGCAAGGAGGGCATAGGATGCTTGGTCAAGCTTGATCAAGGGAAATGTAACTGAGAGGAATTCCTGAAACCCGGATGAAGGCAGAACATGATAGTGGGACAAGAGGAAAGTCAAAGGAAATAGAGGAAAGAACTAAGAGGCAAAGGGTATTTACAGAGATCTAAATAAAGGCATATACATATGTAAATATATTTATATATGAGGATGGGGAAATAGATCTATGCACATATATTTATAGGTTTGGTATTTATAGGTAGCAGATGGACATTGAGCCTCTACTCAAGTACTCCCTCAATGCAAGAATACTTTGTTCTAATAATGTGGCATTCTGTGATGCTCACCTTTCTGACATGATCGCTGAAGATGGGTGCATAAGCAAATGTGGTGAAGA